>NC_052153.1:72716917-73019807 GCF_902713615.1 Scyliorhinus canicula
CGATGGTTACAAATGCTGGCCTTGCCAGCGACACACAAATCCCATGAAGGAATTAGGAAAAACTGCTTTTTATGTTATCTTGTGTCCTATCCACTTGTTTTTTGACTCTGTAGCTACTGTCTATTGAGTAAACCATCCAATCTTGCATATTGTAGTTAGTTTTAAAAGAAAATACCTAAAATTTGATTAAATTATTTTAAATTTTTGCGTCTGTGCTTTGTACGTTATGTTATGCGTTTTCGCTGTCATCCTAAAGCTGACTTGCTGTCACCAGCAGCACTGGAGTTCAAGTTAAACGTTTTGTGTTCATGTGCTCTTTCTGTATTTCACTTGCCCTGCTATATTCTGTTGGCAACACTTATTACAAAATAACAGATTGTTTGATATGCAATGAGCAATGATATGAACTGCCCAGTTTTCTTTTGCAAATGATCGGACTACTTTGATCAAGATGTACATCCCACTCTTTTTGTTTATTATTTATAAAGTTTGCACTAGAGTGATTATATCGTATTCTTCTTTGACAATTTATTGACCATAATATCTTTATGGCGCTTGATTTTTTTTTGTCCAGTTCTATTAGTACTTTTGCTGTGCAGCAAGGTGACATGAGCATTATAAGTATGATCAAATTACCATTTCCAAATGAACATGAGTAAACTTCTTTGTAGGTGATACCTTGAGCCCCATAAACTCGCTGGACCAGAGAGAATACAATACATTATTAATAGATGAAATTTTGTTTCTAGATTTATAATCAACACTTGGTTTTTCAATTCAAACTGTTAAGATTGAAACATTTTGGCACTGTGCCACCATTTGTTATCGAAAGACAGCTTGGAGGAGTCTCAACAAAAACAATATTTAAGGAAAGATTGCAGGATTTATCTGGAAATATTTTGGTAATTGTGTGCACTTTGAAAGTAGCAAAGGAAAATTAAAACTCAGTACAGTGTGTTGCTGATGTACAAAACTTAATCTTTTGGATAATTTGATTATGTTTCTTTCACGTGTGATCCTGCTGATTGTGTTGGTTAATTGTTTTATGGTGTACTCATTGTAATCAAAACTTTCCTAGGAAACCTGCAGTAATGTGACAGCCAAGCTGTTTCCTGATTCAATGAATTGATATTTATAACAATGTGACAACACTAGTTAAGTAGCATTTTCCTGAAAACAGTATTACAACAATTATGGCACAAACCGTGTATTGTTCTGTGCAGTTTGATCAACTAGAAGTACAAAAAATGGGTTTTATTTAGATTAGTGAAACATTTTTTTAAGAAACATTAACATTGAGGCTCCAGAGGTTCAATCAGTAAACTTGACGTGCGGTACTGAGCCATATAAATCAGAAAGGTTTCAGTTTTAAGCTCCACAGTAAACTTAATTGAAATTAGTTGAAGCAGCATTAGAATGTTGCAAGTGGCCGGAGTATCTTAAGGGAGGGAAAAATTGACAGCAGTTCCTGTACCTGATTGCTATACATTGAGCTGGCAAATGCGTTTGTGTGAATGTTAAGTAAGAGCAGATGTAAAGCCACCTTCTATTCACTGTCATACCCTGCATAACTTAAGAATACCCACCATGACAATGTACGGTATCACTATTGGTGCTTGTGGAAGCATCCCACCTGTTCCTTGATGTTTTTCTTCCAGCATCAGGGAGAGAATGTACCAGTTGCGACCCCAGACACGGTTGCAGTATGGGCTGTTTATAAACCTGGCTATAAAATCTCCCATGACTCTGCTTTCTTTCCATTGTTGCATTGCTGTATTGCTGAGCAAGATAGCAGCAAAGAACAAAATGCGAAGTAACCTCCTCAGTAAACTTGGTGGCTCTCATATGGTGCTGATGCTCAAACCTTCAGGACTTCAGCTCTTACCATTGTCTACTCGGCTGCAGGGTACTGTGCACCAGTATGTACAGCTCATCTCACACCATTCCTGTAGATACCCAGCTCAACACAACAATGTGTATCATCTTGGGTACCCTCCAATCAACGCAATTCCTCTCTTCCTAGTCCTTCGCAACATCCCACCCCTTCACATCAGGGGTGAGATTGCAACAAGAAAGCTCTTGGCGAAGGTCTACATCAACCTAAGTCTGCTGCTACACAAGGACCTTACCAATCCACCTGCTTCTCACCTTCCATCACACTAGCCTGTATGGTAAGATCACTGTGCCAAGGGATAACTGCAGAAGCTATGTGGCAGCAGATATGGAACCAACATGCCACCTTAAAAAACACTTCTTCATCACAGATCCCACAGCCCGCCCACCGGGCTTCAACTTACCATGGCAACATTGGGAACTACAAGACAATTTTTGCACTGGTCAAGGTCTTTGTGCAGAAAATTGGTACGAATGGGGCCTTGAGGGAATCTGGCCTGTAGCTGTGGTGCACCCCTTTGCCCCCTGTCAAAATTCAGCAAGGCCTCAGAGAGTCCATTTAGTCACCAAAGAAGCTGTTGCCTGGCTTGTTGATTACTGTAGATGCTAAAACAAAATTGCTATATGGTTCAGGGTGATGAAAGATTGTTGAGTCTAGCATTGTAAACATTTGGTGCTGGAGCAATAGATTTATAATCTGGTAGTGAAGAGCTCAAGAGGGCTTGCCTGTGCCCAGTACAACAGCCATTGCATTGAGCATAGAGGCTCATGGAGATATTTTAGGTGCAAATTAGGTGGTCATGCTGAATGATTCCATGTGAACAACAGTTAACACAAGTCATTTGAAGATTATAAAGCTTTTTGCCTGTGTGTAGTTTCCTCGGAATCTTATTTCTTTGATTTGATTTGATTTATTATTGTCAGATGTATTAGCATACAGTGAAAAGTATTGTTTCTTGCATGCTCTGCAGACCACGCATACCATCCATAGGGAAGGAAGGAGAGACTGCAGAATATAATGATACAGTCATAGCTAGGGTGTAGAGAAAAGATCAACTTAATACGAGGTAGGTCCATTCCCTGATGGCAGCAGGGAAGAAGCTGTTCTTGAGTATGTTGCTACATGGCCTCAAACATTTGTATCTTTTTCCTGACGGAAAGAGGTGGAAGAGAGTCTGTCCGGGGTGCGTGGGATCCTTAATTATGCTGACTGCCATTCCAAGGCAGTGGGAATTTCTGGCTTATTTGTGCTCTCAGCTGTGGTAAAATTGCTCTGTGAGCCTCTTCTAGCTAACACGAATGATTTTTCACACATAGAAACATAGAAAACAGGTGCAGGAATAGGCCATTCGGCCCTTTGAGCCTGCACCACCATTCAATATGATCATGGCTTTCATGCAAATTCAGTATCCCACTCCTGATTTCTCTTCATAACCCTTGATCGCTTTAGCCGCAAGGGCCATATCCAGCTCCCTCTTGAAAATATCCAACAAACGTGCCCCGACAGCTTTCTGTGATAGAGAATTTCACAAGCTCACAACTCTCTGAGAGACCTTATTCTTAGACTGCGACCCCTAGTTTTGGACGTCCCCAACATTGGGAACATTTTTCCCGCATCTAGCCTGTCCAGTGCCATCAGGATTTTATGTGTTTCTATGAGATCCCCTCTCATTCTTCTAAACTCCAGTGAGTACAAGCCCAGTCGATCCAGTCTTGCTTCATATGTCAGTCCTGCCATCCCAGAATTAGTCTGGTGAACCTTCGCTGGACACCCTCGAAGGTTCACCTCTTCTCTTTCAAAATCTCAAACTTCTTTCTGGAAAGGAGGGACAGAAACTATTGATCAGCGCAGCCAGATGCGACTGGATAAGGCTTGCCAGTCTGTTGCCAGTCCCCTTACTTCGCTGTGTCATAGCAGTGTGTAGAACATGTAGTAGTTTTGGATTTGTACTCGCAATTGCCAAACTTCCAATGACTTTTGGAAAGCATCTATTTTTTCACAATGCCGAAAGCGATCATCATCTTTCCCTTGCAATTTGAGGTTCAATTTGTTTAGAAACGAAAAGGTGTTTGCAAGGTATGGCATAGTTAGCATCCAACTCTCATTTTCCACTACTTCCCTGCATATAAGAACATAAGAACTAGCAACAGGAGTAGGCCATCTGGCTCTTCGAGCCGCTCCACCGTTTAATGAGATCATGGCTGATCTTTCGTGGACTGAGCTCCACTTTCCAGCCCGAACACCATAACCCTTAATCCCTTCATTCTTCAAAAAACTATCTATCTTTATCTTAAAAACATTTAATGAAGGAACCTCAACTGTATCACTGGACAAGGAATTCCATAGATTCCCAACCCTTTCGGTGAAGAAGTTCTTCCTCAACTCAGTCCTAAATCTACTTCCCCTTATTTTGAGGCTTTGCCCCCTAGTTCTGCTTTCACCCGCCAGTGGAAACAACCTGCCCACATCTATCCTATCTATTCCCTTCATAATTTTATATGTTTCTATAAGATCCCCCCCACATCCTTCTAAATTCCAATGAGTCCAGTCCCAGTCTACTCAACCTCCCCTCGTAATCCAATCCCCTCAACTCTGAGATTAACCTAGTGAATCTCCTCTGCACACCCTCCAGCGCCAGTACGTCCTTTCTCAGGTAAGGAGACCAAAACTGAACACAATACTCCAGGTGTAGCCTCACTAACACCTTATATAATTGCAGCAAAACCTCCATAGTCTTAAACTCCATCCCTCTAGCAATGAAGGACAAAACTCCATTTGCCTTCTTAATCACCTGTTGCACCTGTAAACCAACTTTTTGCGACTCATGCACTAGCACACCCAGGTCTCTCTGCACAGCAGCATGTTTTAATATTTTATCATTTAAATAATAACCCCGTTTGCTGTTATTTCTACCAAAATGAATAACCTCACATTTGTCAACATTGTATTCCATCTGCCAGACTCTAGCCCATTCACTTAACCTATCCAAATCCCTCTGCAGACTTCCGGTATCATCTGCACTTTTTGCTTTACCATTCAACTTAGTGTCATCTGCAAACTTGAACACGTTGCACTTGGTCCCAAACTCCAAATCATCTATGTAAGTTGTGAACAATTGTGGGCCCAACACTGATCCCTGACAGACACCACTAGCTACTGATTGCCAACCAGAGAAACACCCATTAATCCCCACTCTTTTCTTTCTATTAATTAACCAATCCTCTATCCATGCTACTACTTTACCCTTAATGCCATGCATCTTTATCTTATGCAGCAACCTTTTGTGTGGCACCTTGTCAAAGGCTTTCTGGAAATCCAGATATACCACATCCATTGGCTCCCTGTTGTCTACCGCACTGGTAATGTCCTCAAAACAGTCCACTAAATTAATTAGGCACGGCCTGCCCTTTATGAACCCATGCTGCGTCTGCCCAATGGGACAATTTCTATCCAGATGCCTCGCTATTTCTTCCTTGATGATAGATTCCAGCATCTTTCCTACTACCGAAGTTAAGCTAACTGGCCTATAATTACCCGCTTTCTGCCTACCTCTTTTTTTAAACAGTGGTGTCACGTTTGCGAATTTCCAATCCGCCGTGACCACCCCAGAGTCTAGTGAATTTTGGTACATTATCACTAGTGCATCTGCAATTTCCCTAGCCATCTCTTTTAGCACTCTGGGATGCATTCCATCAGGGCCAGGAGACTTGTCTACCTTTTGCCCCATTAGCTTGCCCATCACTACCTCCTTAGTGATAACAATCATCTCAAGGTCCTCACCTGTCATAGCCTCATTTCTATCAGTCACTGGCATGTTATTTGTGTCTTCCACTGTGAAGACCAACCCAAAAAACCTGTTCAGTTCCTCAGCCATTTCCTCATCTCCCATTATTAAATCTCCCTTCTCATCTTCTAAAGGACTAATATTTACCTTAGCCACTCTTTCGTTTTATATATTTGTAGAAACTTTTACTATCTGTTTTTATATTCTGAGCAAGTTTACTCTCATAATCTATCTTACTCTTCTTTATAGCTTTTTTAGTAGCTTTCTGTTGCCCCCTAAAGATTTCCCAGTCCTCCAGTCTCCCACTCATCTTTGCCACTTTGTATGCTTTTTCTTTCAATTTGATACTCTCCCTTATTTCCTTAGATATCCACGGTCAATTTTCCCTCTTTCTACCTTTTTGTTGATATGAATCTTTGCTGAGCAGTGTGAAAAATTGCTTGGAAGGTTCTCAACTGTTCCTCAACTGTTTCACCATAAAGTCTTTGCTCCCAGTCTACCTTAGCTACCTCTTCTCACACCCCATTGTAATCGCCTTTGTTTGATTTTACCTTCTCATCCTCCATCTGTATTTTAAATTCCACCATATTGTGATCGCCCCTTCCGAGAGAATCCCTAACTATGAGATCATTAATCACTCCTGTCCTATTACACAGGACCAGATCTAGGACCGCTTGTTCCCCTGTATGTTCTATTACATACTATTCTAGGAAGTTATCACGGATACATTCTATAAACTTCTCCTCAAGGCTGCCTTGATCGACCTGGTTAAACCAATCGACATGTGGATTAAAATCCCCCATGATAACTGCTGTACCATTTCTACATGCATCCGTTATTTCTTTGTTTATTGCCTGCCCCACCATAATGTTACTATTTGGTGGCCTATAGACTACTCCTATCAGTGACTTTTTCACCTTCCTATTCCTGATTTCCACCCAAATGGATTCAACCTTATCCTCCATAGCACCGATGTCGTCCCTTACTATTGCCCGGATGTCATCCTTAAATAACAGAGCCCTTACCATCCACTCTGTCCTTACGTATAGTTTGATACCCTTGGATATTTAACTCCCAGTCGTGACCATCCTTTAACCATGTTTCAGTAATGGCCACTAAATCATAGTCATTCACGATGATTTGCGCCATCAACTCATTTATCTTATTCCAAATACTACGAGCATTCAGGTAAAGTACACTTATGTTGGCTTTTATACCTCTGTTTTGAATCTTAACACCTTGATCAGTAACTTCTCGTAAATTATCTTTCATCTTAACTTTTCTCTTAATTTTCCTGGCCTTTGAGCCCATATCTTCATGTAACAACCTGTCGCGTCGCTTTCCATTAATGTTTTTACTTCCCGTTTTATTCCTTTTAGTATTACTGGGCCTATTCACTGAGCTCCCCTCAGTTACTGTACCTTGTACTGTCGCCCTTTTTGATTTTTGATGATGGTCTCTCTGCCTTACGCTTTCCCCCTTACTACCTTTTGTTTCTGTCCCTGTTTTACTACCTTCCGGCTTCCTGCATTGCTTCCTATCCCCCTGCCACATTAGTTCAAAACACACATGGGCTTTGTATCTTGATTTGCATTGGCACAATTAACAAAGCCATACCTCAAGAAATAATTTTTATATTGCCTTGTTCCCGATTTCAGTTTCTTCTTAGTAGGCTGTTCACCAAAGGCCCTGGAGCTCTGTATACAGCTCACACTAGCACTCCTTTTCCCTGCCGTTGACTCTCCTGGCAGCTTTCTCCGTTTCAGTTGTGAGATCCTACCCTGTTTGCGTCACTGGCGTCTCTTCCATCTTCAGTTCTTCACAGTCCCGTTGCCTTGCCTGCTCACAGCTTAAAAAATGGAGGAATCTCTCCTTTGTGATTTCCCAGCAAAAGCACAGATGTACAGGGCGTATGCCGTTATTTGCTCTCTGCTGCTGCTTCTGGCAGGAAAACTGCATCGTTCGTATTTTAAAAAACAGTCGTGGCTGGCATTCCCAACCTAAAAGCCGGTCATGGCTGGCATTCTTAAAAGCCAGTCATGGCCGTTGGGTGCTTCTATCGCGATTGGGAACGCTACGACCAATCACTCCATACATTCCCGACACCCACCCGCGACCCACCCACACGCCATGGCCCGCGGTTTGAAAGACCCTGCTCTGCAAGGGGACATAAATTTAAGGTGAATGGTGGAAAATATAGGGGAATGTCAGAGGTAGGTTCTTTGCCCAGAGAGTAGTGGGGGCATGGAATGCACTGCCTGTGGAAGTAGTTGAGTCGGAAACATTAGGGACCTTCAAGCGGTTATTGGATAGGTACATGGATTACGGTAGAATGATGGGGTGTAGATTAATTTGGTCGTAATCTAGGCACAACATCATGGGCCGAAGGGCCTGTTCTGTGGTGTATTTTTCTATGTTCTATGATGAATGGAAAATGCTGAATGGGTAAAGCATTATATCTACTTTGGAGCTGTAGATAAATATGCACTGAGAATTGAATATGTGTCTTCCATTTCTCCAGGAGAAAAGCTAGTGCATCTCAATAGCCAAGCTTATAAACCTCAAAAGCAATTGAGCAACCAACAGTATCCTTAATCCTATGTTAGATTTTAAAACATCATTTTAAGTAATGTAACAACTATTATTGCCCACTTACCAGCATGCTAATACATTGTGCATTACATATTAAAATGCCTCTATTCTTTAAAATAAAGAATGTTGACTGATTTGCCGTGAGTATCACCAGTGTTTCAAATATTTTTGTAGGTACGTATGTCTTTTTGATCATACTGATTTGCTGGGATACTCATCATTTGTACTGAGACACTAGACAAGTCACCTGATTCGAGACTTCCATAAGTGTTGCTAGTTACTAAGTTACAACTTCAGATGACTGCATCAAAGCTTCCTCCTCCCTCTGAGCGGACTTTGGCCTCCCCATAACTGTGAAGATAAGATGAGTAATTCTACAAAGAATTTAATTTGCTCCCACTGGTGCCATACTACCATGTGTAGTATGCTTTTCGTCTATGTTGGGACCAGTGACCTAGACAGAAATACATTTTAAGCTCGCTGTCATTATTTAATAAGTTGGGCTCTTACAGTGCTTTATTTAAAAATAAGATTATTCTGGGGGCAGGGTACTAAAAACCTGTGTGAAATATCAGAAGCATTAGCAAAGATTTTGTTATCAGAAAGCTGCAGCAAACTGCCAGAAGTTATATTTGTCATTTTGAGCTCTGTAGTCTGGTTCGTTTACATCAGATGTAAGATACTATCATTAAAAAACATCAAATGATAAGGGTCATGGTTGGAAAAACAAACTTAATTTAGGTGAACATTACTATTTCTGGTAACTGCTAAAAGAGCTGCAGTTGATAAATTATTAAAAACACTTTTGTGCAGTAGCAGCTGAGACTAAACTCTTTGCATTTGCACAAGGTATGATGCTGCTGCAATGTTACACAATTTAGGTTGATGGTTTGTGAATAGGTAGAGCTTAAACGGTGAAAGTATAACTTATTACTTTGGATTCTGGCCATTGTATACCTTGTTTGACTACAGTCTGAAAAGTCGAAAGACATGTTGGCTTCCTCACCTACAACATCCTGTATTCATAGAGTACCTTTAATGGAGAAAGAAGTCTCTGTGGCCTACTCTGACAAAAATGAAAATCAACCCAAATACAAAAATGTATTTTGGACAGGGTGGTGAAAAACATGGTCAACGAGGTAGTCATGAAGGAGTTGCAGAATTTTGAGGAGAAACCAGATCATCATGATGGGAGAGCTCAGGAAGGAGTGGCCAGTGATAGAGCCAAAGGAGAGTGTTTATGTGCAAGGGCCCAAATTGGTAGAACTAGAATTATGAGGGCTGGGGGAAAGGGGTGGTGGCAAAGATTGTAAGTTTGGAGGAGGTTATAGGGTAGCAGAGGGACAAGGCCATGAAGGTATTTAAACAAATAAATCAGAATTTTAAGGTGAAAGTATGAGAGGAATAGGAATCAGGTTAGCAAATAAAAACCTTAAATGCTGGAATTACTCAGCAGGTCAGGCAGCATTTGTAGGGAGAACCAGTTTGCGTTTCAGATTGATGATCCTTCTTCAGAACAGTTCCAGTATTTTATGTTTTTATTTTAGACTTCCATGTTTGGAGTATTTTGCTTTTGTATCAGGTCAGCAAGGGCAGGTGAGGATATGAAAGTAAGGCCTTGTGTGGAATAAGACATGGGCAGCAGAATTTTGGTTGAACTGGAAATTGAAGAAGAGGATGGATGGGAGGTGTCTCAGAGAGCATGGGAATAGTCAAGTTTGAAAGTGACAAAACCAAAGCTGAACGTTTCAATGGCATCTGGGCTGAGGTAGGGAGAGATGTAGATGATGTAACAGTGGTGGAAACAGATGGTGTTTTTTTAATATACAATTGGAGCACCCAATTATTTTTTTCCAATTAAGTGGCAATTTAGCATTGCCAACCCACCTAACCTGCACATCTTTGGGTTGTGGGGGTGAAACCCATGCAGACAGGGGGAGAATGTGCAAACTCTACACGGAAGGTACTCTAAAAGGTATCATCACCCCAAACAATGGGCACATGCACAGTAGCCTTTGGCAGCCTTTGTGGTGCACAGTCCCTCTCAGAGTAGAAGACTCACCAATGATACAATCAGCTAGTCCACCCCTCAGGATCATGAGATGCCTCCCAAGTGCTGAATGTCCACCCAGCCCCTGCTCCCATCCGTCCTGCCCCCGGCCAGGAAACCTGACCAGCTCGCTGTCACAACTTGTGTGCTGCACCCAGGCTCAACATCGCATTGCAGCTAAGGTCCCAGCAAATGCACACTTCCCTCGCTCAGCCCCATCTGTAGAACCTGCAGGCACAGAAGCCTCTTAGTATAGAGGTGATTGGAAGTATACGTTGACCTTCTCCACCACACAACCAGTTGCCACCCTGGTGGCAGGATAACATATGGCCTACCCAGATAGGAGACCCACAGTAGATCCCACTGGGGAAACGGGACAGGGTTCACAGATCCAACCCAGCACTACCGTCTCTTGAAGAAGAGTTCAGCCTGAAGACAGCCGAGTCACCAAACCACAAATCATAAACTCTTTTACTTTTTTGTTTTGTTTAGATACCTTTTAGAGTACCTTCGATCACAGGAAAAAATGATTCGTAAGGGAATGAATTTGACATTCCTTTAGCCCCTTGTTGAGCTCTGTGATAAACATATCTGATTTTACTGTTCACAAAATAAAGCCCACAGACAGATATCTGTTTCTTGATCATAGTTTATTGTAAATAATACTGAGAATGTAAGAACAAAATACAGTAATTAAATGTTCAATATGTATGATTATATTTTCTGTCAAAGTATCTTGACCCAAAGTTTGTCAAGGAGGGATCAAATTGTGAACTTTCAGAAGTACTTTGTGCGGGTGTTTGTGGTTGAAATAATTTATGTTAATTTTTATTTCTTTGAATTTTGTTTCACTTGGGTGTTTTATGAGTATTTTTAAAAATAAACTGACTTTTGAAATATATATTTATAACCACTACTGTATTATTTTTCTGCTGATGCTGGCAACCACACATTGCTTTCTTCACAGCTAGCATGGTCTGTTGTTGTAGAGTTCTAATATAGTCCTGTAATTTGTGTTTAATCAAAGAATAATTGTACTCATCAAAGCCCATTGTTTTTTTAATAAACAGAAAAAATAAGTATAATATCTTCTTTCTTTTAATTTTTCTTCACTGAATATATTTCCTTAAATGTGCCAATTGTCTCATCAAGGACTTCCTAATTTAGCAGTTACTCAACTGGTTGATTATAATGTAGCTGCAGTAACATAGATAGCCATTAACACGAGATACTTGAGTAACAGAATACACCCCTGAATTTCCTTGGGCTTTCTATCATGACACTGCTCTACTATTTTTGGCAGTGTGGAGGAGACTCCATTTACACAAATAAATTGGGCTTCTGCCACACTTTTAAAGGAGTTACAGTGGCGGCAAGTCTGAGGAATGCATCTCTTTAATTCAAGCATGTTTCTCCAAGAATGCCATCAGTAATTGCTATTTTAAAAAAATATGTAAGTACCAATGCAAATCTTCAGTTTTTTAGAAGGTTTTAGAATCCTAGAATCCATACAGTGCGGAAGGAGGCCATTCAGCCCATTGAGTCTGCACCGGCCCTTGGAAAGAGCGTCCCACTTATGCCCACTCCTACATCCCATCCCTTAACCCAGTAATCCCACCTAACCTTTTGGATACTAAGGGGCAATTTAACCTGCACATTTTGGATTATGGGAGGAAACCGGAGCATCCGGAGGAAATCCACGCAGACGCGGGGAGAAAGTGAAATCTCCACACAGAACATCACGCGAGGCTGGAATTGAACCCGGGTCCCTGGAGCTGTGAGGCAGCAGTGTTAACCACTGGGTCACCGTGTTGTTGGAAGTTAATAAAGTTTTACATTTCTTTGTTCTTGGCACATTATAGAGTAGATGTTACATCTAAATTTAATAAAATCTTAGAATACTGTTCATTTTATCAATATTGGGTACTGAGGTTTAATCAGTTTGATGCTGTTTTAACGATACAATGGTCTCGGTGTATGTGAGGAAGGTCAGTCAGGAGACTAACTGCGACATATAGATAGGCAGTGTGCAGTCTTTCAGGATGCTGATGCAGGAAATAGAAGGTTGTCATCTTTTTGATCAATTGATAATCCATATGCAATTTCTGCATCATTTTGTGGAGAATAGCAAGTGCCTTAGGGTTACTTTATCCAAATATTTGGGCATGGGGGTATTGTGTTGTGCTGTAGCAGTTGGATACACTTTCTCATCACTAAATATAAGAATTTGGTGAGTTTATAATCTGAGTTCTATTGGGATCAGCCACATAGGCATGGAACAAAGGCTAGATGATTCGTGAGGCCAATTTGTTCCATTATTATGCTGTGAGATTCATGTGTATGGATAAATGTAGGAACGCGAGTGGGTGTCATCACCAGGGCAAATACATGTCTTTCAGCAGTGGAGGAATGAATCCTCCCCAGACTCAGCTGGTCGGGCAAGGCATTCATGTACTCTTTAAGTTAACTGGACAGTCCCCAGCTGCAACTTCTTCAGTTGCTGTACCCCAAATTTTGGTTATATTATATTATTACCAAGGCTGAGACTTTGTAAAAGGTGAAGACATGACTGCTGTATCTCCTTCTGTCTCCTCTTGTCCTTTTGTTGTGCAGAGGGAAAACTGTTGTTCAAACTTAGATGGGAATTAATCTTATTAGTACATTATAAAAATATGTGTTTTAAATGTTAGTCTTTCTGTTTAAAGGCTAATTGAGGATACAAAATAATTTCTCCTCACTGATGTAAAATATACATAAAACAAAATAATATTTAAGATCAAAGCATAATTATTTAAGTCAAAAGTCTCTTCCCTTTTCACCAAAGGTTACAATGATGTTGGATATTTTCTGCGACCACAAGTACAGGCCACCTAAATACCCTCTCGATATATTTCACATGATGTAACTGCTGACCACAACGGTCCAAATATGGAGACTGTATGCATCTTGGCACATGTTCTGGAACTTGATTTTTAAAGCTTCAGTTAGTTGTCCCTGAGGCTTTGGGATTCATTTACTTCTCCTTGGAGATCTTGGGCGAGCCCCGTTCAGCAGTGACCCCCCCACAATGGGGGAACCAGACAGAACGGCACTTGTGGGGGTCTCCCAAGGGATCGGAGGACCCCAGCTGCATGGTCTTTGGGTAGGGTGGTGCCCTGGCACTGCTGGTGCCACCTGGACACCTTGGCAATGCCAGCCATGCACCCTGGGAGTGCCACCTGGGTGCCAGCCTGACACTGCCAAGGTGGTGTCCCGATCTCTCACTACACTGCGGAGTTCCAGCGGGTGGAACTCCCCGTTGTACAAAACGGGGCTATGTGCGATCTCGGCCTTTGAGCACTCAGAAAGATGCGGCTAAACACCCTCACTATGGGACTTTGTTCCCAATTAGTTGAATCGATCCTCTTATTTGAAATGCCAAGGAGCATTTTTAAAGGGAGGACTGAGTATCGTGAATTACATTGTATCTGTGTTCTCCTTACAGATAAAATCTGTTTAAACATCAAACTCCGTGAAGCCTGTGACAGTTTTAAAACTGTAGATTACTTAATATACATTAGATTATGTGCATGAACAGTGAAGATCAGTGGTTTCTGATTTTTGTCAGCTTGAATTGACTGTAATATTAATTTACAAATGCATGATTTTAGTTTTCAAGGGTTTTAATTCTCAATTTTCCTAGATTGATGTAATAGTATCCACAAAATGTTAACACCAATCAGGAGAAAGTAATACGCTCCATCAGCACTTTATCCATTGCCTAAACATTCTTCGCCTGTACCACTGGTTTACTATCTATCGATAAAGTAATCTACAGGATGCTTGCAGCAAATCACCAAGGCCTCTTCAGTAGTATTACCTGAACTCTTGGCCTCCACCACCAAGGAGGATGAGGGTAACAGGTGGATGGAAAAACCATCACCTCCAAGTTCCTTTCCAAGTCACACCTCGGGTGAGCATATATAGTTGTTCAATTGTTGTGGAAGCCCGAGGTAATAACATAGTGAGAGCACCTTCAAACAATTTGCATCATTTGATGAAGAAGACTACTTGTCAGGAATGCTACATCCAGAGAATGAAAGAATGTTTTTAAAGCAAAAGTGCTCATAAAACTATACTTGTTTCTACTTCTTGAAATAATAGTAATTTTCCTTCTAATCAGAAAAATAATTTAGCAATATTAGGTACTCTGATTTGAATTGTTCGCTCTATGGGTTGCATACTCGCTACTTGTTTAATCTGCGGAAACAAAAGAAAAAATATGTTTCACAAAACTTTAATCATTTTTTTTTAAAATTTAGAGTACCCAATTCATTTTTCCAATTAAAGGGCAATTTAGCATGGCCAATCCACCTAGCCCACACATCTTTGGGTTGTGGGGGCGAAACCCACGCAAACACGGGGAGAATGTGCAAACTCCACACTGACAGTGTCCCAGAGCCGGGATCGAACCTGGGACCTCAGCGTCGTGAGGCAGCAGGGCTAACCCACTGCGCCACCGTGCTGCCCTCAAAACTTTAATCATAACCATTGCTTATCAGTGTCAATTTTGTGGTTCGAACATTCCAGTAATTGCAGTGCAGCCAAAGTATAGACCTTCTGATTTCCCAAATGCCTTTATGTCCACTGTTGTTTGTACATATATACTGTGCTAAATGTTGCTAAGTGTGCTTTACACTCAATTGCTCTGATTTATAACCTTGCTATAGAGTCGCCAGGAATTTTTATGATACCACCACGAGGTTCAAGTTCAAGTGCTGATCAATAACTCAATACACCAGTTAGTGAGGTTCAAATCAAAACACATTTATTATATACACAGTCAATCGCTACTCATGCATAAAATACTATTCACTAGGCTATCACTAACACTAACAGGCCAATACTTAGCTTTGGAAAAGGGACCAACTAGGTCAGGGGAACAATTGGCCTGTTTCGATCCTGAGTCTGCAGGCTTCCAGCTGGTATGGACTAATGGTTAGGAGCGCCTATCTCGTCGCGTGCGTTGACTGGACACTTACTTGGTTGGTGCAGCTGCTAGGCAAGTCTCTCCGAGTTGAGAGTCACGGTCGAGTTCTTTGAGAGCTGCCAAGAAGCTGTTAGGCCGGTCTCTCCTCGCTGAGAGCCAAGTGCCAAGAAGATCGAATTGAACTTGGGGACTCTACTTTTTAGTCCCCAGGGGCTTCGCGCCCTTTTGGGCGGACCCCGTACCTGGTTCCAAGTGATTGGACTGAGTTCTGATCACTTGGATCGATATCTCCAATACTGGAACTGTTCCCTGATCACTGGGCGGTTCCTAAGTGTCCGTTGGCCTTCTTTTGTCTTGGCTCCCGCTGGCGCCGAGGAATCTGGCTTGGCCTCGATTATCTTAACTGTTTCAATTGTTCCCAGAGATCGCTCATCAATATGTAGATGGTCGTCAGTTTCAGTGCTGTCTGGGTTTCTGCAAGTTCTAATATGCAGGAGATTTTGCACCTGCTTGTTTTTCTGTCCTTGTCTGAATTTCCCTGCATTCCTAGCGAATCTCCATTTTAAAGTCGTGAAGTGGCCAACCCAGGTGGCTACAGTACAAAAGGTAAGAGTATTCTTATCGGGTAGCTATATTTGTTCGTATTACACTTTCTGTTCTCCTTTTGTATTTTAACATTTCCTTTTTTTAAAGAAAGTACTGTTTCATGTATATTAAATTTCTGGGGAGTTATTTGAATAAGTGATAAAGTTGATGAGTCGAGAGTAAATTGGCAGAAATTGTTGCTGAATTGCAGACTTTCCTTTCAATTTTTGGTCTCTTTGTAGTTATTAACATTTTTGTCATGTAGCCATAATTTGATAAGCTTCTGAAGTTAAAGGGCTTATATTTGTTGTCTATCTTGTTTGAGCTGGAACAGGGTAGGCTAACAGTATGGTATATAGCCAGAAAATGTGTAAGAGACTGTTAACGATTCAGGGAATTTGAACCATTGCTAAGAATTGGGGAAAATTAAGATTAAGAAATGAAATTGGGACGAAAGAAAATAAAACAGGGAACTGATAAGGGCAACTGTCTGAAGAGATTTTGAGTTACGACTGAGCATATCAGAGAAAACCAAGAGTTTCCCTGTGTAACTAGAGGAAAACAAAGGGATATAGAAGAGGCAACTTCAAAGTGGAGAGATAAGGAAAAGGGACAGGGTGGAACATCAAGGGGAAGAATGATAAATCCATAGGACAATGACTAGGGAGAAAGACACAGACACAGCTATCATCACAGCCATACCCAGCTGCAGAAACAGTTTCCAGGAAAGAAGTAGGAGATTTTGCCTTTGCTGAAACTGAAGACAGTTTTCCCAAACATGGCCACATAACCTGTGTATGGTAATTATTGGCAAATTTAGTTCGAAGAATTATATAATGGATGTTGTTTGGGAACAAAGGGGCATCTCAAAGTTCAGGTAGGCAGTTGGGAGCAAAGGGGTAATTCCAAGTAATATTGTGTGCATAGCCATCAGTGTAATTAAATGTTGTAATGTATTATAGTCCTTCATGTTGTGTGTTTTTTTAAAATTTTATTAATTCTTTATTAATTGTTCACATGATAGCTGAACTATTCTTCCCTGGTTCACATATTTTTCTCACAGTATACCAAATTGAAAACATACACCACTAAGAACTGATGTTCCAAGTTATCCTTCTGGGCTTTGGGATACTCTCACATTCTAACATCAGTGGGATTCTTAACACCATGGACTAAGGGACAGTAGTAGTTTAATTAATGTAGATAAATGCAATGTTCTGCATATTTAAACAGGGAATATGCAACAATGGAAAAATAGCGACAACTGCAATGTGAAAAAAGATTTGAATTTTATTAATCTTTCATTCAAACTTTTCGAGTCAATGTGAAACTGCTATCAACAAGGCCACCAATCCACAGCAATGCATATTGATCACATTTGATGATAACTTAAACCAGATTATTATAATTTTGCACTGGTGAAGTTACATTTGAAATAGTGGGTGATCATTTAACCTTAGTGTGGGTGTGACAGTAGGGATACTAGATTGATTGTTCATTATAAATTCCAGTGTAATTGAAAATCTGGCAAGGCATGCAACAGGAGAATAATCCTAAACTGTAAATTCTATACTCTTTTGACAAGCTCCTTTTAAAAAGACATTGGTTGTGATTTTCCAGGATCGCCCGTGGCGGGAATTGACGTAGGCCTGACCGGAAAACATTGACGGCAGCCACAAGTCTTTGAAAATATTGCCCATTGATCAGACCTTTGGAGACAATGAAACATTTACACTTTTCTGTCAGCTCATGAACTATCAAAACATATCTTGAAGGTGGTTGGGCAAGTTGAAAAGACCATAGGCGGGATTCTTCAATAATGGGGCTATGTCCCCATGCCGGCGTGAAAAGCGGCGCCAACCACTCCGGCGTCAACAGTCCCCAATAATAGGGAATGCTCCCCTTCCTTGGGGGCGAGGTTGGCGCCGGAGTGGTCCCCGCAGCTCCAGCTGACGTGGAACGACCTGTGCGGGTTCATGCATGCTCGGAATGGCCGGCGTTTTTCCGCGCATTCTGCAACGGCCACGCGCATGCGTGGGGTACTCTGCTAGAGTAATGTGTTCAACTCTGTACACTTGAGGATGTCAAGGCATTAGAAAGGGTTCAGAAGAGATTTACTGCAATAGTATTAGGGATGAGAGACTGAAAAAACTGGAATTGTTCTCCTAAGAGCAGAGAAGGTTAAAAGGAGGTTTGGTAGAGGTATTCAAAGTCATGAATGGTTTCAATAGAGTTTCCAATGGCAGTATAGTCAGTGACCAATAGACACACATTTAAAGTGATTGGCAAACGAACCAGAGACAACATGAGGAAATGTATTTTTTTATGAACTCAAATGCACTGCCTGAAAAGGTTGTAAAAGCAGATTCTACACTAGCATTCAAAAGGGAATTGAATAAATACTTGAAGGGAAAAAAATTATAAGGTCATGGGGATAGATCAGGGAGTAGGTTTAATTGAACAGCTCCATCAATGGGCTGGTGCAGGCATGATGGACTTAATAGTCTCCTGTGCTGTATCATTCTATGAGAAGCTGTACATAGCATTCAGTTATCTTTTTTGTTTTACCAATAATTATGAAACTTCTCATTCATGCTCCTGTCTAGTTTTTTATCTAGTTCATTTTGGATCTTAATTAACATGACATTAGCTTCTTTATCTGATGAGCTGCTCCATATGTTTAAACTTTTGTGATGGTGGAAGATCCTGCTAATCTTAGTTACAGGGCCTAATTGTGAAATGCTGTAATGTGAGTAAAATCTAAAATACATTTGAGGAATAAACCCCCGTGATGGTCAACACCCAAAGTAGTTAGCTAATTTGCTTCTCAAAAAAATGGAACATAGTCATTTTTGGTTCAGAGAAGCTCTTAAGGTGGGTCTAAAGAACCATAAATAGGAAATTAACAAGCTAGTTGGAAAAAGCCTTTTGCAACTTGCTTCCTTCCTTTTTTAAAAACATTTTTTATTCTCCTTTTTCACATTTTCTCTCAAATTTACACCTACCAACAATAAACAATAATGAGTAACAAATACGCCAATCCCCATATCAATAACAACGATCCCATCCTCCCACCAAACTCCAAACATCAGCCCGCATGTTCACATAAACAAATGACAAAAAGGAATCAGGAATCACCCATAGTCACCATTAACACATACAGTCCGCCACTCCCCCCAACTAATGTTCGATGTAAGCCAGTTCTCGAAAGTGCACAATGAATAATGCCCATGAATTGTAGAACCCCTCCATCCTTCCCCTCAGTTCAAACTTAACCTTCTCAAGAGTCAAGAATTCCTTCCCCTCTGTAGCAGCACCTTTCTAACTCTGGCCACCTTCCCTCCCCATATGAACAACGTAATCCTTCCCTCAATCTCTCTGAAAAAAGCCTTTGGCAGGAAAATCGGCAGGCATTGATAAATAAACAGAAATCGCGGCAACACGTTAATTTTAACTGCCTGTATCCAACCTGCCAGTGACAGAGGGAGACCATCCCACCTTGCCAGATCAGCTTTCAGTCTCCCCACCAAACTAGAAATGTTGTACCTGAGGAGCCCACCCCACTCCCGGGCAACCTGCACCCCAAGGTACCTAAAGTGAGTCTCTGCACCCCCCCCCCCCACCCCCACCCCTACCCCCAGCCGATACACCACAAAATACTTACTCTTGTCTAGATTGTCTGGAGTCACCACCAACTTCCCTGCCCTATCCGTCACCTGCACAATTTCCCTTGCCGCTGCTTCCCTCCGGATCTGACCTGCTAACATACCGTGGGCGGAATTCTCCGCAAGGCCCGACGCCGCCGTGAAACCTGGAGAGGTTCACGACGGTGTCGGAAGCCTCTCCCGGTCCACTATTCTCCCCTACCCAGGGGGATAGGCGGGTCGTACCGGGAAACTCGGCGGCCGGGCCTCGTCCCTGGCTTCAAGGGCCGGCGCGCCAAGAATGACGCCGCGGTGGTGCCAATGACGTCAGCCGCGCATGCGCGGGTTGGACAGCTCAAACCCACGCATGCGCGGTTGTCGTCTTTCCCCTCAGCCGCCCCGCAAGATGTGGCGGTTTGATCTTGCGGGGCGGCGGAGGGGAAAGAGTGCGTCCCCTTGAGACGCCGGCCCGACGATCGGTGGGCACCGATCGCGGGCCAGTCCCCTCCCGAGCACGGTCGTGGTGCTCAATCCCCGATCCACCCCCCCTAGGCCCACACTTACCTGGCGCGCCATGGTCACGACGGCAGCGACCAAGTGTGGTTGCCGCCGTCGTGAACAGGTCGGGAATGGCAGGCTGCCGTGAAAAGCGGCGGCCCGCGTTTCTCCGTGCGGCATGTCAGAAAACCGGAGACGCCATTTTGGGGGGGGGTTGAGAGAATAGCGGGAGGTGCGGGAGCGGACCTCCCGCTGTTCTCCCACCCATCGTGGTTGCGGAGAATCGCGGCCTTTATCTCCATGTTCGTAAACTGCAACCCTTGCTCTTCTCAGTTGGCGCACCGCCTTCCTGGTAGATAGTCGGGCAAAGCTCACCTGTAGTTTATTCCTCTTTTCTAGCTTTGCTGGATCCTCATCTTCTGCATTACTCCTATCTACCTACAACATCTCATCTATTACCCTCTCCGCTCCAACATCTCCTCTTTGTCCACCCTGGCCTTAAACAAAATCACCTCCCCCCTCACCACCGCCTTTAGAGCCTCCCAGATAACTGTCTTCGACACCTCACCCGTACAATTGAAACCTACATGTTCCTTAATTACCTTTTCAATTTTGTCACAGAACACTTGGTTCCCCAAAAGTCCTACATCTAATTTCCATCCGGCCTCTGCGCTACCCCCTTCTCCAGCACCATATCCACCCAATGTGGAGCATGATCTGACATTGCAATTGCCGAGTATTCCGACCCCTTAACCCCAGCCAGCAAAGCCTTCCCCACCACGAAAAAGTCGATCTGCGAATATACCTTATGGACTGCTGAGAAAAACGAGTACTCCCGTTCCCTCGGGTGTAGAAACTTCCAAACGTCCACCCCCTCCCATTTCCACCATTAGCCCAGCCAACGCCTTCGCCCCCCCCTGATGGGACCAGCAAGCGCGGCCGTGACCTGTCCAACCTTGGCTCCTGCACCAAGTTCCAGTCCCCCCCCCCCCCCCCCCAACTATCAGTTTGTGTGTGTCCAAGTCGGGGGTGGCCCCAGCCACCTTCTTTGCGAATCCCACATCGTCCCAATTGGGACCGTATACACTTAACAGCGCCATTAATCTCCCCTCCAGTGCCCCTGTCATAATCACATATCTACCCCCCCCGATCTGCCACCACCTTCTCATCTGGAAGCGTATTCTTTTGCTGACCATTACCGCTACCCCTCGAGCCATTCCGTCAAATCCAAAGTGAAACACCTGACTAACCCAGCCCTTTCTAAGTCTTTGCTTCCTTCCTTACCAATCAGCAGTCATTTATTTCCTCAATGTAGTCCGGCTTCTTGTCAGGGAAAAAACCGCAGATGCTCTCAAAGATCAAAGCCGTATGCTGCCATATTTATCAATAAAGCGGACAGTACAACAGTTGTATGTTATTTTTCCCAATTCTGTCTTTAAAGATCATTACTGCTGTTATCAGCTGAGGCTCAATTGGTAGCACTCGTGTCTCTCAGCCACTAGCTTCCAGGTTCAAGTCCGATTCGAGGACTTGAACACTAAAACCAAGGCTGACACTCCAGTGTAGTCCTGAGAGAGAATTACAATGTTCGGCGCGCTGTCTTTGGATGAGGCCTTAAAACGAGGCCTTGTCAACACCCTTGGGTGGCCACAGAAGATCCCATGGCAATAGTTTGAAGAAGGGCATGGGGAATTATCTGAGACACCTTCACCAATATTTATACATGAATCATCTTTGCAAAAGTATTATCACCTTGCTGTTTGTGGGGTGAAAGTTTGCTGTGTGTGAATTGAGAGACCAAACATCTGCCTATTTCAGTTTTAAAAATTCTCTGGCCATTGGGATTCTCTGTTGCCACCAGCAGCACACCACCCTTCTGTTTCCCAGCAGCACAGGATGTCTTCAATGTTAAATCCCATTGACAGCGGCAAGAGCAAAGAATCCCGCTGCCAATGAAGGCTGCGTCATCAAGAAACACGCAGCTGTGGGACCAGAGAATCCCGTCCATTTTATTCAATGACTAGCATTCAGAACCCTCCTTTGGGTAGAGAATTCCAAAGGTTCTCAATACTTTTGAGTTATTATGGACCAGGGTTTAGAGAACCCCAAAGTATATCATGGAGTTCATCTGACCCACAACGTTAAATAGATATTGGTTATGGGGAACACAAGGGCCTACAAGGTGTGGTGCAACCAAGAGCAAAAGTATGCTTGAAACAAAACAATGTTTATTTCATGAATCCAATTCACATTATATAAACACAGAGTAAACAGTTTATCAAATACCAATCCTGACCACCCCCCAAAAAATACAGTACTCTATAGATAACCCTTGATAACTTTCCAAACAACATCCACCAGTTAAATCCTTTTTAAAATAAAGACAGCAGATTTAAATGCTCTACAGAAACAGGTATTACTTTCAAATCATCAATGATCTGGAGACATTCCTTCGCTTGCAGAGAGAGAGATCATTATACAGCTGCTTGCTTTGAATGCAGCTATCCACCTCTGAAAATGAAACCAAAAATACACTGCGGCTGCCAGCTCAAAATCGAAAGTGAAAGACAGATGGCCAGCCCAGCTCCACCCACACTCTGACATTACTGCAGCTATTTGATAAACACCCATTTCTTAAAGGTACATCCACCTGTGAAAACATTTCTTCTCATCTCAGTCCTAAATGTTCGTCTGCTTACTTTGAGGCCCATATGATCGAGATTGACCAGCCAGGGGAAATGACCTCTCACTGCATACCCGGCCAGTACCCTTCAGAACCTTCTATGTTTCAATGAGATCACCTCTCATTCTTCTAAACTCCAGAGATTATAGGCCTAATTTACTCATCCTGTCATGGGACAACCCTCTCATCCCAGGGACCCTGGCTGTACTGCCTCCAATGCAAGTGTATGTTATCTTCAAAACAAAGGACAAAAATTCACACAGTATTCTGCGTAATCCCACCAAAGCCCCTGTATAATTGGCACAAAAATTCTTTGTTTTTGTACAACAATCCACTTACAATCAAGGTCAACGCCATTGGCCTTTCTAATTGCTTTCTGTGCCTGATTGCTAACTTTCTCTGTTCCTTGTATGAGCACTCCCACGCCCCTCTGAACATCAACGTTTACAAGTTTCACATTAAAAAAAAAGTTCTGCTTTGCTATTCTTATGACTTAAGTAAATAACATCACAGTTCACAGTATGTAACTTGTGTGCTCTACAGTGAAGACAGATAAAAATATTTATTCAATGTCTCTGCCATTTCTTATTTCTTATGATTTGTCCAGTCTCTGCTTCTAAGAGACCAACATTTACTTTAACAATACTATTTCTTTCTGTATACATTACATAAGCTCTAATAAGAAAAGTCCACATGCAAATACAGCAAGACCTGGACAATATCCAGGTTTGGGCTGACAGGTGGCAAGTAACATTTGTGCCACAATGTAGCCAGGCAGTGACCATCTCCAAGAAGATCAATATCCTGGGGTTACCATTGACCAGAAACTGGACTGGACCAGCCATATAAATAATGTGGCTACAATAGCAGGTCAAAGGCTAGGAGTCCTACGGCGCGTAACCCACCTCCTGACCCCCTAAAGTTGTCCGCCAAGGCACAAGTCAGGAGTGTGATGGAACAGTCCCCACATGCTTGGATGACTGCAGCTCCAACAACACTCAAGAAGCACAACACTATCCAGGACAAAGGAGCCCACTTGATTGGTACCCTTTCTACAAACATTCATTCCCTCCACCACCGATGAACAGTGGCAGCCGTGTGTACCATCTACAAGATGCACTGCAGGAATTCACCAAGACTCCTCAAGCAGCACCTTCCAAACCCACGACCACTATCATCTAGAAGGACACGGGCAGCAGATATATGGGAACACCACCACTTGGAAGTTCCCCTCCAAGTCACTCAGCACGCTGACTTCGAAACATATCACTATTCCTTCACTGTCGCTGGGTCAAAATCCTGGAAATTCACCCTAACAGCACAGTGGGTGTACGTACACCACATGGACTTCAGCGGTTCAAGAAGGCAGCTCTCAATCACCTTCTCGGCAATTAGGGATGGGCAGCAAAATAGCGGCCTCACCCGCAAAACTGAATTTAAAAACAAAATCGTGGCTAATATTCTGTCCAATTATATCATTGCTGTTATGGGGCCTGGAAACCACTCCCACAAGTATTTTTTGACTTGTGCTTTTCCTAATCTCCACCAATATTAATTTTGCTTCCTGATCTTCTTAGCCAAGATTCTTCATCACAGCTTTCCTTATACGTCTTTTACTGCCACGGCTACCCTCCTATTTTTCCATTCTGCCAAACTTTTCAAAATGTTGTGAAACCTGGAATATTAATTTTCTAAAGTTAATCATGTTGTGACCATGTCTCTGTAATGGTTATTAGATCTAAACCACTTATCTCTATTTGTGCCACTAGTTATTGCAAATGCTACATGCTTTCAGGCAAAGAGCCTTTAATTTAATTTTTTTAAACTACTATTTCCTGCATGGACCTTTCTCACTGTTACCATTAGACTATCTGTCCTTTCCTGTCTCACGTTGCTTGTCTTTATCCATATTGCTACACAGTCCTACAGCCTTGACTTTTTTCTTTAGAGTTCTAATTCTCCCTTTGCTCGAACCCTTCTCCCCCTGTTACTTTAATGCTCTATCCATAGCCTTAGTTATACAGTTCACCAGGCTGCTGGGCCCAACGTGGTTTAAGTGGAGCTCATCCCAGGGGAATAACTCTCTATCCCGAGTTCTGGTGCTAGTGCCCCATGAGTCAAAACCCCTTCTTCCCACATCACACTTTGAGCCATGCATTTAATTCTCGAATCTGCTTGGCCCTCTGCTAATTTGTGCTTGGCTCAGGTAACAATCCAGAGATTTTCACCTTTGAGAATCTGCATTTAATTTGGACCCTAACTCCTCAATCTCTCTCAGCCTAACACCATTACTGGTCTGACCCATGTTGTTGGCTCCTGAGTGGACCACAACAACTGGATCGTCCCGCTCCCACAGTAAGTTTGTCTCTCACCATTCGACACTGGTAGGCAACACAAACTTTAGAGCTCCCGATCACAGCTGCAGAGAATGGTATCGATTCCTGTTGCTATACTGTCCACTTTCACCACTGCATTATGTTTTGTTCCACCTACTTGAATGCCTTCCTGTATCTTGGTGCCATGGTCAGTTTGCTCATCTGTCCTGCAGTTCTTGTTCTCATCTATACAGGTAGCAAGCTCCTCGTACTTGTTGGTCAGAGTCTGGGGCTGAGGCTCCTCTGTCACTACATGCTAGGTTCCATTACCTGCCTAATTCACAGTCACAGTCCCCTGTCCCTGACCATCGATTAACTTTAAAGTTCTATCTAACCTAAGGAGTGAAACTGCCTCCTGGGCCAAAGTGCCCAGGCAACTCTTCTCTCTTCTGCCGTGCAATGTTTGAAGCTACGTCTTCAGCTTAACAACTCTGAGCTGAAGTTGCTCAAGCTACAAATGCAGACATGGTTGTCTGAGACGACAATGCATTCCACATTATAGAACTTCTATCACATTCATTACATCTCTTGGCGCAAGATATAAAATATAATACCGATTTTACTCAAACATCTACTGCCAAGCGTCAAAATTAAAAGTTGGAATTTTTCTTAATTTTAATATTTGAAATGTTTTACTGTGCATGGCGTATCAGACTGATCATCATTTCATTACACTCCAATTATCTGTTACGAATTGTGGTCGACAAGTTATCTTCGTGATGTACCATACTATGGCACAGGAATATGAGTTGTTCGTTCATAGCTGTCAAAATAGTAACAAATGATTCTGGCAAAGCTCTATAAAATGTTAGTAGCTAAATGTTAGAGTACCTAAGATTCGTTATCATTTAACTCTGCAAGGATCAAACTGTATGAGCTGAGGGTGCACTATTGTCTGGGAAGTCGCTTAATGAATTGGACAAAGCATTGTGTAACAAAATATAGTGGAATTTAGCACTGCACTTTATCATATAGGGTAGCAGATTGTAAAATAAAAACTAAACTAATTTATACGCAATCAGCTGCAATAAACAATATCCATAGGGGAAGGAGGCAAACTTGAGAAAGTTGAAAATAACTACTAATCCTAATAATGTTGTGCCCAACTCTCTCTCAAAAAAGGAAATGATTTCAGATTGAACAAACAGTCATGCTAACAGGTTGAATTGTTCAACCTCAATTGTTGCCATCCATGCCAGTTTGTACCATAATAATCCTGTTTTTATTCTTTTTTTTTGAAAAACATTTTATTGAAGGCATTTTCAATACATACGTACCAAGAAATACACAAGCCAATCGTGGCAACAGGAAACAAACGCCACCCTCCCTGCCCCACCCCACAATAAACACTCCACACTCACCCAGCTGCCACCCCAGCGCCAGCTTCCCTTTTCCAATTTTTCACCCACCCAGACAAAAAAAATGAACCCCCCGACGACTCAGTTAATGAACAACTTCCACCTCAAGGTGAACCCCCTCCTCTGAACCTCGAATGGTGTACTTGATTTTTTTTCCAAAAGCAAGAACTCTGCCAATTTGCTCAACAAATTTACCCCTGCCCTCGGCAGCTCCATGTCTTGCCAGCACAACAAAGTCCGTGACCCTGTGGTTGCGCAGTGGTGCTTCAGGGCGCTGAGGACCCAGGTTCGATCTCGGCCCCGGGTCACTGTATGTGTACAGTTTGCACATTCTCCCTGTGTCTGCGTGAGTCTCACCTCCACGACCCAAAGATGTGCAAGCTAGGTTGATTGGCTAAGCTAAATTTCCCCTTCATTGGAAAAAAAAGAGGAATTGGATTGGATTTGTTTATTGTCACGTGTACCGAGGTTCAGTGAAAAATATTTTTCTATGAGCAGCTCAACAGATCATTAAGTACGTGGGAAGAAAAGGGAATAAAAGAAAATACATAATAAGGCAACACAAGGTATACAATGTAACTTCATAAGCACCGGCATCGGACGAAGCATACAGGGTGCAGTGTAAATGAGGTCCGTCCATAAGAGGGACATTTAGGAGTCTCGTGACAGCGGGGAAGAAGCTGTTTTTGAGTCTGTTTGTGCGAGTTCTCAGACTTCTGTATCTCCTGCCTGATGGAAGAAGTTGGAAGAGTGAGTAAGCTGGGTGGGAGGGATCTTTGATTATGCTGCCCGCTTTCCCCAGGCAGCAGGAGGTGTAAATGGAGTCAGTGGATGGGAGGCAGGTTCGTGTGATGAATTGGGTACTCTAAATTTATTTTTAAAAAATTCCATCTCTGGGCTTTCAGGGAGGCAAAGGCCAAGACATTGGCATCTCTCCCCACCTGCACTCCCGGATCCTCCGACACTCCAAATATCGGCACCATCGGTCTCAGAGCTACCTCAACACCCAAAGTCTTTGACATTATGACTGAAAATCCCTTCCAGAACCTCACAAACCTCGGATATACCCAAAACATTTGCAAATGATTTGCTGGCCTCCCTGCACACCACTCACACCTATCCTCCACTTCTGGAAAGAACTGACTCATCCTGGACACCGTCATGTGGGTCCTGGGTACCACCTTAAATTGGATAAGGTCTAATCTTGCGCATGACGAGGTGCATTCACCCTCCGCAGAGGTTCATTCCATATTCCGGCCCTCAGTGCACCATCCAACTCCCCCTCCCACTTACACCTAACCTCCTCCCTGGGACTCCTGTTTTTATTATTAATGGTGTGCTTTCTGCTCAAGCATTATGAAACTGATGATGTACTTTCTGGCAAAAGCAAATTGTTCTATTATAATCTAGATTTGTATGTAAAGATTGATGCAACATTTGGAATGGCAAAACTAACATTGTGAATACATCATGCTTCATCTATAAACTTTTCAAAGTAATGGTAGTTCTTTTAAAAAAAATCTTTTTATTGGCATTTTCAAAATTATGTACATTGCAATTCGTTTTCATTTATTATATAGTGCAAAAAGGCTTTTTCTTACGTTTCTCTATTTAATTGTTGCGTCTAATTTGGTGTGCCATCCCCACCGCCTCCCCCCCTCCCCCGAGCCCCCCTTTCCCTATCCTTTCCCCCTCCCCCCCCCCCCCCCAGTGCTCTCCCTGGTTGGTCCAGGTGTGTGTTCCCCCTTCTTATTATTCCCCCCTTTCTTTTCTCCTACCTTCGGCTTCAACCGCGACCTTTTTTGTGGATGGGGTATGTTGCCCCCCTCCCTCTGCATTATTTCTATTTGTCCCTCTCAGGCTCTCTGTCTTCTCCCCCCCCCCCCACGTTTGCCCCTGGGTTTTGCATCCCTGACGTTCCTCCTTGTCTTTTTTCTTTCTCCCTTTCTAATCCTTCCAGTTCCCTTTCTTCCGGCTTTTGTTGGCCTTGAACAGGTTTTGGAACAGGCCAACAAATTGCTTCCATGTAATAAGGAAGCCTTCCTCCGACCTTCGGATGGCATATTTGATCTTCTCCAGCTGGAGAAATTCCGAAAGGTCAGCGAGCCAGTCTGCAGCTGGGGTGGTGCTGCTGATCGCCAGCCGAGCAGGATTCTTCGGCATGCGATTAGGGAATCGAAAGCTAGGGCGTCGGCCCTCTTCCCCATGTGTAACTCTGGCTGCTATGATACCCTGAAGATTACCACATTTGGACATGGCTTCACCCTCAGCCCCCAACCTTGGACATTGCCTCAGAAAAGGCTGTCCAGAACCCAACAAGTTTGGCACAAGCCATGGTGTGTGTGGTTGGCAGAGCTCCTCTAGGAACTGTTCACATTTGTCCTCTACCTCTAACAAGAACATGTTCATTCAGGTTCTGTGGAGGTGTGCTCTGTGCACCACTTTGAACTGCATGATGTGGAGCCTTGTGCAGGAGGAGGTGGAGTTGACCCTACTCGGTGCTTCACTCCAGAGTCCCCACACCACTTCTGTCCCCAGTTTGTCCTCCCATTTCCATCTGGTCTCGTTCAGTGGTGATAGAGCTCTGTCGAGTACCTGTCCATATATTCTCCCACAGAGTCCCCCTTCCTTACTGTCTGTGTTCATCAGGTCCTCTAATAGTGTGGTCTTCGGGGCCCAGAGGTATCCTACTGTCTCTTTGCGGAAGAAGCGTTTTAATTGCAGGTGCCTCATTTCTTGTCCTGTCGGTAGTTCCCATTCCTCCATCAGTTCGTTCACTATTCTGTGTCCTATGTAGAAGTCCCTAACTGTCAGCGTTCCCCGTCCTATCTCCGTTTTTTAAAGGTTACGTCTAACATGGCTGGTGGGAATCAGTGTTTGCCGCAGATGGGGCCATGTGGAAGATCTTGGTCAGCCCGAAGTGCTGTCTTAGTTGGCCCCACGTTTTCAGTGTGGCTGCTCGAACTGGGCTCAATGTGTATTTTGTCGAGGGGGATGGGAGTGACTAGGGCTCGGAGGGTCGTTCCCTTGCAGGAGGCCTCCTTCATCCACACCCACTCCGAGTTGGGTTTGTGCATCCATCCCCTCACTCTTTCCGCTGTCAGAGGTAATATGGCAAATTTGGCAGTGCCAGGGCTCCCTTAATTTTCCTCCTTTGCAGTGTTGGTTTGGGGACTCTGTGCTCTCTATCTCCTCTTTAGATGCCCTTCCAGCTTTTTCGCGTCCCGCAAGGCTATCGCCAGGGGTTTGATTGCTAATGCAAACAGGAGCGGGGACAATGGACATCTGTGCCTTGTGCCTCTTTGTAACTGGAAGTATTCAGAGCTGGTGGTATTAGTTTGAACGCACGCATTGGGAGCGTTGTGCAGGAGTCTCACCCAGGCGGTGAATCCTGCTCCTAGCCCAAACCATTCCAGTACTTCGAGGAGATACTTCCATTCGACTCTGTCGATGGCCTTTTCTGCGTCCAGGGAGGCGATCACCTCATGTGTTAGTAATGGTAGTTCTTGAGGTGAAAGGAATAATCAGTCCAAGTTGTGTGGTGCAGTGCAATATCTATGCTATGTCTGTGATTGTTGTTACTTGACTTCATTGGCAGCACAAAAATATTAAAATTGCTGAAATAATATTTGTTCTGACTGTGTCATTGCTGGGATCTGCAGGTACTGAGCCAGTATGACTGGAACACTTTGGGCGGGATTCTCCGTTGGTTGACGCCGAAATCGGGAAATGAGATTTTCCACTTTTGGTGATTTAGCATGAATGATCCTACATCTGCTTACAGATATAAAACTATGGTACAGCAAAGCTGGCCAGTCCATTTTGGTGCAGTCTATTTCAGCTTTCTCTGTTCACTCTGCCTAACTGCACTTGACCTCACAGATAAAATAATGATTCAGTGGCATGTGATACATAGAAAATACTGTTTGAGACAGCAGGGAGTGGGTTCATAGACTGCAATTGTGAGGAGGATCACATGATGCGGGAGCGGGAACAGCAACGTTTCCACGGGCTCAGGCGCCACTCAATCTTTAATCCTTTTATCCTGTTTACTCGGCACATGCTTGCAGGGCCGGTTTTAAGCCTATTTGACCAATTTTATCAAATTGGGCCCCGCACCTTAAGGGGCCCCCGCGCCAGCGGTGACAGAGTTACCGTTTGAAGCCTTTTCTGTATTCTAACAGTCGCATCAGGTGAAAGAAGTTTTTCAAAACTAAAACTGATTAAAAAATAAAACTTTCATATTGTCTTTCAAAATGTTAGTATATCAAGCATTTAATGTTTTTTTTTGGTTAAAGACAAACATACTACACGAAATATAAACATACATAAATTTTAACTTTTGTAGAGTAGGGGCCCCGCCATCACTTTTCTAATTGGGCCCGCAATTCCTAGCACCGGCCCTGCATGCTTGCCAATTCTGGGAGTTAATACTCCATAGTATGTTCCTTGGAGATTTTTGGTTGCGTGTTGGAGAGAAATGCTGAGGAATCTTTAGAAAGCTGGAAGTAAAGGGAACAGTCGGAAGCAACGGGATGGAGCCTTCTCAATATTCCAACCTAACCCTGAAACATACTCTCGACCCGGTGCTTTTGATGGCTCTGCAGATGACTGCGAATATCATTAATGTGATAGACGACAACCTCGGCTTTCTGACACAGAACATTAGTGCTCATTAGACCGAACTGCAGACTACTAATAAAAGGCTGGATAAAATGGAGGAAGGAATCCTGAAGGTCAAAAATGTTGTTTCCTCAGCCAGAGCTCATATTCAGTTTTTGGAAAACCAGCTATGTGGTTTGTCAGAAATCCTGGAGGATCGAGAGAAGCGAGGCCGGAGGAAGAACATCCAGGTTTTGTCGGTCTGCCAGAAGGAGTGGAAGGTAAGTATCTTGACACCTGGCTACTACGTTTCCTTGAGGTGATGTGTAGGCTGGGTATGTCAAGCTGCAAAGGGCACCCTGCCTTTGAGCCCGAGGGACAATCAACTCCCCCGGTCTATACTCGTTCTCTTTCACAACTTCATGGATCACCATAAAGTTCTGGAGGCAGCGAGAGTGGTGAGACCTGGCTCCCATGTGGGACGAGGATCTAATTTTTCTAGGATTTTTCGGCAGCGATACAGCAGAAGCGGAATGGTTTCAATTAAGTCAGAAAACAGCTCAAGACTTCTGGTGTGAATCATGCCTTGCTTTCTTTATCCTGCGACTCTGAGGGTGATAACCGACAATTCCGTAAAGACATGCGATAATCCCGCTGGCGCCTTGGCCTTTGTGAAGTCCGGAGACGGCGGAGACGGATTGGAGTTACAGTCTGCATCTCATTGAAATATTTGGACTCTCCATCTTTTATAATTTCTTTTGTCTGATCTTGAGTTATTATTTATCATGTTTATTGGGAGGTGTTGATAACTGAGCACCATACTGAATATTATATTCTTAAGAATCTAAGGGACTTCCATTTATGGTGGCTGTGCCGCGTGCACGTTATCTGTCCTTTCTTCTTATCCATATCTTTATGATGGTAATAATAAAGTAACCTTGTTTAGTATTCTTACATTAACCATGGAGAGTTGAGTGGTGCAATTGCTGGAAGGTGGATGAAAGATTTAGCTCTTCATGGGTGGGCCCAAAATTTTGTTCAATAAAAAGGTTACCTCCAAGGTAGAGAATTGTATGGGAGGGGATGGCGGTGTAGGATGATTGTTTTTTTTAAAAGTATTTTATTAAGGTTTTGCAGAACTTTTCATAATAAAACAGTACTAACAATAATAACAAAACAAACTAGAGTGAACATTAACATAGTGCAAAAAGAGAATATACAATAACAATGAAATACACATTACCCCACGTGACTCAGTCTTCCCACACCATCCCAATGAAACACTCACCCCCCCCCCCCCCCCCACCTACGGATTGCTGTTGCTGCTGACATTTTAATTTTCTCCGAGAAAGTCGACAAACGTCTGCCACCTCCGAGAGAACTCTAGCGTAGACCCTCTTAAGGCAAGCTTTATTTTCCCGAGGCTGAGAAACCCAGCCATGTTGTTAACTCAAGTTTCTACACTCGGGGGTTTCGAGTCCCTCCACATTAATAAAATCCGTCTCCGGGCTACTAGGGAGGCATAGGCCAAGATGTTGGCCTCTTTCGCCCCCTGAACTCCCAGGTCATCTGACACTCCAAAGATCGCTATCTCTGGACTCGGCACCACCCATGTGTTAAGCACCTTGGACATTACCCTCGCAAACCCTTGCCAGAACCCTCTAAGTTCCGGGCATGCCCAAAACATCTGGACATGGTTTGCAGGGCTGCCCTTGCACCTCATACAACAGTCTTCTACCCCAAAAAACTTGCTCATTCTCGCTGCAGTCATATATGCCCGGTGGACCATCTTAAATTGAATTAGACTGAGCCTGGCACATGATGAGGAGGAATTAATCCTGCCCAGGACCTCTGCTCACAGACCCGCTTCCAACTCCTCACCTAATCCTCCTCCCACTTGCCCTTGAGCTCCTCCACCGGGGTTTCCTCCGCCTCCTGTAGTTCCTGGTAGATATCTGACACCTTCCCCTCCCCCACCCAGGTGCCGGAGACCACCCTGTCCTGTGTCCTCAGTGGCAGCAGCGCTGGAAAGGCCACTACCTGTTTTTTCAGGAAGGCTCGTAATTGCAGATATTTAAAGGCGTTTCCTGGCGGCAGATTAAATTTGTCCTCTAGCGCCTTCAAACTGGGAAAGCTTCCATCTATGAACGGATCTCCCATCCTTCTGATGCCTGCCCTCTGTCAGCTCTGGAACCCACCATCCATCCTACCCGGGACAAACCTGTGGTTGTTACATATCGGGGTCCAGACCGACGCTCCCTCCACCTTCTTGTACCTCCTCCACTGACCCCAGATCCGCAGTGTCGCCACCACCACCGGACTTGTGGAATAACGGGTCAGCGAGAATGGCAAAGGAGCTGTTATCAAAGCTCCCAGACTAGTACCTTTACATGATTACATGACGCCGCCTCCAGCTGCTCCCACGCCGCCCCCATCCCCAATCGCCCACTTCCTAATCATAGCTATATTGGCTGCCCAGTAGTAGTTGCGAAGATTCGGCAGCGCCAACGCCCCCCCCCGCCCCCCGCTCTCCAACAGCGATCTCCTTACTTGCGGGTCTTGTTCACCCACACAAAGCCCGTGACTATCCTACTCACCCGCTGAAAAAAGGCCTTAGGGATGAAAATGGGGAGGCACTGAAAGACAAACAAAAATCTGGGGAGGACAGTAATTTTCACGGTCTGCACCCCAGATAGATGATTGTTAAGGGACTTGTTTATGGAGAATCTGTTTCGATAATGAACGTGTGTATAGTCCTCCAAATCATTCCCTGCAGCATATTACCAAAGTTTTCATGGATTTTGCGGAGCTGGTGTCAGCTAATTCCTTTGGTGGTGGGGACTAAACTCCTTGTTGGAATGTTATATTTTTGTTGTTTTTATCTGCTTTACAGGAGAAACAAAGGATGAAAAGTTTGCTATGTTGTTATACCATAGGTTACTTAATAAGGTAGTCAGACTTGGTTAGAGAGGTGTTGCTTGCTCACAATCCAAGGTGAAAGAAAAGGAAAACTTCCCTATGTGCCCTGATGATAATCGTGTGACAAATTACACCAATGCATTGGTTTACAAAACATCACATCCCTCCTTTACTTCAGTAGTATGATGATCAACATTAACTTTAACGCTTACTCTATTAATACTTATTTTACCAAGTATTTCCATACACAGGATATACAATCAGTACCTTCTTTTACAAGAGTTGGTTCCGCTCAGACAGAATCCGTCATTCAGGAGTCTTTGCTTTCACACTCTCGATAGTCTGTTCACCACCTGGATCAGGCACATAATCTGATAAAGTTGGTTCTTCTTCAGCTTCCCCGGGTGCTGTTAGTTCAACTGGTGTGGAATCTGAATTTGACGCAGTGGTGATCATTAGGTTCAGGGATTTCCAAACCTTCAGTGTCAGATGTTGGCCTTTCAGATACCAACTCTTCAAATTCTCTTTTTAAAAAGAAATTTAGAATACCCAATTCATTTTTTTTCCAATTAAGGTGCAATGTAGCATGGCTAATCTACCTACCCTGCACGTCTTTGGGTTGTGGGGGCGAAACCTACGCAAACACGGGGAGAATGTGCAAACTCCACATGGACAGTGACCCAGAGCCGGGATCGAACCTGGGACCTTGGCGCCGTGAGGCAACAGGGCTAACCCACTGCGCCACCGTGCTGCCTCAAATTCTCTTTTTTAAGTGAATGTTCGATCTGTGTGTCTCCTCCAAATGCTCTCATCATCAGTTTTCACCCTATAAAAAATAGTCCGTGCCTTTGCGAATATTGTGGCAGGCACCCACATCTCACCTTGATGAATAGTTTCTTATTCAAACTCTTTCTCTTTGACCGAAACTTCTTGGTTTCAATGTTTGTTTACGGCGGGTGACTTGGTTTTGTTGTTGTTGCTTTATAATCTTATAAATGTCAGGTGGTAAGACCAAATCAAATTTGGTTCTCAACTTTTTTAAAAACAACATTGCTGGTGAGTTTTGAGTTGCTGGCAGTGTGTCTGTAGGATATGAGAAATTTGTTCAGTCTTTTAGCTAATGGTCTTTCATCCTTTGATGCTTTGAAGGCATTCTTCAATGATTATACCAACCTCTCTGCCAATCCATTTGCAGAAGAATGCTGAGGCGCAGTTTTTATATGCTGTATGCCATTGTTTCTAAGGTAGGCCACAAATTCCTTTGATGTGAACTGAGGCCCGTTATCACTAACTCATTATTCTGGTTTGCCAAACCCTGTAAATATTTTGTCCAGTCGTTTGATTGTTTTTTTCAGTAGTCGTCAACTTCATTATCATTATTCTGGGCCACTTGGAATGTGCGTCCGCCAGGAAGAGAAGCATATATTCTTCAATTGCTTCTGTGGAATCAATATGTACTCTCTGCATCAGTTATTTTGGCCAATCCCAAGGATGAAGTGGTTGAAAAGGTGGAGTATTTTGTATCCGAACACTGACACTAAGACTGATACTGACCTAATCTTTCATCAGTCCGGGAGTCTAGTCCGGCCTGCCAAAAATAACTCCTTGCGAGATCTTTCATCCTGGGTATCCTTCATGGAGCTGATCCAGTATATAGCACCGCAAGCATGATTGCCCATTGAAGTACACCATTTTGTACCGTTATTCAAGTTCCCTTGTTCAGTACACTTGAATTCTGAATTCCTCCTCTGTTTATCCAGTGGTATAACTCTCAAGATCATGTCCATGACCTTCCCCATCACTGGATTTGACCTCATGTGTCAATGCACTTGGGAAGCTGTAATAGGTACATGGCCAACCTGGGAAAAGTACACATAGTCACCAGTGATTCAGCTTAGTCCTGCATTGGTAAACATGTTAGAGCACTAGCATTCGCAGGTTGTTCAGAACTTCTGTATTTAATCTCGCAATTATATGCTGATAAAACGAGGGATCATTTCTGAAAATGACTCACAGCGAGAGAGAGTATTCCTTTTATGGACCAAAGATCTTTGTTCAGGGCTTGTGGTCTGTTAACAAGGTAAAATGTCTTCCATGCAAGTAGCGATGAAATCGTTTGATCCAAAAATTATGTTCAAGGCTTCCTTTTCCAATTGATTATAATTCTGTTCGACACTTGTCAATGTTCGCAAAGCGAAAGCGATTGGTCTTTTGTCTCCATTTGGAATTATACGAGAGACAACTGCGGCCATCCCATAGGATGATGCGTCACATGCGAGTTGTATTTTTAAATTAGGATCAAAATGAACTAAAATATCCAATTTCTTCAGCACATTTTTGACTTCATTATATGTCTCTTTGCAGTCTTTTGTCCAAGTCCATTATTAGTTTGCACATAATAATGTATGAAGTGGTTTTGATATGGTAGTGAGATTTGGAAGAAATTTTCCATAGTAATTGATGAGTCCTAAAAAGACCTCAGGTTTAGTACGTTTTGCAGTCCAGGCACATCTAAAATTGTAGTCATTTTCTTAGGTTCCTTGTGGAGCTGGTCCTTATTGATTACATGGCCTAGGTAGTTTTTGACGACTTGAAGAATTTGCATTTCTCTCTTTTGATGCAAAGCTTTTTTACCTTTTAAGATGGTGCGGAGAGACCGATTCATTCCACAAATGATAATACAAGAAATAGGGCTTGGTTATTTAATAAACAAACTTTAAACTTTTAAACTTCTGTTAGCACAGGGCTAAATCGTTGGCTTTGAAAGCAGGCCAGCAGCGCGGTTCGATTCCCGTAACAGCCTCCCCGAACAGGCGCCGGAATGTGGCGACTAGGAGCTTTTCACAGTAACTTCATTTGAAGCCTACTCGTGACAATAAGCGATTTTCATTTTCAAACAGATTACGTGTAGTTTCTTAACTTTAACACACTGGCTCCCATTAAACAGCACTTTAACAGGACATGCAGTTCAATGACACTTACACAGACAGACAAAGGCAATACTTGCATTTACAAAGCACTTTTTCTTCTGTTAGGGACATTCGTTCAGAACCCTTTTCCAAAGGCTGCCTCTGTAGCAACTTTTATAGATAGAACAGTACAGCACAGAACAGGCCCTTCGGCCCTCAATGTTGTGCCGAGCCATGATCACCCTACTCAAACCCACGTATCCACCCTATACCCGTAACCCAACAACCCCCCCCCTTAACCTTACTTTTATTAGGACACTACGGGCAATTTAGCATGGCCAATCCACCTAACCCGCACATCTTTGGACTGTGGGAGGAAACCGGAGCACCCGGAGGAAACCCACGCACACAGGGGGAGGACGTGCAGACTCCACACAGACAGTGACCCAGCCGGGAATCGAACCTGGGACCCTGGAGCTGTGAAGCATTTATGCTAACCACCATGCTACCCTGCTGCCCCACTTTTATGACCACTCTTGTTTGATTTCCAAAGCATTCTCCCTTGTCTGCCCAACAGGATTCTTTTCTCTCTCTCTCTCTAAGCTCTGCCCAGCTCCTCAAACAAAGGTTCTGTGTTGGCATTTCCAGATTTGAACCCATCATCATTATCTTGACTGTTTGATTGCTCACTCGTGTTTATACAAAAGAACAAGAGCCATACTATTGATATGCAACTAACCTCCAGTGGATGGACAAAGAGGCCATCAGATTCTGTAATGGGACAATGGCTGATCAGATAGGAGTGTGCCTAAAGACAATGGATCTGGGGCATTCTGTGTATTCCCACTAACGAGTTTAAGTATGACTGGAATAATGTAACCCGACCAGGTGTGGTCGTATCCATCTGACTCCATGCCAGCAGTATTTTCCCTCAGTTGGTTTAGCCTGTAAATTGCCTGCTACATCTGCAACCTCATTTCTGGACCTAATTTCCGAATATCTCCCTCGCGTAAGTAATACTTCTAAATTCTTTTAGTGCTCCTGTTCAGTACTGCTGGTAATTAAAATGTCTTCCAAATAACATTGAACACCGTTGAGGCCACTAGGGATTTGGGCCATGGACTTTTGGAATAGGGCCAGTACTGATGTTGTTCTGAACGGCAGGTGCTTGTACCTGAACAGTTCTTTGTGTGCTCCAATTGTTAGAAGAAGTTGCTATCTTCACCTGGAGGTGCTCTTGGGAAAAATCTATTTTACTGAAATTTTATCCACATGACAGTCTAACAAATAAGAACATAAGAACTAGGAGCAGGCGTAGGCCATCTGGCCCCTCGACCCTGCTCCGCCATTCAATAAGATCATGGCTGATCTTTTTGTGGACTCGGCTATACTTACCCGCCCTTTAATTCCTTTACTGTAAAATAATCTATCTATCTTTGCCTTAAAAACATCCAACAAAGTAGCACAACTGCTTCATTGGGCAAGGAATCCCGCAGCTTCACAACCCTTTGGGTGAAGAAGTTCCTCCTCAACTCAGTCCTAAATCTGCTCCTCCTTATTTTGAGGTTATGCCCTCTAGTTCTAGTTTCGCAGTGGAAACAAACTCCCTGCTTCTATCTTATCCATTCCCTTCATAATTTTTTATGTTTCGAAAGATCCCCTCTCATTCTTCTAAATGCCAATGAGCGTAGTCCCAGTCTACTCAGTCTCTCCTCATAAATCTATCCTCTCAATTCCGGAATCAGCCTGGTGAATCTCCTTTGCACCCCCTGCAGTGCCAGTACATCCTTTTTCAAGTAAGGAGACCAAAACTGTGCACAGTACTCCAAATGTGGCCTCACCAGCTCCCTATACAGCTGCAATATAACCTCCCTGTTTTTAGACTCCATCCCTCTAGCAATAAAGGACAAAATTCGATTTGCCTTCTTAATTACCTGCTGCACCTGCAACAAAACTTTTGTGATTCATGCACAAGGGCACTGAGGTCCCTCTGCACAGCAGCATGCTGCAATTTTTACTATTTAAATAATAAGTTTGATTCCCGACTTGGGTCACTGTCTGTGCAGAGTCTGCACGTTCTCCCCGTGTCTGCGTGGGTTTCCTCCGGGCGCTCTGGTTTCCTCCCACAAGTACTGAAAGACGTACTTGCTAGGTGAATTGGACTTTATAAATTCTACCTCCGTGTACCCAAACAGGCTCCAGAGTGTGGCGACTATGAGATTTTCACAGTAACTTCAGTGCAGTGTTAATGTAAGCCTACTAGTGACACTAATAAAAGATCATTATCCATGCTATACATTCCCCGTTATGCCATGCACCTTTATCTTATGCAGCAGTCTTTTGTGTGGCACCTTGTCAAATGCCTTTTGGAAATCCAAATACACCACATCCCGGTTCCCCGTTGTCCACCGTGCTCATAATGTCCTCAAAGAATTTCATTAAATTAGTTAACATGATTTGCCCTTCATGCACCCATGCTGCGTCTGCCCAATGGGACAATTTCTATCCAGATGTCTCGCTATTTCTTTTTTGATGATAGATTCAAGCATTTTCCCCACTATAGAAGTTAAGCTAACCAACCTATAGTTACCCGTCTTTTGTCTACCTCCTTTTGAAACAGTGGCGTCACATTTGCTGTTTTTCAATCTGCCGGAACTGCCCCAGAGTCCAGTGAATTTTGGTAAATTACCACGAGTCCATTTGCTATTTCTCCTGCCATCACTTGTAGTACCCTGGGATGTATTCCATCAGGGCCAGGAGATTTGGCTAACTTTAGCCCCATTAGCTTGCCCAACACTATCTCCTTAGTGATAACGATTGTTTCTAGTTCCTCACCTGCAATAGCCTCCTTGCCATCAATTATTGAGATGTTATTTGTGTCTTCCACTGTGATGACCGACACAAAATACCTGTGCAATGTCTTGGCCATTTCCTCATATCCCATTATTAGATCCTCCTTCTCATCCCCTAAAGGACCAATGTTGAACGTAGCCACTCTTTTTTTCATTTTATATATTTGTAGAAACTTTTGCTATCTGTTTTTATATTCTGTGCTAATTTAGTCTAAAATCCATCTTACTTTTCTTTATAGCTTTTTTCATTGCTTTCTGTTGACTTTTAAAGATTTCCCAATCTTCTAGTTTCCCACTAATCTTTGTCACATTGTATGCATTTTCTTTCAATTTGATACCCTCCTTTATTTCCTTAGATATCCATGGCTGATTATCCCTTTTCCTACAGTCCTACCTTTTCACTGGTAAATACCTTTACAGAGCACTGTGAAAAATCACTTTGAAAGTCCTCCACTGTTCCTCAATTGTCTCACCATAAAGGTTTGCTCCCAGTCTACCTCAGCCAACCTCTCCCTCATCCCATTTTAGTCTCCTTTGTTTAAGTACACTGGTATTGGATTTTACCTTCTTACCCTGCATCTGTATTTCAAATTCAACCATACTGAGATCACTCCTTCTGAGAGGATCCCTAACTATGAGATCATTAATTATTCCTGTCTCATTACACAGGACCAGATTGAGGATAGGTTGCTTCCTTGTAGGTTCCATTTCATACTGTTCGAGGAAACTATTGTGGATACATTCTATGAACTCCTTCTGAAGGTTGCCTTGACCGACCTGGTTTGACCAATCGACATATACATTAAAATCCCCCATGATAATTGCCGTTCCATTTTTACATGCATCAGTTATTTCTTTGTTTATTGCCCGCCCCATCGTGATATTCTTATTTGGTGGCCGATAGACTATGCCTATCAATGACCCCTTCTCCTCACTATTTCTAATTTCCACCCAAATGGATGCAACCGTTTTTTCCGCAGAACCTATATCATCTCTCACTACCCCCCTGATGTCATCCTTAAATATCAGAGCTACACCGTTACAGTTCTCCAAGGGTACAGTTCGCCCTTACCATCCTGTCTGTCCTTCCGAAGAGTCTGATACCCCAGCATATTTACCTCCCAGTTGTGACCATCCTGCGACCATGGCCGGGATTCTCCAAGCCTCCACGCCGAAATCATGCTCGCCACGGGGGCGGAGAATGGGGTTGTGAATTGCGCTTTCACATAGCCGTTCGTCAGTCCAGAAGTAAAACACTCGAACACGTCAGTAACGAATATTCGTTTATTCACGACCGGGACAAATCTCTAAGTAGTCGGGGAACCACCTTCGAGAAGTGCCAAAGTCCCAAAGTATGGACTGTCTCTTTATACAATCACAGCTTAGAGGTGGTCCCCTTAAATTCCTAGATACACCAAGGATCCAGAACATGTACTTATATGGAATTATTATCCTAAGGTAGGGTGGTGACTATGACATAACTGCTGCTGCTAACGGTTTTTCTTATCCTATCTGTCCATCAGGTCCAACTTCCTTATCTCCTTCCCTCTCGTGCTCCTGAGTCAGCTCTTTCACATTCCAATGTCCCTTGTCTCAGTTGACAAGGTTTTACACACTCATCTTTGCTGTCTCTGTATTAACAGATACAGAGTTCTGCTCTCATTCCATTCCCTTAACCCTTTAACATCCTTTTACCTGAGGGTCACAGATATATTTCAGAACCTTAATATTACATACAGACAGCAAGGTTATAACAAGAAGATAAATGAAATCCACTTCCACAGGGTCACAGACCCGCGGTGCCGGGACACGATTCTCCGTGGACCGGCCAAGTTCCTGCTGAGCTCTGCCAGCATGGTTCCAACCTGGTTCCACCCGGCGGGAGCTCGGCCCCATGGCCGCGCTGGCCATCCTGGTGGGGGGATCAGACTCCGGGGGAAGCCTCCACGACGGACAGGCCCGCGATCGGGGGCTACAGATCGGTGGGCGTGCACGATCTTGGCGGGGGGGAGGCCTATCTTCTTCTGTGCTGGCCGGCTCTGTGGCTCCGCCATGTTGTGTGGGGGCCAGCCCGAAAACGGCCGCTGCATGCGCTGGCCCGTGGCCGGAGGTTCAGGGCCCTAGATCGACAGCAGGAGCTGCGGGGCGCACGCCGGGGGCCCTGCTATCCTTCTTAAAACCATAGAATCACTTCGGATTTTTGAAAAAAGTCTGGAGTGATTCGAGCCCGTTTTCCGGCGGGTGTGGGGACAGAGCCCCATTTTCGGAGAATCCCGGCCCACGGCTCTGTGATGGCCATTAAATCGTACACATTAGTAATGATTTGTGCCATCAACTCATGTATCTTGTTTTGAATGCTATAAGCTTTCAGGTAAAGTGCCCGTATGCTAGTTTTTATACCTTCCTTTTGAATCCTAATATGTCCATTAATAACATCTCCTGAATTCTACTTTCGTTTAACGTTTTTCATAATTTACCTTGTAGTTGAACCCACCTTCCCCCGTGCTAACCTGCTGCTTTGCTTCCCATTAACCCATCCTCCCCCCCCCCCCCCCCCCCCCCCCCCCAATTTTCTCCCTCTGCCATTTCGCACGTGGCTCGGATTGTATTTAAATTTTGATCAAAGCAAAATAATGTGGATACTGGACGTGAAATGAAAGGAAAGTGCTGGAAAAACTCAGTAGGCCTGGCAGCATCTGTGGAGAGTCAAACAGAGTTAATGTTGCAATCCAATATGACTCTTCTTTGAAACGGTTCTGAAGTTCTATTCTGTTCTGCCCAGTCTCTCTGCCTTTTTCTAATTACTTTCACTCTCCTCAGTTCTTCATCATTAGTTGCCTTTTCTGTGCAGCTGATCCTTTTTATTCTCTTCCAAGCTCACATTTTAAAGCTATTTGGTTTGGCACGTTGGTCTCCTCTTGTCGTAAGGTCCGGGTCTCACACCTGCACTAAACAAAACCCCACATCAACATCTTTATAACTTGTTTTTATAGTTATCTGTTCAACGTTCCGCTGAGCAACTGCCTCTTGTTACTAAATACATCCTTTCCTATTGCTATTCTTGTTCCTATTTCTTTGTTTCACCTTCCCTCTGCAGATATTCTGCTTCTTAAATATTTGAATTTTTGCTCCTACTCTAGTCCCATTCCTTCTATGGCTACATTCATATTTCTTGGTGATTTCTTTGTATCACACAGTAAGATAAGCTAAATACTTTCTTTATTATAACTTAGACAAAGACAAAAAAACACATAGTTGACTTTGTTTGCAAGGCTGTGATTCATTTGTGAGAGTTTACTGATGTTCATAACCTACTGAAGTTTCACTCTTGTGCTTTATCAGTTCATCAGAGCGTCCCAAAATTCACTCCAAGCCATCTATTACCTTATGTAATTAGGCTGATGAAACTAGCATACTTTTTTAAAAAATATTTTTTTATTCTCCTTTTTCACATTTTCTCCCAAATTTACACCCAAGAATAAACAATAATCAGTAATGAATGTAATGTCAATCCCCATATCAATAAGAACAATCCCATCCTCCCACCAAACCCCCAAACAGCAGCCTGCATGTTAACATAAACAAATAACAAAAAGGAATCCGGAATCACCCATAGTCACCATTAACACATACAGTCCCCCCTCCCCCCAACGCTCCCAGCCCCCAACTCACCTAATATTCAATGTGATCCAATTCTTGAAAGTGCATAATGAATAACGCCCATGAATTGTAGAACCTCTCCACCCTTCCCCTCAGTTCAAATTTGACCTTTTCAAGCGTCAAGAATTCCAGCAGGTCCCCCCGCCACGCCAGGGCACAAGGTGGAGAGGTTGATCTCCACCCTAACAGGATCCGCCTTCGGGCGATCAATGAGATGAGTGGACTGATGTACCATCAATTCGACTCAAGACAGATTTAGGATCTGAACTGTGGCTTTAATCAGCTAGTTGTTAGCCCGGTGGTCGACTACAGAGAATGGCCGACCGCCGGGAACTCTGGGTACTTATACCCCGCCTCGGAGGCGGGGCCTACTTGCCTCTCGACCAATTGGAGAGCAGTCACATGACTAGTCCCAACCAATCGGACGAGAGGCACATGACCAGCCAGAGCCAATGGGAAGCCAGTGCTCTGCACCAATGGCAGTGCTCATATCCATACCACCACATTCACCCCTTGTGGAGAAAGAAGCGGGGGGGGGGGGGGTCCGAGGACTGCTGGTATGAGCAGCGAAAATCGATAGGGGTGAGCTGCCCACTGGCTCGTGGCAAAACAATACTACTACTACTAATAACAACAGAATAACACAAAAATGTCCAAAAAAAGTACCATGGCCGCATCAGATGGAAACGATCAGCCTATCGGGTGCCCGTGGTGTTCTGGAGGACCGTCGCAGTGGAGCCGGTGACGTCGGGCCGATGGTTGTCCTTGCCTCCGGGAGCGTTGGTCGTAGATGTGTCTCCGTACCCGGGGCCGGTGGTGTAGACGCTGTAATCCGGGAAGAGGGGGAATTAGTGGTAGTACAGAGGAGAGACCGGATTGAATGCAGGGCGTCGGGAATGACTTCTTTCCAATGGGGAATAGGGAGATCTCTGGACCGTAGGGCCAGCAGGATGGTCTTACAAATGGTGCCATTCTCCCGCTCGACCTGACCGTTACCCCGGGGGTTATAACTGGTCGTCCTGCTAGAGGCTATGTCCCTGCTGAGCAGGAACTGACGCAGTTCGTCACTCATAAAAGAGGACCCCCGGTCGCTGTGGATGTACGCGGGGTAACCGAACAGGGAGAAGATGGATAGGAGGGCCTTTATGACGGTTGTTGTGGTCATGTCGGGACAGGGAATGGCGAAAGGGAATCAAGAGTATTCGTCGATAACACTCAAGAAATAAGTGTTACGGTTGTTGGAGGGGAGGGGACCCTTGAAGTCTATACTGAGACGTTCAAAGGGGCGGGATGCCTTGATCAGATTCGCTCGTTCGGGGCGGTAAAAGTGCGGTTTGCACTCGGCGCAGACGTGGCAGTCCCTACTGACGGTCCTGACTTCCTCGACAGAGTAGGGCAGGTTGCGGGTCTTAATAAAATGGTAGAAACGGGTGACCCCTGGATGGCAGAGGTCCATGTGGAGGGAGCGGAGGCGGTCAATCTGCACACTGGCGCAGGTACCGTGGGATAGGGCATCGGAAGGCTCGTTGAGCTTCCCAGGACGATACAAGATATCGTAGTTGTACGTAGACAACTCGATCCGCCACCGCAAGATCTTGTCGTTCTTGATGTTGCCTCGCTGTGCATTGTCGAACATGAAGTCTACTGACCATTGGTCTGTGAGGAGGGTAAACCTCCTGCCGGCCAGATAGTGCCTCCAGTATCGCACAGCTTCGACTATGGCCTGTGCCTCCTTTTCCACCGAGGAATGGCGGATTTCGGAAGAGTGGAGGGTTCGTGAAAAGAAGGCCACGGGTCTGCCCGCTTGGTTCAGGGTGGCCACCAGAGCTACGTCAGACGCGTCGCTCTCGACCTGGAATGGGAGGGACTCGTCGATAGCATGCATCGTGGCCTTTGCGATATCCGCTTTGATGCGGCTAAAGGCCTGGCGGGCCTCCATCAACAGGGGAAAGGAGGTGGACTGGATGAGGGGGCGGGCTTTGTCGGCGTAGTTGGGGACACACTGGCCGTAGTATGAGAAGAGGCCCAGGCAGCGTTTGAGGGAGTTGGGGAGGGGAAGTTTCATCAGGGGGTGCATGCGTTCGGGATCGGGGTCTATCACTCCGTTACGCACTACGTAGCCAAGGATGGCTAGACGGTCGGTGCTAAACAGGCACTTATCCTTATTGTAAGTTAAATTAAGGAGTTTTGCGGTTTGGAGGAATTTTGGAGGTTGATGTCGTGGTCCTGCTGGTCGTGGCCGCAGATGGTGACGTTATCGATATACGGGAAGGTGGCCCGTAAACCGTGCTTGTCGACCATTCGGTCCATCTCCCGTTGGAAGACCGAGACCCCATTTGTGACACCGAATGGTACCCTGAGGAAGTGGTAGAGGCGCCCATCTGCCTCAAACGCGGTGTACTTTCGGTCATTCGCGCGAATGGGGAGCTGGTGGTAGGTGGACTTAAGGTCCACCGTGGAGAAGACTTTGTACTTCGCGATCCTATTAACCAGATCGGAAATACGGGGGAGAGGATAAGTGTCCAGCTGCGTAAACCTGTTGATGGTCTGACTGTAATCGATGACCATCCGGTTTTTCTCCTCAGTCCGAACTACCAGCACTTGGGCTCGCCAGGGACTGTTGCTGGCCTCGATAACTCCTTCCTTCAGGAGCCTCTGGACCTCGGACCTGATGAAGGTCCGGTCCTGGGCACTGTATCGTCTGCTCCGAGTGGCGACAGGTTTACAATCTGGGGTGAGATTAGCAAACAAGGAAGGGGGGTCCACTTTGAGGGACGCGAGGCTGCAAACAGTAAGAGGAGGAATAGGGCCGCCGAATTGAAAGGTCAAGCTCTGCAGGTTGCACTGAAAGTCCAGGCCAAAGTGTGCTGGTAGTGAGGGGAGAATGAGGAGTTTGAAGTTTTTGAAAACCCTCCCCTGGACTGTAAGGTCCGCTATGCAGCACCCGGTGATTTGGACGGAATGCGAACCTGAGGCCAATTCAATTTTATGTTTAACTGGGTGGATGGGGAGCGCGCAGCGTCTTACCGTGTCGAGGTGGACGAACCTTTCCGTGCTCCCAGAGTCCAGCCGGCACCTTGTTTTGTGTCCGTTGAGCTGAACCGTTGTCGTGGTCTTGGCGAGCGTGCGTGGTCGCGACTGGTCGAGCTTGATGGAAGCCAGTCGTGGTGAGAGTTCCAGATCCTCTTCAGTGGCAGAGTAGTCGCTTGCAGGGCCTTCCGAGTTGGCCCAAGATGGCGGCGCCCAGGACCCGCACGTGGAGCCGGGGCCCCAAGATGGCGGCGCCCATGGCCCACACATGGCGTCCGGGGCCCAAGATGGCGGCGCCCGTGGGAGCCTCGTGGCAGCTGGGGGCGCGGGTCGGGAGGACTGTGGGGTCGCTGCGGGAGCCGGGAGGCGGGCCGGAGAGGTTGGTGCACGGCGTGGGGCCCTGGGGGGCCCCGGGGGGGGACGATCTGCGGTCGCTGCGCAGGACAGCAGCGACCGACTTGGTCTGGCAGACCACCGCGTAGTGGCCCTTCTTCCCGCAGCTCTTACACAGAGCGGAGCGGGCCGGGCAGCGCGGGCGGGGGTGCTTTGAGAGGCCACAGAAATAGCAACGGGGCCCCGCTAGTTTGTCGGAGCGAACTGCAGTGCAGGCTTGGGGGGGTCCGGGGTCCACGGAGGATGGGGGTGGCGCGTGCCATGAAGTCCAGGGGGTTGGTGCGCGGCCGGGGGGGGTATGCGCGGGTGTTAAGGTCAGCAACCTTCAGGGAGGTTGCCAGAGTCCATGCCTCAGCTGGGCTGAGGGCGTTCTTCTCTAGCAATTGTTGGCGGATAGAAGGAGACTGCATGCCAGCAACGTAAGCGTCTCTGATTAGAAGTTCCATGTGCTCCGTCGCCGAAACTTGGAGACATGCGCACGTTCTCCCTAGAGCTGCGAGGGCCTGGTAAAACTCGTCAAGGGACTCACCAGGGAACTGTTGTCTGGTCGTCAGGAGATGCCGTGCGTATACTTCGTTGACCGGCCGGAGAAAGTGTCCTTTGAGAATCTCCATGGCCGCATCAAAGTCGCCTTCATCTTCGATCATTGCGTAGACGGATGTGCCCACACATGAGTGGAGGATGTGGAGTTTCTGCTCCTTGGTGGGCTTGCCGGCTGCAGTCATCAGATAGCTATTAAAACACGGACCAATTTGAGAGCAGTCACATGACTAGTCCCAACCAATCGGACGAGAGGCACATGACCAGCCAGAGCCAATGGGAAGCAAGTGCTCTGCACCAATGGCAGTGCTCATATCCATACCACCACATGGACTTTGCTCTGCGTGGGTCTCCACCGTGTGCTCCAGTTTCCTGCAGGTTAGGTGGATTGGCCATGATCAATTGCCCCTTCGTGTCTAAAAGGTTAGGTGGGGTTACTGGGTTAAATTTTGATAGGGTGGGGCCCTGACCCTAGGTAGGGTACCCTTTCGAGTCGGTGCAGACTCGATGGGCCGAATGGTCTCCTTCTGCACTGCAGTGATCCTATGATTCCAAACATTTGCACAAGCTTAATATAATTGCACAATAGGTGTTAGTTATGAGGAAATACTTTTCATCGGAGCAGAAAAAATTAAGAGATCTGATTGTTGCTCAAAATTATAAGGGGCTTTAAGTTAAATTGGGAAAATAAGTAAATTAAATAAAATAAATAATTTGAATGCAGCACGGTGGTGCAGTGGTTAGCATTGCTGCCTCACGGCGCCAAGGTCCCAGGTTCAATCCCGGCTCTGGGTCACTGTCCGAATGGAGTTTGCACATTCTCCCCGTGTTTGTTTGGGTTTCGCCCCAACAACCCAAAGTTGTGCAGGGTAGGTGAATTGACCACGCTAAATTGCCACTTAATTGGAAAAAAAATGAATTGGGTACCCTACATTTTTTTCAACAAAAATAAATAAATAGTTTGGGAGCTCTCTTTTAGATTAAAATTTTAGGCTTCTGACTACGAGTGGAACTGATGATGCAGTATGGTGTTATATATTTTTTAAATAGCTTGGTACAGTATTATCAATTCTAGACATAACTACTACAGTTTCAAGTACTAATGTGAAAAGAAGGAAGCAGTGATTGATTGAACCATTCCTTCTGCACTTTATTGAGAAATACCATAACTGAGTATATATATATACAGTACATATTTTCAGTGACCAGAAGGTGTTAATTTACAGCATTTGGTGTGAGAGTGAATGAGATGAGAGTGAATGAGTGTATATGTGGGAGAGATGAGAGTTGGTGTGTATTTGGGAGAAATGAGAGATAATGAGTGTGTGTGTGTAGAAGAGATGAGAATGAGCGTGCATGTGTGAGAGAGAGATGAGAGTGAGTGAGTGTCTGTGTGTGGGAGAAAGTGAATGAGTGCGTGTGTGGCAGAGATGAGAAGGAATGCGTTTGTGGGAGACAAATGAGAGTGTGCGTGGTGTGTGAGAGAGCTGAGAGTCTGCGTGCGCGTGAGAATGTATATGTGAGAGAGATGCAAATATGCGTGTATGAGAGAAGGCAGACAGTGTGCGTGTGAGAGAGAGAGTGTGCGTGTGTGAGAGAGCTGGGAGTCTGCATGTGTGTAAGCAGGTGAGAATGTATGTGTGAGAGAGTTGAGTGTGTGAGAGAAAGAGATGAGAGTGTGTAGGAGAGGTGAAAAGTGTGTGTGAGATGAGTGTGTCAGAGATGAGAGAGTGTATGTGAGAGAGGTGAGAATGAGTGTGTGAGAGAGGTGAGTGTGTGTGAGAGAGGTGAGTGTGTGTGAGAGGTGAGTGTGTGAGAGAGGTGAGTGTGTGAGAGAGAGGTGAGTGTGTGAGAGAGAGGTGAGTATGTGAGAGAGAGGTGAGTGTGTGAGAGAGAGGTGAGTGTGTGTGAGAGAGGTGAGTGTGTGTGAGAGATGAGAGTGTATGTGAGAGGGATGAGAGTGTGTGTGAGAGGGATGAGAGTGTGTGTGAGAGGGATGAGAGTGTGTGTGAGAGGGATGAGTGTGTGTGTGAGAGGGATGAGTGTGTGAGAGAGGGATGAGTGTGTGTGAGAGAGATGAGTGTGTGTGAGAGGGATGAGAGTCTGTGTGAGAGAGATGAGAGAGTGTGAGATATATGAGTGAGTGTGAGATAGATGAGTATGTGTGTGAGAGATGAGTGAGTGTGAGAGAGGTAAGTGTGTGAGAGATTAGAGTGTGTGTGAGAGATGAGAGTGTGTGAGAGATGAGAGTGTGTGTGAGAGGATGAGTGTGTGTGAGAGGATGAGTGTGTGTGAGAGAGATGAGAGTGTGTGAGAGATGAGAGTGTGTGAGAGATGAGAGTGTGTGAGAGATGAGAGTGTGTGAGAGATGAGAGTGTGTGAGAGATGATGAGAGTGTGTGTGTGAGAGATGATGAGTGTGTGTGTGTATGAGAGAGATGAAAGTGTGTGTATGTGTGAGAGAGAAGTGAGAGTGTGTGTATGTATGTGAGAGAAAGCTGAGACAGTGCGTGAGAGAGATGAGAGTGTGTTAGAGGAATGAAAGACTGTTACGTATATGTGTACGTTCCTCTCAAATTCCTTACTGTATATATTAGTTACTTTCTTTTTATGTATGGGGACTCTTCCACTCTTAGTTTATGAAATCTAAAAGTTTGAAGGGAGCACTGGGCGGGATTCTCTGTTTTTGGGACTATGTCCCCATGCTGTTGTGAAAACTGTGGTCTTTAACGCCAGGAAAACTGGTGTCTAAAGGCCATAGATGCACTCTCTTGCAGGGGGCTAGCTGGCAGCTGTCCTGGAGCCTGTAGCTCTAGCTGCCAATATGGCCCCCCGCACTTCCGGGTCATAGGCCACGCATGCGCACGGCGGCAGCCTCCATGCTCCATGGTGGACTCAGCCTGCGGACTAGGACCGCAGAAATAATGCCCCGCATCGGCCGCTCGCCTGCCCCGGACCGCCCAAACACATTGCCCCCAGCCCCGAATGAGATCCCCCTGCCCTCCGATTGGCCCTCCCCCAACTGTGGCGGTCCTGGACTGAGTCTGCAGCCACCACGCAAGGTTCCCGAACGGCAGGACCATGTTAGATCCACGCCATTGGGAATTTGGCCGGTCGGGGATTGTGAATAGCGGGGCAGGCCTCAGGCAATGGCTTGAGGCGGTGGATACTTGGCGTGGCGTGTAGCCACCTAAGATGGACACTGGGCTACAACATGAAGAACTGCTAAGGCTGCAGGGAGAAAACAGTCTTAGCAAGGACAGGCAGTTTGCAGAAGGCTAATTAGCATTCTGCACTTACAGAAACCAGTTTATGGCCAGGTGCAGGATCTCAGCTAAAGGTGTAAATGGCAACAACGATTTGCATAGTAATGAGGTGATCCAGATCTAGGCCCACACAATAGAAACATTTGGGTTTGAATGGATACTTTGAGTGGACGCCCAGACGAAACGGCACCATAAGTATCCATCACAAAGCACCATAGAAACCGCCCCACCCATCGAGAAGCGACCCTCAGATTGGGGGGTTTGGAAAATATCGATTGGGAGAAGACCCAATCGATACCTAGCAGGTGAAAGAGCCCGCCCCAAGGGGCACGGACCTCTAGGACCTATAAAAAGAAGGTCAAGCACATGATTCTGTTGCTTCCAGACTCCGGCCTAGGCTGTTGCATCCTGACTCCGACCCCAGCCTCCAGATCCTGTCTTTCATCACCGGCCGTTGAGCATCAGCCATCGTTCAGTAAGTGCTAAAACAACGCTCGCTACATGACCCAGGCATTGCTTATACTCTTGCCGACTATTAGTGAACAGAAGGTGCAGTCCAGAAAGGAACAAAGGCCTTGTCCCCTGACCTTGCTGGTTCCTACTTAGATAAGTATTTAGTCGTTTAATAGTAGAAATAAGTATTAGTCTTTAGCGTATGCATGTGTATTTATTATATTGGTTATAATAAATATCAATCGTTTGAACTTACTAATCAGTGTACAGATTTATTACTTTGAACCTGACCTTGATATACTTGTGAGGTGTCTAAATACGGCACCTGGCGACTCCGAGCAGAATTACATACACAGAGCTGTAGTAGTGTTAAGCACACGGCCTTTAAACGGAGGCGTGTTAATACACTCCAATAAACGCGTAATACACTCAAGTAAAACGTGCAACAGGCGTACTTCCTGAGTACGCCGATTTTGGGGGGGGGGGGGGGGGGGGGGGGCGGAGGACAGCGAAACCGGCGCCGGTCCTGATTTTGTGTGCAGACACTGATTCTCTGCCCCGTCACCGAACGTGATTTCGGCGTCGGGGCGCGGAGAATCCAGCTGAGTGTATTTGGCAATTATGTTTTGCCAATGCAGCAAAAAATTATTTTTGGAGCCAAATAAACAGTGTTCTACTTGTCCATAAGTGCCTTAAAGCAGAGTTTCCCAAACTGTGGGTGGCAACTTCTGTTGGGGTTGCTGCCTGATCATTTGGGGTTGTGAGCTCTGAAGCAGCTCTGGCAACTATCAAGCAGAGACCATGGGTGGGGTGTGAAATTTTTTCCAAATTGTTCGTCAACGGGACAGCTTTTTGGTGCCCTGATTGGTCATTCTAAATTATCAGTAAATAATTCTCGGTCTGCTAAGAATTACGCTGACAACCAATTTCAGATTGTCAGTGTGCTGCATTCATGTGTACTGGCAGCTTACATATATTAATACACGTGGCCCTGTTCTTTGCAAACAGAAAGAACATGTATACACATTTGTGCCTATTTCAGCTAAACAAAATAAACGATAGTCATTCGCTGACTCATTCCTCAGGATTATGCCGTGACCATTCAGGGTCAAACTGCCTGATTTAAACATAAATCAATGTTTGGTGCATCCTCCAAGGCAACGCCCCTACCAATCGGAGTCCACTTGCCAACCAATCAGCACTTTCTTCTCCTGCGGTATAAATTGTCGTTCCTTCCTTATATTGGTATTCTTTTGAAGTTTCCTGCTGAGGGCAAGGTGAAAAGCTCCGACATGTCTCTTATTCAGCAATACTCAAGTTCTGTACTACCAAATTGCTATAAATATTAAAACAATTAAAATCATTGAACGTAGGTAAATTGTGTTGCCTTTTTTTACCTGCTATAAATATGGCAGTCAATAAGGCTGCCCTTCTTTAGATATTGATCTTATATTGGTTTAAGAGTCGCCATGTACAAATGATACCACCACAAGTTTCACCCGGATATCGATCAAAGAGCCAAACAACCAGTTAGTTAGTTCAAGATCAATGGTACTTTATTTACACACAAGATTAACTTACACATGCAACATAAACACTACTAGTTAACTACTCCTAACAACTATGATAACCTGTCTTAACTTCAGGCACTTGGTTTAGGTCAGAGGAACAGTGGCCTTTGTTCGAATCTGGATCTACTGGGTCTGGAGAAGTAACTGCTGCTCAGCTGGGCCCATCCGTCTGGTAGCGAGCATAGAACTTGAACTTGCTTCTGGCGGTGCTACGATTGGAGATGGACGTTGCCGGAGCGCCAGGTCCAAAAGAGATCGAACACATGGCAGTGTCTCTCTTTATCCTTGGGGAGTTTCGCGCTCTTTTGGGTGGTCCCAAAAGGTTAGGTTTGGACCCAATTAATTGGGCAGTTCTCGATCACTGCCTTCGATCTGAGCCAATAAAGGGGCGGGTGCCTTGATGTCTGGCCGTGTCCTAAGCGGTCGTTGACCCTGTTGTTTATGCTTCCTGAGTAAAGGGAGCGGTGCTGAATGTCTGGACTTGTATCGGTTATCGGAGTATCACTCCTTTGTCTTACGGAGATGGGCCATCAAAATGCTAATCGGTTGGGGGTTTCGGTGCTGTCTGGATTCTTTGCTCACAAATATACATTCAAGCTCTGTGCCTGTCTGAATCTTACATTGTCCACATTTTCCTTTAGGCTTTGCGAACGTCCATGTTTCTTGTTGTAAGTGGCCATCCCAGATGGCTACAATTGCCACGTCTGGGTGAAATGCCTGACTGGTAAGAGAAGAATGGGAGAAAATAGCAGAAGCCCTGATCATCATTTTCCATCTCCTGTCTGACTACAGGCATTTTGCCAAAGAATTAGAGAACTGCTGACATTAGACAATTGTTTAAAATGGAAGAAAAGGAAAGCCCGAATAATAATAAGCAGTCAGTCCAGCGTAGGTGGCTGAAAAATGATTGAAAGCTGTTCTGGGGGGACATTATTTGTTGTCATTTAGAATAGCACAGATAAATCAAGGACAATCTGAAGGGATTTGTTGTGGAAGGTTCATGTCTGACTAACTTGATTGACCTCCTTGTTCCTGCCTCAAAATATTTAATGAAGGTCGTGCATCTGATTACTCTTTATCTATTTTAGCAAAGCTTTCGATAAGGACCCTTATTAAAAACAAAATCTTTCATGGGATCCAGGTGTTGCTGGCAAGGCCAGCATTTGTTTCCCATCATTTCAAAAGGTCATTAAGAGTCAACCATGTTTCTTGGATCTGGAGTCACATGTAGGTAAGAATGGCAGATTTCCTTCCCTAAATGCCATTATTGGGTTTATAGTTTCATTCTTGAGATTTTTTATTTGAATTAATTGAATTTAATTTGAATTCCACTAGCTGCGTGGTGCGATTTGAATCCATGCCCCAGGACACTAGTCTCGATCTCTGGATTACTAGTCCAATGTCATTGCCACCACAACATCATCTCTCTGAGATGAGTCAGAAAAGTAAAATCTGATGGGATCCACGTGAAAGTGGAAAGGTGGATCCAAAATTAACTAGGTGGCAGAAAACAAAGAACAATGGCTGATGGGAGCGTATGTGATTGGAAGGCTGGTTCCTGTGGAATTCTGCAGGGTTCAGTACTAGGTCCTTTGCCTTTCATAGTACAGAGCAATGATTTAGAATTAAGTGTGGCAGGGGTTTGCTGTGGGGCTGATTAAGAAGTTTGCAGATTATACAAATATTGGCCTTGTGGTTGGACAGTGAGAAAGGAAGATTTAATGTGTGCGACTTCTCAGGTGGGAAGAAAAGTGGCAAATAGAACTCATCCAGAGAAGTCTGACATAATGCATTTGTGAGGGAAAACAAGGCAAGGGAATAAGGAATGAATAGGATATTGAGAAGCCAGCAGGAACAAAGGGGCCTTGGCGTTCATATCCACAGATTCCTGAAGACAGAAGAACAGACAAAGAACAAAGAACATAGAACAAAGAAAAGTACAGCACAGGAACAGGCCCTTCGGCCCTCCAAGCCGGCACTGACCATGCTGCTCGTCTAAACTAAAATCTTCTACACTTCCGGAGCCCGTATCCCTCTATTCCTATCCTATTCCTGTATTTGTCAAGATGCCCCTTAAACTTCACTATCATCCCTGCTTCCAGATAGGGCGGGATTTTCTGCATCCCCAGGAGGCATGTTGAGCAACGGCGGAGGCGGCCCGTCATTGGCTGATGGTGAGATCTTCCGTTCCCGCCACTGTCAGCAGGGTTTTCCATTGCATGTATTCCCCATCGCCGGGAAACCTGTGGTGGGGGCTTCACTGTCGGCCAGACTGGAAGATCTCACCGGCGGCGGGACCAGAAATTTTCACCGGCAGGAATGGCTGGAAAGTCCCAGCCATAAGATGGTTAAGAAGGTATTAGTGACATTTTCTGCTATTGGTGGAGGCTTAGAATACAAGAGGAGGGAGGTTATGCTAAAAAAAGGGAAAAACAAACTTGCATTCATATAGTGCTTTTCACAACCACTGTAAATCTCCAAAGTGTTTACAACTAATCAAGCAGTTTTGGAAAAACAAACTTGCATTCATATAGTGCTTTTCACAACCTCTGGAAATCTCCAAAGTCTTTACAACTAGTCAAGCATGTTTGGAGTGTGGCTTGTATAAAACATTAGTTAGGCCACAGTGAGAGCACTACAGCCAGTTCTGCAGGGAGGATATGATTGCACTAAACAATGTCCAGAGGAGATTTACGAGGAGTCTGTCAGGACTGGAGAATTTGAGCTATGAGGAAACTTTGGATAGGCTGCGGTTGTTTAGAACAGAGGACGTTGAGAGGAAATTTAATTGAGGTGTATAAAATTGAGTAGTCTAGATGGAGTTGTGTGAAGTACACATTTTCCTTAACAGAGGCTAATAACCAGGGAGCATGGAATTAGTGTAATTGGTAGATGGATTAGAGGACAGTTGAGAAATATTTTTATCCTGAGAGTGGTAGGGTTCTGGAACTTGCTGCCTGAAAGGGTGGGAGAGGCAGAAACCCTCATCACATTTACTTGAATATGCACTTCAAGTGCCCGAAAATATATGGCTATGGCCCAAGAGCTGGTAAGTGGGATTTAATTGGATAACACCTTTTCAGCCAGCACTTACACAATGGGCTGTATGACCTCCTTTTGTGGTGTAAATTTCTATGATTCTATGGTTATAGATATTCTAGCTTTTGTCACTGTTTAGACTATTTTAAATACATTTGGTAATTAACACTTCCAGTTTAATGAGCTATCCTTTGCACAAATTTGTATTTTGCTTGCTCTGTTCTCTAATTGGGACCATGAAATATTTTGTTTTTGATTGTAGATTCTGGCTTGGATTTTCTCCTGACATTCTTCCACAATTTCCATCTTAATGGATGCCAAATTGCAGAATGTGGCTCAGAAATTTAAAATATTGTTTCTTATTGATGTATGGATCATGGTTTACTTACATTATGCTTCTAGCTACAGATACTAAACTGTCATATTTACAGTGAATCAGTTGTGATATTGTAGCTTTGCAAACATTTTTGCGGTCATTTTGTGAGGCTAAGGACCTGCTGTTCAAATTAAGAGTATTGAAAAGATTCATTTATTTCAGGTGCTGATTTGAAAGAACGAGCAAAAATGCAAGCAAGTGAAGTTGGTCCATTTGTTTCCAAAGCAAGAAGTTTAATTAATGAGCTGGGTAAGTAATGATCTAAGATTAATAATAATATAGTGAACACAAAATATTTGGAAATGTACAGTGCGCATATTAAACTTGCACTGATTATGCAACTAGCTAAAAACAGTGGCTAGCTTTTGCAGAGTTTTTATGTATTTTATAATTCTAGTGCTTTTGTTCACTTAATAAATTGGATTCATTTGCTGAAGCAAATGCAGTCAACATAGAATGACTCTCAAGTTAAATTAAGGCTAAAAAAAAGTATCTTTTTGTTTTGTATTGAAAAGAATGAGTTTGGAATGAATGATAACCTTTCTTGTCTTAATAAACTTCATTTGTGAGGGATCGAAAAACTGGTAATAACAAAATGTTTAGTGAAGAAGCCATCAGAAAAACATATGCAAAAGTGGACGGCATAGTGGCACAGTGGTTACCCACTCTATCCCTCCCTCCCACCATCTCCTTCACATCCCATCCATCCCTCCAAGGTGCAAATCTATTGTATCCACATAATGGTGTTAATACCGATGTATACCCTAATTTAAAGTGTCTCCTCAACTAATTCCAGATCTTAAATGAAGATTCCACCATTGGGCTGCTTGTATACTTCCCTGGGAAAAAGGAAACGGGGCAGTCGACAGAGCCTCAAGCTCGCTCCCCTACAAGATTCCTCCTCCAACAGGGCCAGTCCGATCCCCCTTCCTCCTACCATCATCTCATCTTCTCGCCATTCACCGCCCAATAATAATGCAGCAGGTTAGGGAGCACCAGCATCCTCCACCCTCAAAGAACAAAGAAAAATTACAGCACAGGAACAGTCCCTTCGGCCCTCCAAGCCTGCGCTGATCTAGATCCTCTGTCGAAAACTGTCGCCTATTTTCTAAGGATCTGCTCCCTGCCCATGCATGTATCTGTCCAGATACATCGTAAATGACGCTATCGTGCCCGGCTCTACCACCTCCACCGGCAATACATTCCAGGCACCCACCACCCTCTGCGTAAAGAACTTTCCACGTATAATTCCCTGAAACTTTTCCCCTCTCACCTTAAACTCATGACCCCTAGTAATTGAGTCCCCCACTCTGGGGAAAAAGCTTCTTGCTATCCACCCTGTCCCTACCTCTCATGATTTTGTAGACCTCAATGCGGTCCCCCCTCAACCTCCGTCTTTCTAATGAAAATAATCCTAATCTTCTCTACTCAACCTCTCTTCATAGCTAGCGCCCTTCATACCAGGCAACATACTGGTGAACATCCTCTGCACCTTCTCCAAAGCATCCACATCCTTTTGGTAATGTGGCGACCAGAACTGTACGCAGTATTCGAAACGTGGCCGAACCAATGTCTTATACAACTGGAACATGACCTGCCAACTCTTGTACTCAATACCCGTTCCGATGAAGGAAAGCATGCCATATGCCCTCTTGACCACTCTATCGACCTGCGCAGCCATCTTCAGGGTACAATGGACCTGAACACCCAGATCTCTCTGTACATCAATTTTCCCCAGGGCTTTTTCATTTACTGTATAGTTCGCTCTTGAATTGGATCTTCCAAAATGCATCACCTCGCATTTGCCCGGATTGAACTCCGGATTGAACTCCGGATTGATCTGCCATTTCTCTGCCCAACCCTCCAATCTGTCTATATTCTGCTGTATTCTCTGACAGTCCCCTTCACTATCTGCTACTCCACCAATCTTATTGTCATTTGCAAACTTGCTAATCAGACCACCTATACCTTCCTCCAGATCATTTATGTATATAACAAACAACAGTGGTCCCAGCACGGATCCTGACCTATATAAGAAATCCAGGTACGACCTTGGCAAAGCCATCTGAGATGCCAAGAGAGAATATCAAACCAAGCTAGAGTCACAGACAGACTCTCGGCGGTTGTGGCAAGGACTAAACAACATAACAAGCTACAAAGCAAAGCCGAGCAGTATCTCTGGCAGCAGCGCACCCCTCCCCGATGAACTCAATGCATTCTATGCTCGGTTCGAGAAGGTAACCAACAATCCGCTGTTGTGTGCCGCAGCAGTCCGTAATTCACCTATACCCACCATCACAGCTTCCAAAGTCAGATCGGCCTTCCTGAAAGTGAACCCTCGGAAGGCAACGGGCCCGGATGGGATCCCTGGTCGTGCACTCAGAGCCTGCGTAACCAGCTGGCAGAGGTGTTCGCGGACATCTTTAACCTGTCCCTACTCCACTCCGAGGTCCCCACCTGCTTCAAGAAGACCACCATCATACCGGTGCCAAAGAAGAACCAGGCAACGTGCCTCAATGACTACCGTCCGGTGGCCCTGACTTCAGTCGTAATGAAGTGCTTTGAGAGATTGATCATGAAGCGCATCATCTCCATACTCCCAGAACACCTTAATCCACTGCAATTCGCATACCGTTGCAACCGGTCCACAGCAGACACCATTTCCCTGGCCCTACACTCATCCCTAGAGCATCTCGAAAACAAGGACTCCTATATCAGACTCCTATTTATTGACTACAGCTCCACCTTTAACACCATAATCCCAGCCAAGCTCATATCAAAGCTCCAAAACCTAGGACTTGGCTCCCCACTCTGCAACTGGATCCTCGATTTTCTGACCAACAGACCACAATCAGTAAGAATGAACAACAACACCTCCTCCACAGTAGTCCTCAATACCGGGGCCCCGCAAGGCTGTGTACTTAGCCCCCTACACTACTGCCTGTACACACACGACTGCAAGGCAAAATTTGGTTCCAACTCCATCTACAAGTTTGCTGACGATACGACCATAGTGGGCTGGATCTCGAATAACGATGAGTCAGAATACAGGAGGGGATAGAGAACCTAGTGGAGTGGTGTTGCGACAACAATCTCTCCCTCAATGCCAGCAAAACTAAAGAGCTGGTCATTGACTTCAGGAAGCAAAGTACTGTAGACACCCCTGTCAGCATCAACGGGGCCGAGGTGGAGATGGTTAGCAGTTTCAAATTCCTAGGGGTGCACATCTCCAAAAATCTGTCCTGGTCCACCCACGTCGACGCTACCACCAAGAAAGCACAACAGCGCCTATACTTCCTCAGGAAACTAAGGAAATTCGGCTTGTCCACATTCACCCTTACCAACCTTTACAGATGCACCATAGAAAGCATCCTATCTGGCTGCATCACAGCCTGGTATGGCAACTGCCCGGCCCAAGACCGCAAGAATCTTCAGAGAGTTGTGAACACCGCCCAGTCCATCACACTAACCTGCCTCCCATCCATTGACTCCATTTACACCTCCCGCTGCCTGGGGAAGCGGGCAGCATAATCAAAGATCCCTCCCACCCGGCTTACTCACTCTTCCAACTTCTTCCAGGGCAGGAGATACAGAAGTCTGAGAACACGCACGAACAGACTCAAAAACAGCTTCTTTCCCACTGTCACCAGACTCCTAAATGACCCACTTATTGACTGACCTCATTAACACTACACCCTGTATGCTTCATCCGATGCCAATGCTTATGTAGTTACATTGTATATCTTGTGTTGCCCTATTATGTATTTTCTTTTATTCCCTTTTCTTCTCATGTACTTAATGATCTGGTGAGCTGCTCGCAGAAAAATACTTTTCACTGTACCTCGGTACACGTGACAATAAACAAATCCAATCCTATCCAATCCCTGTGGAACACCACTGGTCACATTTCTCAATTTTGAGAAACTCCCTTCCACTACTACTCTCTGTCTCCTGTTGCCCAGCCAGTTCTTTATCCATCTCGCTAGTACACCCTGGACCCCATGACACTTCACTTTCTCCATAAGCCTTCCATGGGGAACCTTATCAAATGCCTTACTGAAGTCCATGTATATGACATTTCCAGCCCTTCCCTCATCAATCAACTTTGTCACTTCCTCAAAGAATTCTATTAAGATGGTGAGACATGATTTACCTTCAAACAGCTGCTCCCAATCCACATTACCCACCTCCCGCCGAATTTTGGCATAGTTGGCCTTCCCCCAATATAGCACTCTTCCTTTAGGACCACTCTCGTCTTTGTCCATGAGTATTCTAAAACTTACGGAATTGTGAACACTACTCCCAAAGTTATCCCCGACTGAAACTTCAACCAGCTGGCCGGGCTCATTCCCCAACACCAGATCCAGTATGGCCCCTTTCCGAGTTGGACTATTTACATACTGCTCTTGAAAACCCTCCTGGATGCTCCTTACAAATTCTGCTCTATCTAGACCTCTGACACTAAGTGTATCCCAGTCAATGTTGGGAAAATTAAAATCTCCCATGAACACCACCCTGTTGCTCCTACATCTTTCCATAATCTGTTCACATATTTGTACCTCTATCTCACGCTCGCTATTGGGAGGTCTGTAGTACAGCCCCAACATTGTTACTGCACCCTTCCTATTTCTGAGCTCTGCCCATATCGCCTCACTGCTCGAGTCCTCCATAGTGCCCTCCTTCAGCACAGCTGAGATATCCTCTCTGACCAGTAATTCAACTCCTCCACCGCTTTTACCTCCCTCTCTATCCCGCCTGAAGCATCGATATCCTGGGATATTTAGTTGCCAATCATGCCCTTCCCTCAACCAAGTCTCGGTAATAGCAATAACATCATACTCCCAGATACTAATCCAAGCCCTAAGTTCATCTGCCTTACCTACTAAACTTCTTGCATTAAAACAAATGCATCTCAGACCACAAGTCCCTTTGCGTTCATCGTCTGCTCCCTGCCTACTCTTCCCTTTAGTCACGCTGACTTCATGATCTAGTTCCTTACAGGCTTTAGTTACTACCTCCTTACTGTCCACCAACCTCCTCATTTGGTTCCCACCTTCCTGCCACATTAGTTTAAACCCTCCCCAGCAGCGTTAGCAAAAGCACCCCCAATGACATTGGTTCCAATCCGGCCCAGGTGTACACCGTCCAATTTGTGTTAGTCCCACCTCCCCCAGAACCGGTCCCAATGTCCCAAAAATCTGAACCCCTCCCTCCTGCACCATCTCTCAAGCCACGCATTCATCCTGCCTATTCTTCCATTTCTACTCTGACTACCACGTGGCACTGGTAGCAATCCTGAGATTACTACCTCTGAGGTCCAACTTTTTAACTTGGCTCCTAACTCCCTAAATTCTGCTTGTGGGACCTCATCCCATTTTTACCTATATCATAGGTGCCTATATGCACCACGACAACTGGCTGTTCACCCTCATCCTTCAGAATGTTCTGCAGCAGATCTGAAACTTCCCTGACCCGTGCACCTGAGAGGCAACATCCCATTCGGGTGTCTCGTTTTCGACCACAGAACCGCTTATTCCCTTACAATTGAATCCCCTATGACTATATCCCTTCCACTCTTTTTCCTGCCCTTCTGTACAGCGGAGCCAGCCACGGTGCCATGAACCTGGCTACTGCTGCCTTCCCCTGGTGCGTCATCTCCCCCAACAGTATCCAAAACGGTATACCTGGTTTGGAGGGAGATGACCGCAGGAGACACCTGCATTGCCTTCCTGCTTTTTCCCTGTCTTTTGGTCACCTATTCCCTTTCTCTCTCAGCAATCCTAATCTGTGGTGTAAGCAATTCGCTAAACGTGCTATCCACGACCTTCTCAGCATCGCGGATGCTCCAAAGTGAGTCCATCCGCAGCTCCAGAGCCATCATGCGGTTTAACAAGAGCTGCAGCTGGAAACACTTCCCTCACGTGAAGGAGCCAGGGACATCAGCCACGTCCCTGAGCTCCCACATTGAGCAAGAGGAGCATGTCACGGGTCTGAGATCTCCTGCCATTTTTAATCTTAAGCTTAACTTTGTCCAACTATAATATCAAATAATAGATAAATGAAAAAGGAAAAAAAAAAGAAAAATTGTTACCAATCACACGACAAAAAAAAAGAAATAGAAAAACCTTAACCTTATCGACACACCTCAGGGAAAAGGAAAACTACTGACCAGTCACCAGCCAATCACTTACCTGCTGGCTGTGACGTCACGGTTCATCTTCTTTCTACTCCTACCTGCCCTTGAGTCTCCCTCTAGACCTTTACTCGGCTGGCATCCTTACAGTGATTTTTTTTTCGGTTAGAGGAGGAGGTAGGGAGGGAAACACTGAAGAAGTGTTTGGGATTTAACTGTCACTTGACAACAGCTTCTCCACAAACCACCTTCTGGATACAGTGACCGCAATGCAATGATGCAAATTGAACCCACAAAAGCCAATCAATGGCTCTGCTCTGCTGCCCTCTGCTGGGTGCTAGCCTTCACTTGACCACTGAGTGTGTCTTGCTCAGGTACGCCTTCTGGATCCAGTGACCACAATGCACTGATACAAACTTTCCCCGCAACAGCCAATCAGCAGCTGCGCTCTGCTGCCCTCTGCTGGATGCGTGCCTTCACTTGAACACGCAGTGTGTCTTGCTCAGGTAAACCTTCTGGATACAGTGACTGCAATGCACTGATGCAAATTTTCCCTGCAACAGCCAATCAGCGGCTCCGCTCTGCTGCCCTCTGCTGGGTGCTTGCCTTCACTTGAACACAAAGGGTGTCTTGCTCAGGTACACCTTGTGGATACAGTGACTGCAATGCACTGATGCAAATTTCCCCCGATCAGCCAATTAGCGGCTCTGCTCTGCAGCCCTCTGCTGGATGCCCTCTCCTTATTTACAATAGAGTCTTACTGTCACTCGGCATCTTGCCGTCCAAACTCCGAAATAGGTTTGAAAAAGCGATGGGAAGGAAAATTTGGAGGGATTGAAAAATAAAAAAGAACCTTGGTGCAATTCCAAATCTGCTGCTGACCAATGGCAGGCCACCTCTCTCTGTTGAGAAACGCTCCGGGAGTGCAGAAAATACTCTCTTTGTGTATTATGAGACCATTGTAGTTTAAGGTGTACTTTGTAATCTCTGTTAATAAAATATGTGTGTAATTGTTAAACTAAGGGGGATGTAAAGGAGTATTATATAATAATCCAATTTTTCAGATTTAATAAACGTATTTTTATTTTGTTACACCTAATTAGCCATTATGTGACTCTGTTCCTCCTTGTAAAGTAAGAGATACGGGGCGAAATTCTCCCATCGGGAGACTAAGTGCCGACACTGGAGTGAAAACCAGAGTGTTTCACTCCGGCGTCGGAGGCCGTTCCTCGCCCCCTATTCTCCCACCCCCAGGGGGCTAGGAGCGGCGCCTCGTCAATTACGTGCATCCTTTAGAGATGCCGGCCCGACGATTGGTGGGCACTGATCGCGGGCCAGACCCCTACTGAGCGCCCCCCCCCGGTGCTCGATCCTCCTCCCCCTCCACACAGGCCGCGCACGCAGCATTCGCGCGCTGTTCACGCCGGCAGCGACCAGGTGTGGTTGGCGCCGGCGTGAACCCGTCGGATTGGGCAGGCCGCTCGGCCCATCCGGGCCGGAGAATCGCCGCTCGACCGTTAGAAACGGCGAGTGGCGATTCTCCGAGCGGCCTGTCGTGAAACGCGGCATGCCGGTTTGCGGGGTTGGGAGAATCACGTGCGGGTGCCAGGGCGGCGTGGCGGGACTCGCCCGGCACTCCCGCGATTCTCCCACCCGGCGTGGGGGTCGGAGAATTGCACCCACAGTCTTTTGATCCAGGGTTCCATTCTGGGAACTTCCCGTCCAGTTATAACATCAACTGGAATCATAACACTTGGAAATGCCCACCTTCATCCTTCCCACTCTAAAGATCCATGCTTCATTTTGTGTCCCCTCCTACAACCTTAACTGTCCTTTCACCCGTGATTGCAGGACTCTCACCCTACCACATACCACTGTCCCCATTAATAGTCATGATTCCTCGTTTTGCCACTCAGGATTCAGAATGGATTTCACAGACATCTCTTTCTGAACTCAAACCTCCATGCTTCTCTTCTCCACTTGCACATGAGCACATCTCCACTCACGCTACCCACCCCAAACCCCTACCACCATGCCCCCCCCCCCCCCCCCCCCCCCCCCCCCCCCCCCCCCCATGGCTATTGCACATTCCCCTCCATTCCCCTGCAACACTTTAGTCTGTCCCCTCACCCTTTTTGGTCTCCACACTCACCCCATCTCTTTATGCCTCTCTTCCCATATTCAACCTCTCCCTCCCACCACAAAGATCATTGTCACGCTCCATTGCCTGCTGCAGCTATACACAACTCTAGTTCGGTGTTCATTTGAATCCCAGCAATGAGTTGCAAAATTACTTGCCAATGATCTCTGCCGGGAATGGTGAACCACCATTATCTTGCCATGAAGGTTGGGACTGCAAGTTTCTACAGTCATTTTCTGAATTGGGAAACTGATTTTTCAGCTTCCTCTGTATTATCTGCCCTCACCTGCCATGAATCCTGCCTGCCACTGGTGGGAGAGAACAATTCTGCATATAATTTCAAATTGAATTCAGCTCATGTGTTTCTCACAGTTAAATATAATGCACCTGTTAGCATGCCCTTGACTTTTACCTTTTTCGATGGAATAGCTGGACTCGTTTGCGTTGTTACTTTTTCCGAAGTACAACAGATTTCCTTGAGCCCATCTGAAACGTATTCTGGGTGTTCGTAAGTGACTTTTCTCAGCAACATGGTTTCCTTGAAGCACTAGTGTGTGACAAGGACCTCCTTTGGAAGTTGCTTGAATTTGAGCCGAGCTTGAAGTATGGGTATCTGTAATACTAAAGATTACAGCCATTTCTGCTTTTTTGGGTACGCTATGCAGCCTTTGGAAAGGCTGACAAATATAATGAAAAAGAGTTAGAAAAGAGAAAATAAGCCTTGTTAACAGATTTTTCACTCCATTTGCTTCCTTTATCTTCAAATGGCTGCAATCCTTAGTTTTTCCCAGTAGCTCTGAAGGGCTACCGAAACTCTGGTTACCTCAAAGAGGCACTTCCATCACACCAGGTGTTAGATAAAGGGAGTTTATGTAATTCACCTAAATTAGCTGATCTTGTGCTACATTGTGAGATCACTTTTGCCACATAGCCAGTGCTCCGTGCACAACTATCCTGGGCGGGATTCTCCCAACGGGAGTCTTAAGTGCCGACGCCGGAATAAAAAGCAGAGGGCGAGATTCTCCGCAAATGCGTGACGCTTGACGTGCGGCCTTGACGACGGCCGTCAAGGCCGCACGTTAAGCGTCACGCCGGCTGACGCGGCCGATGACGTCAGCCGCGCATGCACAGGTTGGACAACGCCAACCCGCACATGCGCAGTTGGCGTCTTTTCCCTCAGCCGCCCAGCAAGACATGGCGGCTTGATCTTGCGGGGCGGTGGAGGGAAAAGAGTGCGTCGTTACGGACCCACGGCCCGCGATCGGTGGGCACCAATCGTGGGCCTATGCCCTCTGGTGCCCGTTTCACGACGGCGACGAGCAGGTGTGTTTGCTGCCGTGTTGAAACGGGCGTGAAGCACCGGCCGCTCGGCCCGTCGGCCTTGGAGAATCGCCGCTTGGCGTAAAAAACGGCGAGCGGCGATTTGTGGCGTGGGGGGTGGGGGGGGGGGAGAGGGAGAATAGCAGGAGGGCGTGAAAAATGTCGGGAGGCCCTCCCGCTATTTTCCCACCCGGCGTGGGGGGGGGGAGAATCGCGCCCAGAGTGCTTTACTCTGCCGTCGGCGCCCGTTCCCAGACCCTATTCTGGGGCCTCCGTGGGGCTGGCAGGGGTGTTGCGTGATTTGTGGGGGCGGGGCCTCGGCACGGCGACGGAGACCTGGCACCACATAAAAGACGTGGCGCCTTGGTTCCCGCGCATGCGCAGTTGGGCAGGCACCAACTAGCGCATGCGCAGTGGCAGTCCTCCCCCAGGCCGCCCGCAAAAAAATGGCGCCGGGATATAACATTGCCCGTGGCCGGCATCGCGCCAAATGCGGCGGCGCAAATGACGCCGATTCTCTGCACCTCGGAGAATCGTGCGCGCTGTCGGGGCGCCGTGGCGTGATTGCTCTGATTCTCTGGCCCAGCGGGGGGGCTCAGAGAATCCCCCCCCCCCCCCCCCATTTTTGAATTCATTCATGGGATGTGAGCTTCTCTGGCAAGGTTAGCAAACACCTATTATCCATCCTTAATATTTAGGGGTCCAGGCTAATGCTTTGGGGACATGGGTTCAAATCCCATCACAGCAGATGGAATTTAAATTCACTTAATAAAATCTAGAATTGAAAGCTGCCATCATGAAACTATCATCGATTGTTGTAAAACTCCTCTGCTTCACTAATGTCCTTTAGTAATAGAAACAGCTGCTGTAGTCATGCATTTGCTTATTCTTAGCTTCTAACTTTTCTTCTTCAGCTTGCCTGTACCACTTGCCTCATCAACTTCTACCACCGAGCTTTGATGGCTCTGCACAACTTTATAAAGCCTCAACTAATCTCAGTCTTCCCAGAAGTTTTGGTTTTAAATCTCAGTTATAGTTCTCATTTCTTTAGAAACTGGAAGGTCAGTTTTCTTTCTCTGGTTGCTTTTTAGATTTCCTTTTTGAGTTTCTCTTTTCAATTGGCGTCCGTCTCCGAAAACACAAGCTTTGAAATCACGGATTTCATTACTGTTCCTTGGTGCCACATTTGATCAAATGCTGCTTGATCTTGAGGGTAATCACCTTGGAATTTGGCTCTTTTGTCCATGTTTAGACCAAAGCTGTAATGAGCTGTGTGGCAGAACCCGAACACAGCATTAGTGAACAGATTTGATAGCACTGTCGGTAATGCCTTCCATCGCTTTGCTGATAGTGGGAGTAGACTCATGGGCAGCAATTGGATGGATTGGATTTTCTACATTGTTGGATAGATGCCAGTGTTGCAGTTTGACTGGAACAAATTGGCTAAGAGTACAGCTAGTTCTGGAGTATAGGATCAAAGGACATAGGAACAAAGGAATAGGAGTAGGCTATTCAGCCCTTCAAGCCTGTCTCGCCATTTAATGAGATCATGGCTCATCTGTGGCTTAACTCCATATACCTGCATTTAGCCTATCCCTTAATGTTTTTGCTCAACAGAAATGGGTGGCACGGTGGCACAGTGGTTAGCGCTGCTGCCTCACAGCTCCTGGGAGCCTGGTTCAATTCCGCCTTGGGTGACTGTGTGCTTTCTCCCCGTGTCTACGTGGGTTTCCTCCGGGTGCTCCGGTTTCCTCCCACTGTCCAAAGATGTGCAGGTTAGGTGGATTGGCCATGCTAATTTGCCCCTTACTGCCAATTAGGTTAGCTGGGGTTACTGGGTTACAGGGATAGGGTGGGGGCATGGGCTTAAGTCGGGTGCTAAGGGCCGGTGCAGACCCCATGGGCTGAATGGTCTCCTTCTGCACAGCAAATTCTATGATCTATCTATCTCAGATTTAAAATTACCAACTGTTCTAACTTCACCTGCTGTTTGTGGGAAAGAGTTCCAAACGTCTACCACCTTTTGTGTGAAGATGTGCTTCCGAACATCTCTTCTGAACAGTCTGGTCCTAATTTTTAGATCATGCCCCCTAGTTTTAGAATCTCCAACCAGTGGAAATAGTTTATCTACCCTGTCTATTCTTATTAATATCTTAAAGACTTTGATCAAATTCCCACTTCACCTTCTAAATTCTAGCGAAAACAAGCTGGGGGACCCTCCTATGTTTTGGCTGGGAGGTGAAGTTCGGGGATTTTTTTGTGGGCCTCAGAGATCGGGATGCCATTGTAAAAAAACAGGGCTATGTGCGGCCGAGGCATTCCCTGTTAAGGCCCGTTATTCAAAGCGAGTCCTGTTGGATAGCCATGTGTTTATCGGCATGCCAAGTGCTGGGAAACACGCGGCTAAATACTCTCGCTCAGGGACTTTGTTCCCTTTTGGGAAGATCTGTACTCCTTTACTCCAGATATTGTACTCCTTTTTGCTATTTGTTCCTTGGAAACTTTGCAGTCGAATTCTGTATTTCAGAATCCAAGTTTAATTTGGCAAATTGAAGCTGTTTTAAATACTTTCTTCTTAAAAAATGCCTCTTGTGCCTGTGCTTAAATACCCGCATTAGCTTAACAATAACTTGCAATTATTAATGTAGAAATATTACACAAAGTGCTTCTCGGACATATATCAGGAAAAAATGGTTGTTGAGCTAAAGACGGAAATATTGGGGGGAGCTGATCAGAAGAGGTGGTTTTTGAGTAAGGTTTTCAAGAAAGAAACGGGGGCGGATAGCAGAGGTGTTTAGGGAGGGATTTTCAGACCTTGGGCCTTGGTAGCTAAAGGCACAGCTGCCAATAACAATTGACACTTCGTGAATGTCTATGCTTTAACTTTGTGGAAAATAAGTCATTTGTATTATGCTTTATTAATGTTTGATTTGAAATATAATCTTATTTTAAATTTAGAGTACCCAATTCTTTTCTTTCCAATAAAGGGACAATTTAGCATGGCCAATCCACCTACGCAGCACATCTTAGGGTAATGGGGGTAGGACCCACGCAGACATGGGGAGAATGTGCAAATTCCACACGGACAGTGACCCGGGGCCGGGATTAACCCGGGTCCTCGGCGCCGTGAGGCAGCAGCGCTAACCAACGCACCACCTTGCCGCCCCTTGAAAAATAATCTTTATCGAGTGGATTAAATTCTAAAAGTATTAATTAATTCAGCTAAAGTGAACCAAATAGAAAACAGAAACTTAATATGAATAAGTAGAAAGTGAGTTTCAGCAGTTACCAGCAGCTTTACTAAATCTGTGAAGTGTGTGAAATCCCCAAGGGATTACACATTTTAATTATTCTTTATTTGAACAGCCTTTGCTGTACGTCTCGGACCCTCCATCATGCATGGATAAGGTAATGGGATTGCTAATAAGTTTGGATCCTTCTCAGGGTACAAACTTGACGTGACGAAGTGCGAAGTATTGTCGGTAAATTCCCTGGTTGGACAGCAGACTTCATAGAATCTACAATTCTGAAGGAGGCCATTTGGCCCATCGAGTCTGCACTGGAGCATCCTACCCAAGTCCGCACCTCCACCCTATCCCTGTAACCCAGCAATCCCACCGAACATTTTTGGACACTAAGGGCAATTTAGCATGGCCAGTCCACCTAACTGGCACATCTTTGGACTGTGGGAGGAAACCGGAGCACAAGGAGGAACCCCACGCACATACGGGGACAATGTGCAGACTCTGCACAGACAGTGACTCAAGCTGGGAATCGAACCTGGCACCCTGGAGCTGTGAAGCAGCCTGATCAAGGCGAAATCCAGATACCTTGATTTTCAGGTGACTCAAGTGAACCTTGATGCACAAATCGAACTTAGCCAGTCTGGTGGAGGGGGTGAAAGGTTACTTGAAGAGGTGGGATGCTTTCCTGCTTTCCTTGCTGGAAAGAGTACAGACGATCAAAATGAAGGTTCTGCCGAGATTCCTATACGTGTTTCAATCTCTTCCGATCTTCCTCCTAAAGCTTTTTTCATTAGGGTGGATAAGCTAATCTCAGCCTTTGTGTGGGCAGGTAAGACACCCAGGATTCAGATAGTCTTTCTACAGAGGGGATGCTGTTTGGGGAAGGGGGGGTTGGGGTTACCAAATTTATTGTTATACTACTGAGTGGCGAATGTAGAGAAGGTGCAGGGTTGGTGGGGATGTAGGGGTCAGGGTGGGGGCAAATAGAGGAGGCTTCCTCTGTTGGGTCGTGTTAAAGGCATTGGTCACTGCCCCTCTCCCATTCTTCTCTGCCATACAACTAGCCAGTTGTGGTGGCATCCCTTACAATTTGGAATCAGTTTAGGCTCCATGCCGGTTTTGTCGCCAATCTGCAGAACCATAGATTTGTACCGTTGGGGTTTGGAACTTATAGGATTTAGAAGAGGGAAGGATTCAAGAGATTAGGTATCTCTCTGTAGATGGTAGGTTCATAGGACTGGAGGAGTTGAAGGAAAAATACCAACTCCCGAAGGGGAGGGAATTTAGGTATATGCAGGGGCGGTACTTTGCTCACAAAGAACTTCCTTCGTGCCCCCGTTACCATGTTATACATTGATATAGGTTGTTATCGTGCGATGAGCTGGGGGAGGGAATCTTGGATATACATGTGTAGTTGCTGGTGACGGGGAAGGCTCTGTTCGAAGTGATAAAGGGGAGGTGGGAGGATGAACTGGGCTTGGTATTGGAAGGAGGGGCCTGGAGTGAGACATTGTATCAGAAGAAATTGACTTCCTGTTGTGCCACGCTGTGCCTGATACAATTGACAGTTGTCCTCTGGGCTCACGTGACTAGAGTGTGCATGAGCGGGTTCTTCCCTGATGTAGAGGATAGGTGCGAGAGTTGTTTAACGGGGCCGGCAAACCACTCACATATGTTCTGGTACTGCCCAAAATTGGTCGGGTTCTGCGTCTCGACCCCTTTGACACCATGACTGTGGGGGTGAGGCTGGAGCCGTGTCCATTGGTGGGGATTTTTGGGGTGACGGATTTGCTGGAGCTTCTAGAGAGAAAGGGAGCTGGTGTCTTGGCCTTTGTCTCTCTGATTATCCGGCAAATAATCCGACTTGGTTGGAGGTTGCTGGTGCCACCCAGAGCTTTGGTGTGGTTGGGGTCATGGCAGAGTTCCTGCAACTAGAGAAAATCCAGTATGCCCTCAGGCGGTTGGAAGAAGGGTTTCTCTCTAGGTAGAGACCGTCCATCACTGCCTTTAATTTTCAATTAAGCCATGGCTGCACTTAGCCCTGGTTTGTGCACTGAGGAGCTCCGCTCATCAGAACTCAGCGCAGCGAAATTGACTTCCTGATCTCCGGAGCCCCCGAAATGACCCATGACCCCCACAAACCCCAACACACTATGGGAGGGTCCCAGGGCCCCCCGCGCCCTCCTCAGCACCCACACAGGGCACCCCGTGGCACCTTGCAGTCTGCCTGGGCACCTAGGCACTGCCAGGGTGGCAGGCTAGCAGTTCCAGGATGCCTATGTGGCACCAGCAGTACCAGGGTACCACCAGTCCAAAGAGCATGCACCTGGGAGCCTCCAATCCCCTGGGAGATCCCCAATTTGGCCGGGATTTACATTACAGCATCTTGCGAGACCATGTTAGATCATGTGAGGCATTGCGAGCCAGGTAGATCCCAGAAGCGGGGTCTCCTGGCTTCAATGACCACGCTGTGCCATGGCGAGCTGCTTTTCGTGTGCAGCGTGGCCATTTAATCACGCCCCATATCACTGCAATGCATTTGTATTATTATATCTGATTAGTTGTTTAATGTCCTTGTGCTTATTGAAGTGATTACAATATTATGTATTAAATCAAGGGACACTCCCTTATGCTACTTCAAACTGTGCAATGTCTCTGTTCTTTCCTTCGTTTAAAGAAAATATGATACATCATTCCAACCCCACGACTTTCTGGGCATATGAAACAAATATAATGGATAATCTATCTGTAATTATTTTGAAGAATTTTATGCGGAATTCTCCGACCCCCCGTCAGGGAAGAAGGCCACTGCGCATGCGCTAGTTGTTGCCGGCCCACCTGCGCATGCGCAGACCCCGTGGCGCCGTGTTCAGGCCAGGATCGGCAGCTGGAGCGGTGGAGGCCGCTCCAGCTCCATCCTAGCCCCCTGTGGGCCGCATAATGGGGTCCCGGAACGGGCGCCGACGCCAGAGTAAAACACTCCCGTTTTTACTCCGGCGTCGGCACTTAACTGCCCGTTGGATGAATCCTGCCCTTTGTTTTTTGTTTAGATTCTTTTTTAAATCATTTTATTGCAGAAGGATGCAAAATGAGAAAGAATAATTATCTTTGGTGACCTTGTATCCATATGAAAAGAATTAAAATTATGAATTGCCTCAAAGTAACTTTGCCAGTTTCGCCTTTTTTCCACTTAACTGAAAATTTCACACATGCATCTGCCATCCTTCCTGAGAACCTGACCATGGGCATTCTGCCTATGTGATCTGAAAGATTTCAAATTGTACCCCTGTAATTGCTGTACTCACTTGAATCTGCGCCACATCACATGCTGTACAATTGACTATGACTGGTATTTACACATTTCATATAGGCTACAATATTTGATTTGCTGGTGAATATGTCTAAGTTTGAGTGCAATCTCTTGGTGCTACTAAGCTTCTGAAAAAATTACACTGAGGGTAATTTGGTACAAGTGCTTGACGTATTGAAATTGGAGATGCAAAACTTTGATGAATCACTAAGTTATACTCTGAAAAGTTAATTAATTGTATCTGAGAGACATCAGCTGCCTTCCAAAGCCATTAAATCCCTCATTTGTGAAATGAAATGTAATGAAAATGGCTTATTGTCACAGATAGGCTTCAAATTAAGTTACTGTGAAAAGCCCCTAGTTGCCATATTTCAGCGCCTCTTTGGGGAGGCTGATACGGGATTTGTGTCTTCTGCTGCAGAACTAGTATGAGACATCACCCTCTGGTAAGTTAACACTTGTGCTATTCTTTCTCTCTGCCCTGGCTCGGAGCCTGTCACGTGCAGTTCCCCTCTCTATCCTATTCGCCAAAGTATATGACGTGTCAGGCTCTGAACTAGTAGTGTAAGATCAAGGGACTGTGACTCTTCTCAATGTCATCTTTTGTTTCTTCCTCTGACTGGGATGGTTCCTATTCCTGGGTATTTGAAATGAGAAAAGGGCCAATGCTTGGGTTATGGAAGGGGGAAGAGGGCAATGTAAGAAATGCACGCTTATGTGATCTATAGCTTGAGGGTCAGAAGAGACTGTGGGATGAGGGAAAAGCTGGGTCCAAAGAGGTCGGCCAGAGATCTTCATCATTTATCCCTCTAGTCCCACAAGTGGCCACAGACTCGGCAAACTCTTCTCCATGAGGAATTAAATATGGTTGCCTTCCTCCAGTACTTTTCTGCTGCCTGCTGTTATGCACCACCTTCTGCTTGAGGAAAGAGGGATGTATGTCAGTGACTGCCCTGTAATATGTTTGGGTTGCATGGCTGTCATGGTTGAATAGCTGCCAGTGTGTGTTAGTTGTAGGTGTGAGGCTTGCCATCCTGCACTGTCTGCAAACTTGGATTTTATGAGTATTTATTCAAAACACTTTTCTGATATATTTTCAAAATATTCATAATTAGCTGAGATATAATTTCTCATGATTTTCACCTAGAACATGCTACGACTTCAGTTTGTGGTTTAAAGTAGAAGCTGTCAGAAAGTCAACATTTTCGGGGAGACATACTGACTTTGAAGAACAATCTCGGAAAGTTTATTTTGCCGGTTGTTTATGGTGTTGCTTTATTCATTTTTCATGTTATGCGCAGAAGGGGGTCAGTGAGGGTTAATTTAATCAGCACTAATTTCTTCTCACCACCGTGCGTAAACAGAAAGGTGTTTTTGATTTTCTTCCCCCTTTTATAATTGGTAGTGTATTTCCATCCCCTCTGTTTTGGCGTGATCCAGTATTTTTTAGTAATAACTAAAGATGTTGCAGGTTACAGAGGGACATAGATAAGCTGCAGAGCTGGGCTGAGAGGTGGCAAATGGAGTTTAATGTAGAGAAGTGTGAGGTGATTCACTTTGGAAAGAAAAACAGGAATGCGGAATATTTGGCTAATGGTAAAATTCTTGGCAGTGTGGATGAGCAGAGGGATCTCGGTGTCCATGTACATAGATCCCTGAAAGTTGCCACCCAGGTTGATAGGGTTGTGAAGAAGGCCTATGGTGTGTTGGCCTTTATTGGTAGAGGGATTGAGTTCCGGAGCCATGAGGTCATGTTGCAGCTGTACAAAACTCTTGTACGGCCGCATTTGGAGTATTGCGTACAGTTCTGGTCGCCTCATTATAGGAAGGACGTGGAAACTTTGGAACGGGTGCAGAGGAGATTTACCAGGATGTTGCCTGGTATGGAGGGAAAATCTTATGAGGAAAGGCTGATGGACTTGAGGTTGTTTTCGTTAGAGAGAAGAAGGTTAAGAGGTGACTTAATAGAGGCATACAAAATGATCAGAGGGTTAGATAGAGTGGACAGTGAGAGCCTTCTCCCGCGGATGGAGGTGGCTAGCACGAGGGGACATAGCCTTAAATTGAGGGGTAATAGATATAGGACAGAGGTCAGAGGTAGGTTTTTTACGCAAAGAGGCCGTGGAATGCCCTACCTGCAACAGTAGTGAACTCGCCAACATTGAGGGCATTTAAAAGTTTATTGGATAAGCATATGGATGATAATGGCATAGTGTAGGTTAGATAGCCTTTAGTTTTTGACTTCCCATGTCGGTGCAACATCGTGGGCCGAAGGGCCTGTACTGCGCTGTATCGTTCTATGTTCTATGTTCTTAACGCCACAGTAAATCTGTGATGGGATGGACTCAGAGTTAGTTTATTTGTACACACTCAAAATGCGGGAGGTGGGTCACAATGTTACCCCCCTTGCATTTATACAGAGAGAGAAAATAATATTTATTGCACAGAGTTCATAGGGAAAATAAATGTTGTTTTACGGAGATCCAGAATCAGAGCCGAATGAGGTATTCCTTTAAGGAGGTTGGTGGGCTGGAAACCGATGCTTTATAGCTCACTTTCCTAGTGATGTTGACTTCACACAATGAGATAGGCATGCAGAGATGAATCAGTCTTGGAGGCAATGATGCAGAATTTCCAACAGAAGCAGTGCAGATGGGGGGTAGATGTCTAACCTGCGAAAGAGCTCCTTGTCTGTGAGACTGCTGGTTAGATGGTAAAAAGCAGACTTAGACTTTACAGTTCAGCAAGGCAGCATTGCTGGTTCCACATGCCTGATATCCATGTCACATAACTACCATGTCTCCACATTGTCTTTGACAAGGGATGCGTATCACTTGTCTGAATCCCTGAGATCATTATATGTCTCAACCATTAAGTGTTCAAAAGAAGATTGTGGGGTCCTTTGTTTTAACAACTGAGCAGACTCCTGTTGGCTAGCCTGGGCTATGAAATGTAGACGGCCTTTGTATAGCTGTCTTTGAATTTGGCCATTGCAGCCTACAGGGGAAGTCGTTTTCAACTTATGGGGTAATGAGGTGCAGGGTTCTCCGATACTGCCAGGAAGCTTATTTTGTTCGGGGGTCACAGATAGACATAGCTTCAACTATTTTAGATCTTCATCCAGTTTGAAAGTTTTAGAGATATCACTGAGCATATCTCTATATATTTTATAAAAAAATATACAGGGTGCGAACTTAGGGCCTCATGTTCCGATATTTTTGGCTGACCAAGATTTTGTTCTGCCAGGATTTTAGTTGTGCAGTTATAATTTTTAAAATAGGCTCCTAATATTGATTCTTATTTTCAAACAAGTGAGGAAGTGGGGAAGTAGACATGCAAGAGGAAGATGTAGAATAAATTGTTAGAGATAACCGTAGAATAGGAATTGACTTGAAAAGGCTAAGCGGAGGTGAAGACTTTTAATGATATGTATCTATGAGTAGAGATAGGATCGGTTGGGATTATTTTCCTTGGAATAAAGAAGGCTGAGGGGTGACTTCATTGAGGTGTATAAAATTATGAGGGGAAGAGTTAGAGAGGACAGAATAATTTTTTTTCCCTTGGTGGAGAATTCAAGAACCAGGGGATATAGATTCAAGATAAGTGGCAGAAGGTGTAGAGGGGACATGAGGAATAACCTTTTACGCAGAGGGTAGTCGGAGTCTGGAATTTGCTGCCCGAGTGGGTGCTGGAGGCAGACACCCGAAGGTGTTTTAATAGGTACCTGGTTGCTGGGGTATTTATGCTTAAGGTCCCACTTGAGTGATGTGTCCACGTAGAAGTGATGGAAATCCCAGAAGGACCAGGACAAAGAAACCGGAAGGCAGAAGTTCATCGATGGAATTGGAGACTTCTCAGGGCTCTTCGGTGGAGGAAATGGTGGAAGTTGCTACTGGGACGCCAGCCAGGCCACTAATGGCCGAGATGCTTACCGGCATCTTGGCGGTGGAATTCTAGAAGCTAAGGCAGATTGTGGCCGAGGACCTTTGTAAGTCAGTGGAAGATGCCCTGGCTTCCATTCGGTCGGTGTTGGAGAAACCAACAAGTCGGTAGAAGCACATGGAGCTGCGATAAAGGGTATGGAGGTGCCCTCTCGAGGCATAGCGGCCAGATTACCTCTCTGGAAGCTGAGATATCTCAGTTGATTGATGTGAATAAAGCATCGAGGGTCAAAGTGGATGATTTGGGGAATCGTTCCAGAAGACAGAATATTTGGATCGTGGGGTTGTCGGAGGGAATGGAAGGCCCAACTCCCACTGAATACTTTTGAAGATGTTTGGGACGATGATGGGGGACGGTGGATCCACGTCCACTCCCAGGTTGGATCGCGCCCACTGGACACTCCGACTGAAGTCCTGAGCTAACGAACCACCATGGGCTGTTATTGTGAGGTTCCACAGCTTCCAAGAAAAGAAACAGGTCTTAAGATGGGCTAAGGAACATATAGGATTGACTATATGGGAAGGCCACGTCTTCAGGCTTTATAGAGACGTTGGCGCAGAGCTGGCACGGAAGTGGGTGACATTTAATAAGGCTAAAGCCGCCTTGCAGAAGAGTGGAGTTCCATTCGGAGAGCTGCACCCAGCGAGGCTCAGAGGGACCTTTGAGGCGAAATACTTTTTTCGATAAGCCGGAGGGAGACAGAATCTTTTGTTAAAAAACAAGGGCTGAGTCAGAGTTGATGGATGTTTCTGTGAAGTTTTTGGATGTTGGGGTTGGGCATGTAGAAATGGGGAGTAGTTGGTATTTCCTGGACATGTTCGCGTTTCTTTGTTCTTGTGTGGGATGAGTGTTTCGCAAGTTGGATTTAGGAGGGAGGCTTATTGTTATGGAGGTTTTTTGTTCTTTATCCTATAACTGTCATGTGAACTATATAGCTCCCTGTTGGAGTACGATGTTTTAAATGTTTTTTTATACTGTGTCTTTTTTCTGTTGGTATTTTTCTTCACTCTGGGGGGGGCATACTGCTTGCCGAAGGGTTAGCTAACAGGAAGTGCTTGGTGGGGGTAGCTCAGCTCATTTTATCAGTTTTTAATATAATGAGCTTAATGTTTTAGTTTTGTTTGGGGTTAGGGTTGGTAGAAGTAGGGATTAATGGTTTCTATTTGCCTCACTGTTATTTATATGTTCATTTGAGTGTGGTATTGTTTGAGAGTGAGGAGCTGAGGAAGGGGGGTTGGGAGGCAGGGATAGTTTGCTGACGGTGACTACAGATCTTTTTTTATTTTGTCTTGCTGTTGGGTTTGGCGGCCACCTTGGGTGAGCCTAGTGCTTGTACTCTATGTAAGTGTTGGATGACCCCTCTTGGTGGAAATGGCTGACTCCAGAACGAGAGGGACTGGGAGGCCCCAAATTTGGTTGGTCACCTGAAATGTAAGGGGGTTGAAGGGCCCAGTGAAAAGGTTGAGGGTATTTCCTCACCTTGAAAGTATGAATGCTGATGTGGTGTTTCTGCAGGAGACTCATTTGCGGGTAAGGGACCAGGCAACTTTGCAGAAGGGGTAGATGGGTCAAGTATTTCGGGCTTTGACTGTAGTGCTGGAGGGTGGCAATTGTGATTAATATAAGAGATAAATTTTCAGCCGCTAAAATCTTGGTGGATCCTAACGGCAGATATGTGATTGTCAGTGGGTCCATGGTGGGCACCTCAGTAGTCCTGGTATATACCTATCCGCTGAATTGGGATGATACAGGTTTTATGAGCAATTTGCTAGTCTCCATTCCTGATTCGGATTTGCAGCAGTTAATTTGTGGGGCGGGAGGGTCACTTAAACTGTGTTCTATTTCTGAGGTAGGATCGATCCAGGTCCAAACCTCTGATTCCATCAGGTGTGGCAAAAGTGTTGCTGACTTTCAAGGAGCAGATTGTGGGGGTAGGGTCTGTGGCATTTTTTTGCATCTGAGGGATAAAGATTTTTCTTCTTTCTTTTCTCATGTCCATCAGGTTTACTCATGTATTGACTTTTTTGTGGTGGGTCTCTCCGTTGGGTGAAGAAGACGGACTATTGGTGAATGTGATTTTGGATCATGCTCCACATTTTGTACGTTTGATGCTAGACTCGGGTTCCTCCTAGTGCCCGCCATGGAGATTGGATACAGAGATTTTGTGAACGCATATCCTCCGCCATTCTGGAATATAAATAACAAACAGACCAGATAAGAGCAGAACTAAAATTGTACAGCATAATAAATAACCAACACATATCCCACCCCCCCGTCTTAACCCCTACCTCCATCCTGCCTTCCCCCTTTTTAACCCCCTTAACTGTCCCCTCCCCCTCTGCTGACACCTCAATCCTCCTTAAAGAAGTCAGTGAATGGCTTCCAACTCCAAGCAAACCCATCGACCAACCCCCTCAAGATGAACTTGACTGTCTCCAGCCTCAGGAATTTTGCCAGGGCACTCATTCACAGCACCGCTTTTGGCGACTCCGAGTGCCTCCACCCAAGCAAAATCTGTATCCGGGCTATCAGGGAGGCAAAGACCAGGATATGGGCCTCTCGCCTCCTGGTCTTCCGACACTTTAAATATCGCTACCCCTGGACTCGGAGTCACCACCCTCAATACCTCGGACATTATGTCTGCAAACCCCTGCAGTTTCAAAAGTACCCAAAACATGTGGGCATGATTTGCAGGCTTCCCGCGCACGGTCCACACCTGTCCTCTACTCCCTCAAAGAGCCTACTCATCCTTGCCACCGTCATATGCCCTGTGGGCTACCTTAAACTGAATAAGACTGAGCCTTACACAAGACGAGGACACAAGACCTCCGGTCTCCACAACTCCCCCCCAAACCTCCCCAGCTCATCCTCCCACTTCCGTTTAATGTCTCCCTTCGGGGCACCCTTCCAGACCATCAGCTGTTTGTAGACCTTGGACACCTTCCCCTCCCTAACCCCCTCCCTTGGCAACCTGGGAAAAGAAGGCACCTCCCTCCTCACGAAATCTCGGACCTGCAAGTACCTTAAGCCTGGGCAGTTTGTATTCCTCTTCCATGTCCTCTAGTCCCCTGCGAACAGGTCCCCGAATCGCTCGATCCTTGCCTGCCACCACCCCCAAAACCTTTCATCCAACACCCCAGTGCTAACCTATGATTATAACATCAGTGCCCACACCAAGGGCCCCCCCCCCCCCCCCAATCTCAAATGCTGCCTCCGCTGCCCCCATACCTCAAGACCAACACAACCATTGGGCTCACGGAGTACCTGGCTGGCAAGAACGGCAGAGGCGTTGTCAACAATGCCCTTAAGCTTGTTCCACTACAGGAAGCTGCCTCCATCTGCCCCCATACTGATCCCTCCCCCACTATCCATTTCCTGACCATAGCGATATTAGCTGCCAAGTAGTAATTCATTTTATTTGGCAGCGCCAACACCCCACCCCAAAAAAGCCCTCTTGGCCCAGGGGTTCGTCCCCGCTCATACAAACCCCGAGATCAACGTGTAAACCTTCTTAAAGAATTATTTTGGGACAAAGATTGGAATGTTCTGAAATATAAACGCGAACTTTGGCAGCACCGTCATCTTTACTGTCTGCACGTGTCCTGCCAATGACAGTAGCAGCACGTCCCACCTCTTAAAATCTACCTTCATCGCTCCACTAGCCGAATCAAGTTTAACTTATGTAACTGCGCCCAACCTTGCGTCACCTTGATGCCCAATTATCTGAATCTTGCCCCCACCACCTTAAACGGCAGCTCTCCCAACTTCCTCTCCTGGCCTCTGGTCTCAATTGGGAACACCTCATTCTTTCCCAAGTTCAACTTGTACTCGGAAAACCGACCAAAATCCCTATAATACTTCCAATGCCCCCCAATGGGTCCGAAATATATAACAACAGGTCGTCCGCGTACAATGAAACCCTGTGCTCGACGCCCCCCCCGCACAATCCCTCTCCAGTCCCTCGATGCTCGAAGCACAATAACCATGGCTCAATAGCCACGGAAAAAATCAGCGGGGAGAGCGGGCATCCCTGCCCTGTCCCAAGGTGCAACCCGAAATATCCTGAACTCACGCAGTTCATCCGCACGTTTGTAACCAGTGCCTTGTACAGCAACCGGACTCCGTCACCAAACCCCTGCCTAAACCCAAACCGGCCCAGCACCTCCCACAGATATTCACACTCCACCCGGCAGAAAACCTTCTCCTCTTCCATCGCCACTGCCTCTTGCTGCGCCTCTGGAACCACCCTAAACTTTTTATAACACTCCACTGGGAACTCATCCGGGCAGGGATGTCCATTGTCTCCACTTCTATTTGCTTTAGCAATTGAACCGCTGGCCATAGCGTTAAGATCTTCTGGTAAGTGGAAGGGGATAAACTGGGGAGGGAAGGAACATAGGATGTCCTTGTACGCAGATAATCTGATTCTTTATATTACGGACCCAGTTTCCACTATGGATGAGATGATGAGTTTTGGCTCCTTCTCTGGGTATAAGTTAAATTTGGACAAGAGCGAATACTTTACGGTTAACCCTCTTGGCCGGGATTCTCCCCTACCCGGCGGGGCGGGGGTTCCCAGCGTAGCGGAGTGGCGCCAACCACTCTGGCGTCGGGCCTCCCTAAAGGTGCGGAATTCTCCACACCTTTAGGGGCTAGGCCCGTGCCGGAGTGGTTTCCGCCACGCCGACTGGCGCCAAAACCGGCGCCAACGACCTTTGATGCCCGCCGCCCGGTGTCGGGGCTGGCCGAAAGGCCTTTGCCGGTTCGCGCATGCGCCGGTGCGTCAGCGACCATTGACGTCACCACCGGCGCATGCGCAGTGAAGGGGGTCTCTTCTGCCTCCGCCATGGTGGAGGCGGTGGCGGAAGAAAGAGTGCCCCCACGGCACTGGCCCGTCCGCCGATCGGTAGGCCACGATCGCGGGCCAGGCCACCATGGGGGCACCCCCTGGGGTCCGATCGCCCCGCGCCCCCCTCAGGACTCCGGGGACCGCTTGCACCGCCAATCCCGCCGGCACCAGAGGTGCTCCAATTCCCGCCGGCGGGAGAGGCCTGTCAGCGGCGGGACTTCGGCCCATCGTGGGCCGGAGAATCGCTGCGGGGGGCATGCCGATCGGCGCGGCGTGATTCCTGCTCCTGCCGATTCCCGGGTGGCGGAGAATTCCGGCCACGGCGGGGGCGGGATTTACGCCAGCCCCGGGCGATTCCCCGACCCTGCGGGAGGTCAGAGAATTCCGCCCCTTGTGAGGGGAGCCGATTTGGGAATGTTGCCTTTTTGCCTTGCCAGATCTCACTTTCGGTATCTGGGAATCCAGGGAAGGCGGGGGGGGGGGGGTCGTTTTCTTTGTTTTGGGCTGAAGGGACGTGTATATTTGTTCATTGCTAATGGCGGGCGTTAATTTACTTTTTTTTTGTTACATTGGGGGGGGGGGGGTGGTTTGTTCTTTCTTTCTTGATATTTTTTGTTACTGATATTTTGTGAAAATTTGAATAAAAATTATTGATAATAAAAATGATTGGGCCTCGCTTGGTAAATTAAATTATGGTAGTCTGGTTAATGGGGTCAAATCTGACTTGCAGACGTGGGATAAGCTCTCACTGTCCTTGGTAGGCTGGGTTCAGTCTATTAAAATGAATGGCGTTCTGAGGTTTTATTTCTTTTTCAGTGTCTCCCCACTTTTTTTCCCAAATCCTTCTTTATCAGAGTTAATAAATTGGTATCCTCTTTTATTTGGGCGGGCAAGACCCCAAGGATCCGTAGGGCGTTCCTCCAGAGAGATAGGGAGTTAGGTTTACCCAATTTGTTATTTTGTTATTGGGCTGCTAATATTGACAAAGTGCTGGGGTGGCTAAGTGACCCGAGTTCCATATGGGGACAAATGGAAGTGAGTTCTTGTCTGGGCTCTAGTTTGGATGCTTTAATAACTGCCTCACTTCCGTTCTCTCCGGCAAGATTTTCTTCAAGCACTGATTTTCTCAAAATTCTTCAGCTTTCTGCTTGATCTCTGCTGCTGTACCCATCCTGGTCTGCTTATACTAACTTTGGAGCCTGAACTGGGGGAAGATTTCTCTGTTTTGGTTCTGTCCCATCCTGTTAAATCTTCCATTGTAAAAAAGCAGAATTGTCAGATGCTTAAAGAGTACAAAAATGGATAAAGTCAAGTTGTCAACCTGCTGAGCAGCTGGTGTATGTATAAATGGCCATTCGACGTATAGGTTAGTTGTTCAGTAAATAACTCAAATATAAATTGTTATCGTGGGTACTTTTATCAAATGGTCAAGTGAAACTGCGGTAATGTGAAGTGGAAGCAGTGAAGTGTTATTTGTTTCAGTATGAGCATGTAAATGACTCTTGGAGGGAGCATTTTTATTCGGCTTAAATTGCAGCACCAGTCAGGGTGTAACAGAGTAAGAGAATTTTTTTATTTCCTGCATGCGTTACTCAAAATATTGCACTGTTGGCGAGCTTTACCTTGGCAGTCTTCGGGAAGCTATTAATCTTTTTCCTCATCTGCCGCCATGTTTTCAGAAGACTTTCGACAAGGTCTCACAGCAGATTACTATGTAAAGTTAAAGTGCATGGGATTCTGGGTAATGTCATAGAATCATAGAATTTACAGTGCAGAAGGAGGCCATTCGGCCCATCGAGTCTGCATCAGCTCTTGGAAATGAGATGGATAGTTGGTTAGTGAACAGGAAGCAAAACGTTGGAATAAATGGGTCTTTTTCTGATTGGCTGGTAGTGACTTGTAGGGTATTGCAAGGATCTGTGCTAGGACCCCAACTGTTCACATGTTATATTAATGATTTGGATGAAGGAACTAAATGCATTACCTCCAAATATGCAGATAATACAAAGTTGGGTGGGATGGTGAGCTGTGAGAAGAATACAGAGATGCTTCAGCGGGATTTGGATAGGTTGAGTGAGTGGGCATATGTATGGCAGATGCAGTATAATGTGGATAAATATGAGGTTATGCACTTTGGTAGCAAAAATAGGAAGGCAGATTATTATTTGAGTAGATGTAAATTGAGAGGTGGATATTCAGCGAGACCTTGGTGTCCTCGTATGTCAGTCACTGAAAGTAAGCACGCAGGTACAGCAGGCAGTAGAGCAGGCAAATGGCATGTTGGCCTTCATAGCGAGCGTATTTGAGTTTAGGAATAGAGATGTTTTACTCCAATTGTATAGGGCATTGGTGAGGCCACACCTGGAGTACTGTGTGCCGTTGTGGTGTCCTTATCTGAGGAAGGATGTTTTTGCTATGGTGGGAGTGCAGTAAAGGTTTCCCTGGCTGATTCCTGGGATGGCGAGACTGTGGTATGAGGAGGGACTGAATCGGTTGGGATTATATTCTTTGGAGTTTAGAAGAGTGAGAGGGGGATCTCACAGAAACTTACAAAATTATAGAAGGATTAGAGAGAGTAGATTCAGAAAGAATGTTCCCAATGTTGGGGAAGTCCAGAACAAGGCGTTAAAGGATAAGGGGTAAACCTTTTAGGACTGAGGTAAGGATAAATTTCTTCACCCAAAGAGTGGTGAATCTGTGGATTTTGCGACCACAGAAAGTGGTTGAGGCCAAAACGTTGTGTAATTTCAAGAAGGAATTAAATATAGGTCTTGGGGTTAAAGGGATCAAGGTATATGAGGGAAGGGATAGCGCATAACTGAGTAATCTTTCAGATTGCTGGATAGATGCCAGTGTCAAAGTTGTACTGAAGCAGCTTGACGAGGGAAACAGTTATCTTCGGTCTTCAGCTTTGGTAATGTCAGGGCCTATAACCATTCCTGTATAGTGCTTCCAACTGCTTCATAATCTTGCATGGACTTAATCGGATTAGTTGGACATTTGGTGGTGGGAATGCGGGAGGTGGCCAGGTAGGATAATCCACTTGAGCATTTCTGGATGAAGACATTTATAAGCTCTTCAGTCTTCTTTCTGGTACGTTGATGTGGCTCGATGTAGGCGTGATTGTATTGGTTAATGGAATTCTGTTGGATTCATCAATAGAAACATCCACAAATTGGTGGATGACCCAAAAATGTAGGCAGTTGGATGAATCAGACGAGTGTCTTGTTTAGTAGTGATGTTTGAGGGAGTATACAGGTTAAAATACTGGTGAAGTCTGCCCTTCAAATGCCATGAGATCTTTTATAATAAGAATCTAAATTAGTGTCACAAGTAGGCTTACATGAAGACAGCAATGAAGTTACTGTGAAAAGCCCCTAGTCGCCACACTCCGGCGCCTGTTCGGGTACACAGGGAGAATTCAGAATGTAACAAGTACGTCTTTCGGGACTTGTGGGAGGAAAAGGAGCGCCCCGCGAAAACCCACAATTACGGGGATAAAATGCACTGTCCACGGAGACAGTGACCCAAGCCGTGAATCGAATCTGAGATCCTGACGCTGTGAAGCAACAGTGCTAATCACTGTGCTACCGTGTCACCCTGAACATCCACCTGAATAAATAGGTAGGAACTCAGTTTGTCAGTTTCATCTGAAAGACTCCAGACATGATCTAATGGCCACATCCCGGCTGAACTGAGGCGCGACACGACGCAGGCAGTAGATGCTGGGAGAGGCGTCTTCTGGGATTTACCTGGCTCGCTATACTGCACGAGATCTAATAGGATCTCGCAAGACGCCGCAATCTGGAGCCTGCCTATTGTGGGCGGGGTCAGTATTTGGCAAATCTGCATATTAGTGTGAACAGCTAATCCCACTCTAATATGCGCTCAACTGATCAGCCTGAGACTTTGTGATCTAACCCCTTTGCTTTGGAGAGCATAGGCATGTACCGTTCAGTACTGGCTCCCACAAATGGGAACCAGGCAGGGTGGCAGTTGGGGAGGGTTCTCCCAAGGTGGTTGTCCTCTGGGCAGAGTGGCACCCTAGCATTGCTGGTGCCACTCAGGCGCTAGCCTGGCAGTGCCACCCAGTTGGTAACCTGGCAGTGCCACCCAGTTGCCAGCCTGGTGGATGGACAAGAGTAAATGCAGCATCAGCAGCAGCACAAACTGCCTTTTCCTCAGCTGCATGTCCATCCACAGGGCAGATCGAGCTGGAGTGAAGGCAAGATTTCTGTACTAGCCCAACAGGCAGAGGATCAGCGCTCTTGATATGTCTGAGCAATGGTGCCTCAGGCGGCTTAGTCTCTCATAGCAGGTGGCTGCTGACACTTGAAGTCCCTTGGAACAAAATTACCTTTCCAGTGGAGCAGTTGGGCTTGCATTGCCAGTTACTGACTAGGTTCGACCTCCACCATCCCAACCAGCTCTCTGTCTTTCACCAAGATTTGTGGTACTTCCTCTTGCAAGAGAATTAGGAGAGGGTTTAGTATTTGTATTGACTTGTGTGGAAAGGACGGCAGGGCAACATTTGCAAATGGTGACTATGAGATATGGATGTGAGAAGGATGAGGATTATTATGATTGCTGATTGCTTCGGTGAAGATGTGAGATGCCTGGAGAGAGAGGAATGAGTGGCTATGCAAGACGAGTCTTGAATAGTGCACTACAGGAGGAACATGTGAAAAAATCAGAAAGTTGGATTTTCATAATTGGCTTGGGAATCTTGAGTCGGGCCATTTCCCAGTGTTATGTTTTTGAACTCTGATTGAATATGCATGCATATCATAATTTCACCCCAAGGAGTTGGGGCTGCCTTCTCACGATGTTGGCCCAAGGTGGGAATGGAGCTGGGCAGGCGTCTATTGCTGCTCAGCCAATGTCATGACCAGGTCACAAGTTTGTCTTTAATTCCATGAGCTTCAATAGTTTCTTATGAGGGGTTTTATCAAATGCTTTCTGAAGTTCCACATGAATAACATCATAGAATCATAGAATTTTACAGTGCAGAAGGAGGCCATTCGGCCCATCGAGTCTGCACCGGCGCTTGGAAAGACACCCTACCTAAGGTCCACACCTCCATCCTATCCCCATAACCCAGTAACCCCACCCAACACTAAGGGCAATTTTGGACACTAAGGGCAATTTATCATGGCCAATCCACCTAACCTGCACATCTTTGGACTGTTGGAGGAAACTGGAGCACCCAGAGGAAACCCACGCACACACGGGGAGGATGTGCAGACTCCGCACAGACAGTGACCCAAGCCGGAATCGAACTTGGGGCACTGGAGCTGTGAAGCAATTGTGCTATCCACAATGCTAACGTGCTGCCCAAAATCTGTGTACCTGTCCAGTACTTCAATAATCTTTTTGAAGAATTCAGCCAGGTTCATCTGGCATGACTGATTCTACACAAAACCATGCTCGCTGTCTTTGAAAGTTGAAAATTTGCAATTTGAAAATTGTGCAGCCACTTTCCTAATCATTGACTAATAAATTCATCTCAGTCCCAGGACATCACTATAGAGGTCACGTCACTGGCCCAAGCATCTTCAGCTGCTTCATCAATGACCTTCCCTCTATCATAAGGTAAGAAGTGTGGAGGTTTGTTGATGATTACACAGTGTTCATTCCATTTGCACTAATGGCTACTTCAGCAAGACCTGAACATAATTCAGACCTGGAGTGAAATGGCCATCAACATATATGCCACACAAATATCAGACAATGATCATATCCATAAGCGAGAATCTAATCATCCTTTGCTGAATCCCTTCACTATCAACATCCTGGGATTACCGTTGACCAAAACCTGAATTGGACCCACCCTATAAATCCCGTGGCTGCCAAAGTAGGTCTGAGACTGGGAATTCTGAGGCGAGTAACTCACCTTCTGACCCCCTAAATGAAATGAAATGAAAATGAAATGAAAGCCATCATCTACAAAGCACAAGTCAGATATATGATGGAATACCCTCCATTTGTCGAGATGAATGCAGATCCAACAACACTCAAGATGCTCAACATAATCCAGACAAAGTAGTTCACTTAATTGACACCCCATCTCCCAATTTACATAAGCAGTTATTCCCTTCATCACTGACATACAGTGGCAGCAGTGTGTACTTTATCTAAGATGCACTGCAACAACACAGCAATGCTACTTTGTATCTTTCAAACCCCTGTTCTACTACCTAGAAAGGCGAGGACAACAAAAGCATGGAAACATCATAAACTGCAAGATTCCCACCAAGACTAAATTTAAATGATATCCTTCATGCACTTCCATCCCCGTGCGCTCTTTTCCCACCCTATTTCTTCCTCCTTAATCTTTACCCCACTTTCTTCCTCATGGGCACAAACAGAATAAACTATTACATCTGGTGTGGTTCTCCTGTTTAAGGACTGGGTGGAAAAGTATGAAAATATGTGGTTGGCCATGACTATGAATTTGTTTAAGGAAGTATCTCCGAAGTATGAATGTGGGAAGAATTTTTTTTTGGTTACCAAATAAAGCTCAAACACCATAATCTAGGTACATAGCAAGTACAGTAAAAGTGCAAGATAAGTATATTACTGATTAACAACATTCGAATAGCCCTATAAGTGCTGAACTCTTAAGCACTCAATCGGAATCATGATTGACGAACTGTTGGTGGTAGAGATTGTTTTTAATCATGAATATCGATGAGGAGGAACTGTTTATCACATCTCCTCGCTTCCACCAGCTAATGCCATGTCCCAAATCCAAGTAGCAATCTTGCTTTATGTTGTACTCATGTCTGTCTTCGTGTTTAACTAACATCTTTAGATTTTTTTTATCTGCTGCAAAATTGAGCATTCACTTAAATCTGTGCCTTGCAACCATTGCCTCCAGTCATCTTTGTGGGTCAACATCACAACGTCATAATTTATTTGTATGCTGTGTCAAACTATTGTAGAAGCACATTTAATTTTAAAAAGTTACATTCGATAAACAAAAAAAAATTACAGAAAGGGCACTCAGTGGTGATTCCATATACTTCCAAATGACCTGCTGATGAATGTCTTTGTCTGCTCCTCTTTTCAGTGATGTATCCACAGCTAGGCAACACAGTCGATATGTAGAAACAAAATTGAGCACTATATAGCTACATCACCATAAGACTATAAATCGTAGGTGCATAAATAGGCCATTTGGCTCATCAAATTTGCTCTGCCATTCAGTTAGATCATGCTAATGTTGTATGATAATCCTCAACTCACTTTTCCCACCATATCCCCATAACCCTTGATTCCCTTACTGATTAAAAATCTGTCTTATCTCAGCCTTGAAGATACTTCACGACTCAATCTCTACATCCCTCTGCAGTGAAGAATTCCACTGATTCACTACTCTGAAAGAATAAATTCCTCCTCATCTCTGTCTTAAATGGACGACCCTTTACTCCGAGATTATGCCCTCTGTCCTCGACGTTCCCACAAGGGGAAACAACCTCTCAGCATTTACCCTGTCAAACTCCCTGAGAATCCAAAATGTTTCAATGAGGCCACCTCTCACTTTTCTAAACTCAAATGGGTACAGGCCCAACCTAACTGACCTCTCCTCATAAGAAAATCCTTCCATGCCCGGGATTAATCTAGTGAACCTTCTCTGGACTGCCTACAATGCTGGTATATCCTTCCTTAGATTCGGGGACCAAAATTGTTCACAGTATTCCAGCTGTAGTCCAACTACTGCTTTGTATAGTTTTAACAAGACTTCCCTATTTTTATACCTCATTCCCGTTGAAATAAATGCAAACATTCCATTTGCCTTTCCTATGACCTCCTAAACTTGCATGCTAAGTTTTTGCAATTTATGCACAATGACCTCCTAATCCCTCTGTGTTGCTGCTTTCTGCAGTTTTTCTCCATTTAAATAATATTCAACTCCTTTATTCTTCCTGCCAAAGTGCATAACTTCACATTTTCCTACATTATATTCCATCTACCAAGTTTTGCCAACTCACTTAACCTGTCTATGTCCCTCTAAACTCTATAAATCCATGGGAACAGAATTAGGCCATTCAATCCATCAAGTCTGCTCCACCATTCAATCATGGCTGAGATGTTTCTCACCGCATTTTCCTGCCTTCTTCACGTAACCCTGGATCCCCTTATTAATCAAGAACCTACCTAGCTCTGTCTTAAACACACTCAGTGACTTGGCCTCCACAGCCTCCTGCAGCAATGAGTTCCACAGATTCACCTCCCTCTGGCTGAAGAAATTCCTCCTCATCTCAGTTTTAAAGGCTCGCCCCTTCAGTCTGAGGCTGCCTCTGGTTTTAGTCTCTCCTACTCGTGTAAATATCTTCTCCAAGTTCACTCTATCGAGGCCTCTCAGTATCCTGTACGTTTCAATGAAATCCCCCCTCATCCTTCAAAACTCCATCGAGTACAGACCCAGGATTATTCTTGTTTAGCTCAGTTGGCTAGACGGCTGGTTTGTGATGCAGAGCAAGGTCAACAGCGTGGGTTCCCATACCAGCTGAGGTTCTTCATTTAAGAAAAATGTATTTTATTACAAACATGTATCAAAACAGGTTACAACAAATGAGCATCCCGAGAACATACTTCCCAACAATCAACTATCAGTCCGTACAAATGTTTTCCCCTTTTTCACTGTCTCCCCCACCCTTCCCCTCTCCTCCCCCACTGAATAATTTTTTTAAATTAAGGGCCAATTTTCTTCCGGTGGCGGCGATGTTTGAGTGAGCCTCACATTTGGCGGGCTCTCACTCCGGCGGGGCTTTAGGGCTGATTCCCCGCGATAGCGGGACGACGGAGCAGCAAAAAGGCGGCCGCGAAAGTGATGGAGAGCGGGCTGCAATCGATGGAACCGTGGGAGTCCAGGAAGCAGAGGAAGAGAGAGAGAAAGGAACAGAGGCAAGGAGGAGAGGAAACTGACCTGGAACTTAAGATGGCGGACACACGGACCTTTCATGCTCCAGGAGATGAAAAACAGTTTTGAGTCGCTGAAGCGGGACAACTTGGACCCACTTCAGAAGGCAGTGGATCAGCTGAATCAGAGGCTGGATGCTCAAGATGTAAAAGTTAAGGAGCTGGGAGAAGGAAGGCAGCAGCGAAAGTGCTGAGGAGCGGGCTGCGGCACATGGAACAGCGGGAGTCCAGAAGGCAGAAGAAAAAAGAGAAAAAGGGACAGAGGCAAGGACCTGAAGAAACTTACCTGGGACCTAAGATGGCGGACACACGAACCCTGGACTCAGCAATCCAGCAGGCGCTGGATAACATGCTCCAGGTAATGAAGTCCAGTTTTGAAGCGCTGAAGCGGGACAGCTTGGACCCAATCCAGAAAGCGGTGGATCAGCTGAACCAGAGGCTGGATGCGCAAGATGTTAAAGTTAAGGAGCTGGGAGAGGCGGTGGAGGAGCAGGCGGATGCGCAGACGGTTGCGGCGCTAGACGTTGACGGGCTGAAAGAGCGGCAGAGAAGATTGCTGGACAGAGTGGAGGAGCTGGTGAATAGAGTCCGCAGGAACAACCTGAGGATGGTTGGCCTCCCGGAGGGGGCTGAGGGAGCTGATGCCGCAGCGTTTGTAGCAGACCTAATGATGCAGCTGATGGGGGCCGAAGCCTTTCCGCGACCGCCGGAGCTGGAGGGGGCACACAGAGTGCAGGCGAGGCAGGGGCGGCCGGGCGGACCACCCTGCCCGATGGTGATTAGGTTCCACAGGTTCGTGGACAAGGAGTGGGTGCTGCGGTGGGCAAAGAGCGCCAGGAGCAGCACGTGGAACAACAGTGTTCTCCGCATTTACCAGGACCTAAGCCAGGAGGTGGCTCGGCCGCGAGCAGCTTTTAAGAATGTCAAGGAGGTGCTGTTCAAGAAGCACGTGAAGTTTGGTTTGCTGTTCCCGGCTCACCTATGGGTCATGCACCAGGGTCAACACCACTACTTCTCTGAGCCTGAAGAAGCGATGGATTTTGTGAGGGATCAGGGTCTGGTCCCGAAAAGAGGCCCCACGGACGCGAATTAGGGCCCGAGGATTACCGTGGGAAGGTACGCCGAATTGGCCTGGACTGCTGTTCAACGGTTTGCTGGGTCAAAGGTGCCAAGCGGAACATTTGGGACTCTTTCCTTTGTTCATGGACATTGGTTTGGGGGTTTTTTTTTTCTCGTGTTTTTGTTTTTTCCTCTTTTTTCTGTTTTTTCCTTTTTGGGCGGATTTGTACTTTTTGTGCAGCTCGCGGAGTTCACTGGAGCCGGCTTGCTCCAATGGGTTGGAGAGGGGGATGGGGCGCCGGGCAGTGGGGAGGACGGGGAAACAATGGGAATGAGACAGGAAAGGCGCCGGAGTGTTGAGTCACCGGGCTAGCAGATTGGCTAGTCAAGGGAGTCAGGTGGGGGGAGATCACAGCCAGTGGATGGCAGGGGTGGGGGTATCGGGGGATGTGGTTGGGGGGGGGGGGGGGGGGGGGGGGTTGTTCTGCTGATGTGGGAGGGACTTGAAATAGGCACTGGAAAGGAGGTCGAGGGTGGAGGCAGCCAGAGGGCGGGCCAGGAACGGCGCGACGCACGGGCCAGGGGCCGGCCCGAGAAAGGCTATGGCTGACCGGCAGGGTGGGGGCGTGGGTTGTGCCCCCCGACCAGGCTGATCACCTGGAACGTCAAGGGACTGAATGGGCCGGTTAAGAGGGCGCGGGTGTTCGCGCACTTGCGGGCTCTGAGGGCGGACGTAATTATGTTGCAGGAGACACATCTGAAAGTGTCTGACCAGACCAGGCTAAGGAAGGGCTGGATTAGCCAGGTCTTCCACTCGGACTTGGACTCGAAATCCAGGGGGGTGGCAATCATGATCAACAAGTGGGTGCAATTTGAGGCGGAGGGCATAGCCGCAGACAGGTGGGGCAGATACCTGATGGTACGGGGCAGACTGGAGGGGAGAAGAGTGGTGCTGGTGAATATATATGCCCCGAACTTGGATGACGTGGACTTCATTAAAAGAGTGCTGGGGAAGATCCCGGACCTGGACTATCGCAGGCTAATAATGGGGGGGGGGGGGGGATTTTAACATGGTCCTTGACCCGGCTTTGGATCGGTCGTGTCCCAGAACGGGTAGACTTCCAGCAATGGCAAGGGAGCTGAAAGGGTTTATGGAACAAATGGGGGCAGTGGACCCCTGGAGAGATAGACAGCCGACAGGAAGGGGCTACTCGTTTTACTCGCACGTCCATAAAGTATATTCTAGGATAGATTTCTTCGTACTAAGCAGGGATTGTATAGGGGAGGTAAAGAACACGGAATATTCGGTAATTACTATCTCAGACCATGCCCCGCACTGAGTAGACCTGCAGATCGGGGGAGCGAGCTACCAACGGCCGCAGTGGAGGCTAGACATGGGACTGCTGTCGGAGGAGGGGATCTGTGAGAGGCTTCGGAGGTGTATGCAAAATTACTTGCAGGTGAATGACATGGGGGAGGTCTCAGCGGCGACCCTGTGGGAGGCGCTAAAGGCAGTAGTGCGGGGGTGGAGCTGATTTCAATTGGGGCCCACAGAGCCAAGGCAGACCGGGCAGAGATGGATAGATTGGTCAGGGAAATGGGTTGGATAGATGAAGAGCACGCGGAGTCCCCGGGGGAGGTTTTACTCAGGGAGAGGCAGAGACTACAGGCGGAACTGGGGGCACTATCCACGAGTAGGGCCGTGGAACAGCTTAGGAAGGCGAGGGGAGCGGTGTACGAGTATGGGGAAAAGGCTAGCAGACTGTTAGCGCAGCAACTCAGGAGGAGGGAGGCGGCCAGGGAAATAGGTAGAGTGAGGGATGGGGAGGGGCGAAAAGTGGAGGACCCGGCAGGATTGAATAAGGTACCGGTAACTATAGGCCGGTGAGCCTAACGTCTGTGGTGGGTAAAGTCTTGGAGAGGATTATAAAAGATACGATTTATAATCATCTAGATAGGAATAATATGATTAGGGATAGTCAGCATGGTTTTGTGAAGGGTAGGTCATGCCTCACAAACCTTATCGAGTTCTTTGAGAAGGTGACTGAACAGGTAGACGAGGGTAGAGCAGTTGATGTGGTGTATATGGATTTCAGTAAAGCGTTTGATAAGGTTCCCCACGGTCGGCTATTGCAGAAAATACGGAGGCTGGGGATTGAGGGTGATTTAGAGATGTGGATCAGAAATTGGCTAGTTGAAAGAAGACAGAGAGTGGTAGTTGATGGGAAATGTTCAGAATGGAGTTCAGTTACGAGTGGCGTACCACAAGGATCTGTTCTGGGGCCGTTGCTGTTTGTCATTTTTATAAATGACCTAGAGGAGGGCGCAGAAGGATGGGTGAGTAAATTTGCAGACGACACTAAAGTCGGTGGAGTTGTAGACAGTGCGGAAGGATGTTGCAGGTTACAGAGGGACATAGATAAGCTGCAGAGCTGGGCTGAGAGGTGGCAAATGGAGTTTAATGTGGAGAAGTGTGAGGTGATTCACTTTGGAAAGAATAACAGGAATGCGGAATATTTGGCTAATGGTAAAATTCTTGGTAGTGTGGATGAGCAGAGGGATCTCGGTGTCCATGTACATAGATCCCTGAAAGTTGCCACCCAGGTTGATAGGGTTGTGAAGAAGGCCTATGGTGTGTTGGCCTTTATTGGTAGAGGGATTGAGTTCCGGTGCCATGAGGTCATGATGCAGCTGTACCAAACTCTGGTACGGCCGCATTTGGAGTATTGCGTACAGTTCTGGTCGCCTCATTATAGGAAGGACGTGGAAGCTTTGGAACGGGTGCAGAGGAGATTTACCAGGATGTTGCCTGGTATGGAGGGAAAATCTTATGAGGAAAGGCTGATGGACTTGAGGTTCTTTTCGTTAGAGAGAAGAAGGTTAAGAGGTGACTTAATAGAGGCATACAAAATGATCAGAGGGTTAGATAGGGTGGACAGTGAGAGCCTTCTCCCGCGGATGGGGGTGGCTAGCACGAGGGGACATAGCCTTAAATTGAGGGGTAATAGATATAGGACAGAGGTCAGAGGTGGGTTTTTTACGCAAAGAGTGGTGAGGCCGTGGAATGCCCTACCTGCAACAGTAGTGAACTCGCCGACATTGAGGGCATTTAAAAATTTATTGGATAAGCATATGGATGATAAGGGCATAGTGTAGGTTAGATGGCCTTTAGTTTTTTTTTCCATGTCGGTGCAACATCGAGGGCCGAAGGGCCTGTACTGCGCTGTATCGTTCTATGTTCTATGTTCTATGTATTCCGGGACTTCTATCGCAAGCTGTATACTTCGGAGCCGCCAGAAGAACCGGAGGAGATGAAAAGGTTTCTGGACGGGTTAACCTTCCCAACAGTAGGTGGTGGGCGAGTGGATGAACTGGGGGCCCCGATTAGAGTGGAGGAGGTATTGGGGGGCCTAAAGGCCATGCAGTCAGGGAAAGCCCCGGGGCCGGATGGATACCCAGTAGAGTTCTATAGGAAGTTTTCTGAGCTGGTGGGCCCGGTCTTGGCGAGGGCTTTCAATGAGACAAGGGACAGAGGGACCCTGCCGCCGACAATGTCGCAAGCCGCTATATCACTGATATTGAAGCGGGGTAAAGACTCGGAGGCGTGCGGGTCTTACAGGCCAATCTCCCTGATTAACGTTAACGCCAAGCTCCTGGCAAAGGTACTGGCGGTTAGAATGGAGGACTGTGTACCGGAGGTGATTGAGGAGGACCAAACTGGGTTTGTGAAAGGTAGGCAGCTGGCGGCCAACCTGAGAAGATTACTTAATGTGATAATGATGCCCCAGGCGGGTAGGGAGGTGGAGGTAGTGGTGGCAATGGACGCCGAGAAGGCCTTTGACCGGGTGGAGTGGGACTATCTATGGGAAGTGCTCGGACGGTTTGGGTTCGGGGAGGGATTGGTGGATTGGATCAAATTATATCAGGCCCCAAGGGCCAGCGTCAGGACTAACAGAGAAGTGTCGGAGTACTTTAGGTTGTACCGAGGGACCAGACAGGGCTGCCCGCTCTCCCCGCTGCTGTTTGTGCTGGCCATAGAGCCGCTGGCGATTGCGCTGAGAGCCGCAGAGGGATGGAAGGGGATGGTGAGGGGTGGGGTAGAACATAGGGTCTCTCTTTACGCAGACGACCTGCTCCTGTACGTGTCGGACCCAGTGGCCGGGATGGGAAGTATACTGGGAATGCTGAGGAAGTTCGGCCAGTTCTCAGGATACAAATTAAATACGGCCAAGAGTGAAATGTTTGTGGTACAGGCAAGGGGCCAGGAGAACAGATTGAGAGGGCTACCGTTTAGGCTGGTTGAGGAAAATTTCCGGTATTTGGAAATCCATGTGGCACGAGACTGGGGCAGGCTGCACAAGTTAAATTTGGCCAGGGTGGTGGAGCAAATGAAGGGAGAGTTTCGGAGATGGGATGCACTCCCGCTGTCGCTGGCAGGGAGGGTGCAGACTGTAAAGATGACAATCCTCCCTAGATTTCTGTTTGTTTTTCAGTGCAACCCGATCTTTGTTCCACAGTCCTTCTTCAAAAGAGCTGACAGGATGATCATGAGCTTTGTCTGGGCGGGAAAATCCCCGTGGGTGAAGAAGGCGATGTTGGAGAGGAACCGCAGCGAGGGAGGGCTGGCTTTGCCGAGTCTGATTAATTATTACTGGGCGGCCAACATCGCTATGATAAGGAAGTGGATGGTGGGTACGGGGTCTATCTGGGAGCGGGTGGAGGCGGCTTCGTGTAGGGGCTCCAGCCTGGCAGCCCTGGTCATGGCTCCTCTACCGCTGCCGCCGGCCAAGTACTCCACCAGCCCGGTAGTGGTGGCGACCCTGCGGATATGGGGCCAGTGGAGGAGGCATGTAGGGGAGACGGGAGCGTCGGTTTTGCCGCCAATCTGCGACAACCATCGGTTTGCCCCCCGGGAGTATGGATGGGGGGTTTCGAGTATAGCGGCGTGCGGGGGTGGGAAGGGTGGGCGATATGTTCCTGGAAGGGAGCTTTGCGAGTTTGAGGAGCTTGGAGGAGAAATCTGGGCTGGTAAGGGGAAATGATTTTAGGTACCTACAGTTGCGGGACTTTGTTTGTAGCAGGTCCCATCTTTCCCACGCCTCCCGCCAATGGGGATCCAAGACAGAATAATCTCTAGGGGGAAGAAGGGGAGGGTAGAGTCTTGGGTATTTATAAGGTGCTCATGAGGGACGAAGGGTCCCAGACGGAGGAACTGAAACTTAAATGGGAGGAGGAGCTAGGCGGGGAAATGGAGGACGGGTTGTGGGCAGAGGCCCTGAGTAGGGTAAATTCGACTGCGACATGTGCCAGGCTCGGGCTGATTCAATTTAAGGTCGTTCACTGGGCCCATATGACGGTGGCTCGGATGAGCAAATTCATTGGGATAGAGGACAAATGCGCTAGGTGCGCGGGAGGACCAGCGAACCACGTTCACATGTTTTGGGCATGCCCTAAGCTTAGGGGATACTGGGAGGGATTTGCAGACGTCATGTCCTGGGTGCTAAAAACAAGGGTGGCGATGGGTCCAGGGGTGGCAATTTTTGGGGTTTCGGAAGACCCGGGAGTCCAGGGGGAGAAAGAGGCCGATGTTTTGGCCTTTGCTTCCCTGATAGCCCGGCGACGAATACCATTGGCGTGGAGGGACTCAAAGCCCCCGAAGACTTAGTTGTGGCTTGCGGACATGTCGAGTTTCCTGAGTATGGAAAAAATTAAGTTCGCCTTAAGGGGACCTGTACAGGGGTTTGCCCGGAGGTGGCAACCATTTATTGACTTTTTTGCGGGAGAGTGAGCGGAAGCAGGGGGGGTGGTAGAGTAGAGTAGAGTAGGAGGGATAAAATGGCGGGTAGTACCGGTGGGAGAGGAGCGGGCTTGTGCAGTATGTTACGATTGAAGTGTTGAAAGTACATGGATGTTTGCACATTTCTGCCTTTTTTGCTTTCTTTCTGTTGATGTCTGTAACTGTTTACAAAGCCAAAAACTACCTCAATAAAATTGTTTATTAAAAAAAAAATAAAAAAAATTAAGGGCCAATTTGACGTGGCCAATCCCTGCACATCTTTGGTTTGTGGAGGTGAGACCTACACAGACACTGGGAGAATGTGCAATGTCCACACGGACTGTGACCCGGGGCCGGGATCGAACCTGGATCCTCGGCTACGTGAGGCAGCGGTGCGAACCATTGCACCACCGTGCTGCCCCACAACTGATTCATGAGTAAATATTAAAGTCTTAATCCTCCAAAGTAAAGGTTGAAACAATGTATGTTGCAGCAACTGTTGAGTAAGTATTCATAATTTGTGTTTTTTTCTCTTTAATGACTGTTTAGTAAGGAATACATTCGTTGTTTTAGAATCAGAATTCTTCCAATTTATCCAAATTGAGGAGCTGAAGACAGTTCTAGAGAAAGACTTTATCTCGTACGGCGCAGTATACAATCAAATTTGATAAAAGCACGGACCACGAAGGGAATCTTCTATAAGCGTATGTTACTCAGTCAAATTTGTTTCTAAAATTTCATTCAGTCATTTGAGAAATGTCTGTTCAATGAAGTACTTCTATAACACAGGCATGCTGTTTGGATGCCTTTCATTTTTCTTCAACCACGATAACCACAAAGAATGTAATTGACCTGTGCTTTTAGTTAAAAGAAAAAGAAAAAGAAAATGGCCAAACAAATGGCAAGTTTTATGCAGCTTTATTAACTGTTCCTCAAATATGTGACTGTTAATAGTCAAGTTTTGTACGATTAGGAATGTCAAGAGCAATATAAAAACCATAGCAACAAAGTTTCCTTTATGTAATCTTTCAATACTTCAAAGAAAACTAGTGCATTTAATTTTGAATTTTGAGCAATCCGCTTATTAAATCTTACCTATAATTACAACTGTTTCGGAATGCCCACAGTTTAAGTCTTTTTTTCAGTGATCTTGTTCCAGATTATAAACTATTGTTTTTCTACCACTCTGCAAATAAAATGTTACATAATGAAGTAGAAATAACAAAGTTTAAAGAGTAGATGTGGCATCTTTATGGGCATTTATTACTTTTTTCCTTTAAAGGAGTGGTAGACCTTAATTGCATCCTATAATAACTGATACAGTCTAATTGTTAGGTCTGTTTTTGAATTGGAATAAACAGGAATTTACTTTTACTGACGATTGTGGCACATTTCTAACTTTATGTAAGAATCAGTGTGGCTCCTCAGCAAGGAACAAGAACAAAAAACAATACAGCACAGGAACAGGCCCTTCGGCCCTCCAAGCCTGTACCGGTCATGATACCACCTTTGGCCGAAACCCTCAGCACTTCCTAGTGCCGTAGCCCTCTATGCCCATCCTATCCATGTGTTTGTCGAGATGCCTTTTGAACGCCATTAATGTATCTGCTTCTACAACCTCCCCTGGCAACGCGTTCCAAAAAGACTCTGTGCAAAAGACTTGCCTCGCACATTTTACACCTATGCTCCCTGGTGACTGACCCCTCCACCTTGGGAAAGACTGCCTGCCCATCCACTCTATCCATGCCCCTCATAATCTTATAGACCTCTATCAGGTCACCCCTGAACCTCCATCGTTCTAATGAAAACAGTCCAAGTCTATATGGGGCTGGTTTAGCACACAGCTAAATCGCTGGCTTTGAAAGCAGACCAAGGCAGGCCAGCAGCACGGTTCAATTCCCGTACCAGCCTCCCCGAACAGGCACCGGAATGTGGCGACTAGGGGCTTTTCACAGTAACTTCATTTGAAGCCTACTTGTGACAATAAGTGATTTCATTTAATTTCATATTTCAGCCTCTCCGCATAGCTTTTTTTTTTTTTAATTTAGAGTACCCAATTATTTTTTCCAATTAAGGGGCAATTTAGCATGGCCAATCCACCTACTCTGCACATTTTTGGGTTGTGGGGGCGAAACCCACGCAGACACGGGGAGAATGTGCAAACTCCACACGGACAGTGACCCAGAGCCGGGATCGAACCTGGGAACTCAGCGCCGTGAGGCGGTTATGCTAACCACTTGGCCACCGTGCTGCCCTCTCCGCATAGCTAACACGCTCCAGACCAGGCAACATTCTGGTAAACCTCCTCTGCACTCTCTCTCCAAAGACTCCATATCCACCTGGTAGTGTGGCGACCAGAATTGTGCACAATATTACAAGTACGGCCGTACCAAGGTTCTATGCAACTGCAGCATGACTTCCTAGTTTTTATACTCAATGCCTCGTCCAATGAAGGCAAGCATTCCGTATGCTTTCTTGACTACCTTGTCCACTCGTGCAGTCACTTTCAAAGATCTGTGGACCTGCACGCTCAGATCTCTCTGTATTTCAATATTTCTAAGAGTTTTGTAAGAAGTCTTACAACACCAGGCTAAAGTCCAACAGGTTTGTTTCAAACACGAGCTTTTGGAGCACTGCTCCTTCCTCAGGTGAATGAAGAGATATGTTCGAGAAACATATATATAGACAAAGTCAGAGATGCCTGACAATGCTTGGAATGCGAGCATTTGCGGGTAATCAAATCTTTACAGACCCAGAGATAGGGGTAATCCCAGGTTAAAGAGGTGTGAATTGTCTCAAACCTGGACAGTTGGTAGGATTTTGCAAATCCAGGCCAGATGGTGGGGGGGTGAATGTAATGCGACATGAATCCAAGATCCCGGTTGAGGCCACACTCATGCGTGCGGAACTTAGCTATAAGTTTCTGCTCGGCAATTCTGCGTTGTCGCGTGTCCTGAAGGCCGACTTGGAGAACGCTTGCCCGGAGATCAGAGGCTGAATGCCCTTGACTGCTGAAGTGTTCCCCGACTGGAAGGGAACATTCCTGCCTGGTGATTGTCGCGACACGACGGACTTCCTACAGAAACTCAGCACCCATGGACCAGTTGAACCAGGAACATTCCTCGTTACAATGGACGTCTCGGCACTCTACACCAGCATCCCCCATGATGACGGCATTGCTGCAACAGCCTCAGTACTCAACACCGACAACTGCCAATCTCCAGACGCAATTCTGCAACTCATCCGCTTCATTCTAGATCACAACGTCTTCACCTTCGACAACAAATTCTTCAACCACGGAATTTGCACGGAACAGCCATGGAGACCAAAATTCGCACCTCAATATGCCAACATCTTCATGCAGAAGTTTGAACAAGACTTCCTCACCGCACAGGACCTTCAACCGACGTTATACACCAGATCCATCGATGACATTTTTTTCCTTTGGACCCACGGTGAAGAATTACTGAAACGACTACACAATGACATCAATAAGTTCCATCCCACCATCAGACTCACCATGGATTTCTTCATTCACCTGAGGAAGGAGCAGTGCTCCGAAAGCTCGTGTTTGGAACAAACCTGTTGGACTTTTACCTGGTGTTGTAAGACTTCTTACTGTGCTCACCCCAGTCCAACGCCGGCATCTCCACATCATGGCTACCTAAGAGTTTTGCCATTTATGGTATATTTTCCCTCGATGTCAGACCTACCAAAATGCATTACCTCACATTTGTCTGGATTAAACTCCATTTGCCATTTTTCTGCCCAAATCTCCAACCTATCTATGACCTGCTGTATCCTCTGACAATCCTCAACACTATCTGCCACTCCACTAACCTTGGTATCATCCGCGAACTTACTAATCAGACCAGCATTTTTATTTACAAGTACAGGATTATGGATTCTAACACATTCACAAGCGCACCCCACCAACGCTGCAACCCAGATGCAGGTATAACTTATCCAAGTTGTTGTGGAGCATGTCTCAGTCCCAGGTGAGCATTGCTGAGGCGCAGCGCTGCATGCCCCCGTCTCAGGTGGGCACCGCGAAGGCGCTCCTTAGCGTGTTCCGGTCGCTGAGGACCATGTACCAGACGCAGGCGGACATTGGTAAGGCATTGCGGAGCATGACCTGCTCACAGAGAAGCATCACTGAGGGCATCGACACCAAGGTGCACCCCTCTGCCCCATTTGTCCTCCTGTCCTCCCCCCTCCCCCACATGGCATACCACGTGCAGGCGATGGGTGTGAGCCTGCACTTAAAAAACAAGACAGGAGTCAGACTATGGCATGGATTGAGGAACACCAGAGCTCAGCTCACAGCAGGTTATCATGACCCTCCTGCTTTGTACATTGACCCAGTCAATTGACACAGTCCCATGACTCTGAAGTAATGTAACACAGACCCTGGGAGTGTGCAACAGGGGGCTGGTGGGAAGCGGGTGGGCGATGAGTGGCTGAATGGGGGAATTGCCGGGTTGGGGGAGCGAGGTGGGGACGGGGTGAGGTGGACCGGTTCAGTGAGCAGGTGGAGGACATGGGTAGGGGGACGGTGGGTGGGTGGGAAGGGGAGAGGTGACGAACGAAGCCGCATCCTATGTGACGTAGGCGAGGATGCAGGTCTTCAAGGTCCTACAGGCATGCCGAACACTTTCCACCACGTCCTATCCTCCATCCCCCGGCTGGTCCTCCAGTCGTTCCTACTCAGGCTCTTCCTCGTCCTCCTCCTCCTTCCACATGTTCCTCCTGCTCCATCTCCAACATGTCACCTTGCTGCTGTGCCAGATTGTGCAGGGCTCAGCAAACTACCACAAGCAGGTTACCCTCTGGGAGGTGTACTGTTGTGCATCACCGGAGCGGTTCAGGCAATAGCACCGCATTTTCAGCAGCCTGGTGCACTGCTTGATGACAGCCCAGGTGTCCATAGGCCTTTTTGTATCGGGTCTTCACATCAATCACCAACTTCCATGGCATCATGAGCCAGGTTCTAAGCGGGCACCCCTTATCCCCCAAGAGCCATCCGGTCACCCTGGGGTGTCCGTTAAAGACGCTGGGGATCTGTGACTGGCCCAGGATGTAGCTGTCCTGGGATGTGTGCACACACGTGCATGATCTTCCTGTGGCGGTCGAACGCAAGTTTGACGTTCAGGGAGTGGAACACCTTCCTGTTAATGAAGGGCGCTCCCGGACTGCCCTGTGCGCACAGGGCGATATGAGTGCCATTTATTACCTCTCTGGAGCTGAGGCATCCCGGTGATGGCGGGGAATCCTGCTGCCCAGGCATCTTCTTGTGATTGGTTCAGGTCAAAGTTTTTGCAGTCAGCTGCCCAGGCAAACAGGGCACCAATGACTTCACGGATCTTTTGTGGGCTGCACGTTGGGATATGTCACACAAGTCCCCACTCGAGCCCTGGAATGATCCCGGAAGCGGGAATCCTCCTCCTCCATGTGGTGACAAGCCCGCAAGGATATGGCACAGGTGTTAAACTGTCTCCTTGCTGAGGCGGAGCCTCCTGCGGCACATGCTGTCTGTCATCTGTTCGAATGACCAGTGGCGTCTGTACATCTTGGGCTGTCGTGGGCCTACCCCTCTGGGTCCCTTCCCTGATGGGTGGCTGGGTCCTCAGAGTATGGGGCGGGCCCCTGCACATGGGCTACCGCCGCGAGCCTCTGTTGAAACTCTTTGATCCCCCAGGCATCCCTCACCCTCACACCTCCTGCCAACCCTCAGGGTGCCATCCAACCCACTCTGCTGACACAATCCCAGCCGCAGCAGGGTCCCCTGGGCACCGGACCCCAGACACCCACGAGGAACATTCCCTTGACCGGGAGCTGGTTCCCTCCCACATCCACACACCCATCCTTGGTCGCAGGGATGTCTCCAGTGCTGATGCCCAGCTCTTGGTGTTCTAATGTTGGCTGCTGCCTCTGTGGTGTTGATGCTTCCGGAGTTCAGGCAAGGTGTCCAGGCCTCTCAGTCTGAGTGGGTTGCTGGGCAGTAACAACCACTTGCGACATGGCACGTGTACCCACGGGGATTAATTTGGAAGTTGTGAGGTGCTCGCATTACTAGAGTTACCAATTCTCCATTAGCAAAAAGCCTTCAGCTGTGCAGCCAGAGACCACCACGGTCAATGGGAGTTAGTGACCATCACCATAATACCATGGATGGGACTCTGTCCTGGGTGTGTTTGGTGGGACGGACTGGCAGCAGCTGGAGCTGTCGACGTTTTGGTTATACACCATCTGGGTAATGGCATGCCGGACCTGTGGGTGGAGCGCTCCCCCCACAATGATGGCAGCCCACCGTCTGATCAAGCGTGGATTTCCCTGCCCTCCCAGTGGCCCCTCCACGCCCACTCACTGGAGCCTCAGTGCCCCAGGCTTGCTGCCTAATTGGCCAATTTGCCAGTCTGTCCCACCAAACACACCCAGGACAAAGTAACATCCATGGTATTATGGTCACTTCAACCCAATTTTGAAGATGGCTACTCACCTCCTCCGACCCCCCCCCCCAGCAGCTACTCTAAATGGCGCCCGTGTGACCCCCTAGCTGGGGAGGCGGTTAGATGACGGATTCCTGTTCGTCTGTTCTGCCCCACCTCTCCTGCTATGTAATTCATTGCATCTCTACTTTTCTTCAGTTCTGTAAATGGACCATTTGGACTCGAAGCATTCACTCTGTCGCCATAGAAGCTCCCAGACCAGTTGGGTTATCCAGCATTTTCTGTTTCTATTTCTGATTTGCTGTATCTGCAGTATTTTGCCTTTATTTAGCAGACTGAGCAAATCTTTTCACCAGGGCACACAAGCTTGACTTGATAGATGGAGCACCATCAATGCAAAATTCAACCAGGTGATCCGAGGGAATCTTTTTGTCCTCTGTCCCCTGTAACACACAGAATATTCCATGTGCCATTGCATAACTAGGAAGCGGGAGACAAATCAAAATGTCTTCAAGAACATTGGGCTGGATTCTCCGCATCCCGCGGTGAAATCACGTTTGGCGCAGGGGTAGAGAATCAACTTTCCTGACGGAATCGGGCCGGCGCTGGTCCGGCGATTCTCCGGGCCACGAAAATCCACGTGTTCGCTAACTACTCCACGCAGCTGGAGGGCCGTTGCCGGAGGCCCACCCAGTGATACTCGGCTCCCGACCGACCATGTTCCCGATGGGTGGAACGAACATGGTATGGTCCGGTCGTGACTCTCGCGTGGTGGCTGCGGACTCAGTCCGCGGTCGCCCTGGTGTGGGGGGTGGGGGGTGGTGGGGGGGGGGTCGGGCACTGGGATGGGGCCTCATGGGTGGCCGGGGCACAGATCGGGCCGGTCTGATGCAAGGGCGCACGGCCGATCGGGGGGGGGCGACATTATGGAGATGCCTCCGTGGTCCAAATCCGCCATGGCGCACGGCGCGGCCGCTGGTGGCCACCGCCTTGTGCATTCACAGACTCGAAACTGGAAGTGGGGGGGGGGCCCGTATCTGCAGCCAAAGCTGCGTGAAGCACTCCAGGTCCCTGCCAGCCCCCTTAAGGTAAGTGAATCGACTTGTAATTTTTTTTGGAAACTCGGGAGTGCAACAGCAGCTTTTTTTACGCCAGCGTGGGGACATAGCCCCGTTTTGGGAGAATCCAGCCCATTAATATGTCACATGAAGTGCATTTAAAAGCTAGCATGTGGGTATTGCTTCCCTCTGTGCTCCTGCCGGTATGAAGAGCAAAAGAGGCGCACATTTCAGGTGCTCCACCAGCATGATTTCCTGACCAGCTGCTATTGCTTCAATTCTTTGCTTCATTGCATTGTTTGAGGGCTACTGCTGTAAGTTTATTTGCCGCACCTCTCTACACATTATTTAACCATATCTGGTAAATCAAAGTTTCTGTAATCATGTGAGGTTTCTTTGCCTGTGTAATCTGATAATTCACCTAACAGAGATGTACTTTGAGCTAGTTTGGAGATGATTAAGGCTGTCTTCAGCGTAACCTGTTGCTGTGAAAGCTCTTTCTGACATTGGAAAATGATCGTGGTTTCCTGACGTGTTCCTCATGAATGATCTCCCAAGTGTCATCTAATATTAAATAAGAGCAAAAGAGCTTTAAAAAAACTCAGCAGATCAGGCACAATCTATGGAGAAAAATAGAGTTAATGGGCGCGATTTAACTGGAAAAGAAAATCGTTGTCCGATTTTGGATGCGTTTTAGCGGGATATGTCGCGGCGACTGAAGCATCGAGAAACATCTTGCTATTTAGCGGCACTTTGCTGTTTATTTTTGACCTTGGGGAGTTTCTCTCTGTCGAAGCCACACTTAGGGGAATGGCTCCTCACAGATCGGGGTGCCATTTGGCCCCGATCTTACACCCCCACCTTCAACACCCCCCCCTCGCTTTTATCCCCTCCCCCTCCCCCACCCTTGGTGTGGTCCTCCCGGAGCACCCTCTCACCCCCCCCCCCCCCCCCCCCCCCCCCCCCCCCCCCCCCCCCTCCACCTGGTAAGGCCACCCGGGCCCGATCCCTAGCAATGCCAAACTGGCACTGAACATTTGCCACTGCCAACCTGGAACTCTCGCAGTGCCCCTGGCACCTTGGCAGTGCTACCCTGGCACACTGGTAGTGCCAAGGTGCCAGGATACCACCTGCCCTGTCTCCGACTACCCGCAGTCTCTAATGACCTGAGCGACATCCCCTCAGATGCCATTATGACTCATTTAATTATGCTGATCTGGATCAAGGCCCCAGGATGTGGGCCTCGCTGGCCTGGCCAACGTTTATTGCCCATCCCTAGTTGCCCTTCAGAATTTATCATAGAATTTACAGTGCAGAAGAAGGCCATTCAGCCCATCGAGTCTGCACCGGCTTTTGGAAAGAGCACCCTACCCAAGGTCAACACCTCCACCCTATCCCCATAACCCAGTAACCCCACCCAACACTAAGTTCAATTTTGGACACTAAGGGCAATTTATCATGGCCAATCCACCAACCTGCACATCTTTGGACTGTGGGAGGAAACCGGAGCACCCGGAGGAAACTCACGCAAACACGGGGAGGATGTGCAGACTCGACACAGACAGAGACCCAAACCGGAATCGAACCTGGGACCCTGAAGCTGTGAAGCAATTGTGCTATCCACAATGCTACCGTGCTGCCCCCGAATATTCCATGGTGGTGGTGGTGAATTGCCTTCTTGAACCGCTACAGTACCTGAGGGCAAGGTCCAGATCGTGACGTCTTGTGAGACTCCAATAAATCTGGCGAGGCATTTTAAGCATCGCAAATCTCACTGGAGGACTCTTGCAAAATTCAATGGCCTCATCCTGACACCAAGTGGGGCGTGACGAGGCCAATATTTCAGATCAGTGACCATTCATCAGCTCTTACCTTCTTGTTTTTCATATGCAATGGAGCCAGAAAGCTTGCTGCTTGAGGTAGAAGCTATTCAAAAAATGTGTCCATGTTGTTGGAAGTAAGTCACTGTTAGTTATCAGAATAACTCTCGTTAGACTGTTGAGCTGTAGAGGAGTACAAGGTGAATCATAATGAAACTTTCTGTGTGGATCTTTCTTCCTTACCCCAACTCTCCGATTCACAGTTCGTCTGATCACAGCTTCCCCTCTTTCCTACCTTTCGATCTGATCGATGTGTGCTGCCCACGTGACCCCTGCCTGGCCCTCAGCCTCTCACTTGTAATGTTTGCTGAAACTGCTAGGAAAGGGACAGTCACCAGTCTTGGGACTTCAGAGCTGTTACAGTCTGCTTATCACGGGTGTCATGGGTGCCTTGATCTCAAATTGACAGTAAAGGCACAGTCCCCACCCCCCTACCCATCGCTGGCATTGGGGCTTCAGCAGCCCCCTCCCTCCACCAGCATGGACCCGCCCGGTGAGTGATGCCATGCAATGAGGCTGCCAAATGCCCTCCCCCCCCCCCCCCCCTCAAGCCCTTCCCCCTTCATGCCCTGCCCCTTCTGGCCCCGCCTTTGTCAGGCACCCTGGTAGTGCCAACCTGGTTCCAGCCAGCTAGGGTGCAAACCAGATTACATCAGCTGGAGTGGACTGGGAGCATCTTGCACTGTTTGGGTGTCTGGCACAGATCACGTTTTGGGTCTCTTCTGACATAGTGGGATTTGCGCCATGCGCAATGCAGCTAGAGAATCAACCCCGAGGAAACTGTTTTAGGTGGTGATAAAGAAACTTGAAAATAGCATTGGCAAAGAACATCAAACACTGACTGCTGCAGCTCCATACCTCCCAACATGTGCAACTGCAACTAGATAAGAATGACTTGTGCTCATGCTGTCACCCTGTCACTCACCCTGCATTATCAAATGTTATGGTTAGTTTTGCTGCTTACTTGGAAGGGGTCCTGCGGACTTCTTGTAAGCTTAGATTTACCGGGCAGCACGATGGCACAGTGGTTAGCCCTGCTGCCTCACAGTGCCAAGGACCCAGGTTTGATTCCGACCTTGGGTGACTGTGTGGGATTTGTACATTCTCCCCCATGTCTGCATGGTTTTCTCTGGATGCCTCCGGTTTCCTCCCACAGTCCAAAGATATGCAGATTAGGTGGATTGGCCATGCTAAATTGCCCCTAAGGGTGTGGTTGCAGGAATAGGATGGGGGACTGGGCCTAGGTAGGGTGGTCTTTCCAGGGATCGGTGCAGACTCGATGGGCCGAATAGGCTCCTTCTACACTGTAGGGATTCCATGATTCTATGGGCAACAGACATGGAGATCGTGATTGAGTTGATCCACTGTTCCAGATATTGCTTTCAACATTTCAACCAGGTGGTTCAATGTTTGGGTACAGTTGATCATTAACTCGCAATCGTGGCTTATTAATGCAACTGTACCAGCCAAGTGGGTGTGCTTGGAGGGTGGTTGGTATTGGCTTCCATGCCTATGAGACTCCAGTTTCTGATTCATGGAAGAAGTGGTGGTCTGATTACAGAAAATGTTGCACGATCATGTGTAAAGAAATGGTTTACTAAAATGTTTTAAAATTACAATATACTAGCAGTAAAATGTGAGCTTGTATTGACCCAATAGTGATGGTTTTTGATGTTGACATAGTTGACTGCCTGGATTGGTTATCTGCTTCACTCATATCAAGATCCTAATCTATTATCCATCTTGTATACCCAGGGCCGGCTCAAGGCACCGGCAACTCGGGCAGTCGCCCGGGGCGCCATGTGCTAGGGGGCGCCGGCGCCAGAGACTCGGGTCCGTGCATGCGCAGTTGGGCCGGTGCCAACCAGCGCATGCGCGGTGGCCGCCCTCCCCCAGGGCTGCCCCCCCGGTCCGCCCCCCCCCGCTCGGTCCGCCCCCCCCCCCCCCCGCTGGGTCCGCTCCCCCCCCCCCCCCCCCCCCCTCGGTCCCCCCGCCCCCCCCTCGGGTCCGCCCCCCCGCGGGTCCGCCCCCCCGCCCCCCCTTCGGGTCCGCCCGCCCCCTCGGGTCCGCCCCCCCCCTCGGCCGCCCCCCCCCCCCCCCCCCCCCCCCCCCCAAGGGCGCCGAAGTTCAGCTTGCCCGGGGCGCCAGCAACCCTAGGGCCGGCGCTGTGTATACCGTGCATTGAATTAAATAAAACTGGTTGCTTTCGCGCCATTTTATAGAGATCCGGCTTTGTACAGTTCTACTTTGAAAAGCTGTTTAAATTTATTTATCTGATTATGTTGCATAACTGCCGACACCATTGGTCTTCAGCAGTCAATGGAACGTTAATCTTTTTCTGATCCAAAATTAGCATTTTTTCTGTTATCCAATGAATACAAGAACATCAGTAATTTCTGCTGCCTGTGTTCTGTACGCAGTTTATTGTGGATGCCCATGCTGAATTAATATGATTTAGTTTTGACAGCTGGCATCTAGTGGAAAGGCATAATTGACAAAGCAGTGATTATATTCATACAGTTTGTAAGGATTCCTTGTGAATTACTTTTGTTTTTGCTTCATAATTTTAGGAGAGCAAAATTGAAGCTGTTAATCAGTGCTGTCTAAATGTGATGCTGTGTCTTATTACATGAATTTTAGATGCTGCTGTGTATTATTTTTGAACTAGGAAAGCCTAGTTTTCCTGGAAATGTTGAGTAATGGATGCCTGTGTAATGCTTCTACAGCGCCTGTAATGAAATAAATTTTGTGATTGAATACGTAAAATAACAGGAGGGTTATAGCATATGTAAAAGATTTAAGTAACCTTTTAAACCTCGAGAATGGAATACAAATACTTTGTGCACATCTTGGAACCACAGAAAATCGTGCTAGTAATGTACACTAGCTCAATTTTACATGGTGATTGGATTATTTAGAATACTTTCTTCCCTATCATCCCTTTATAAGTAATTTCGTGCAGGTCTCCACGAGCCACACAACATTCTTCAGTGAGTGGTTGCACAGTAGCACAGTGGTTAACACTGTTGCTTCACAGCGGCAGGGTTCCAGGTTCGATTTCCGACTTCGGTCACTGTCTGTGTGGGTTTCCTCCCACAAGTTCCGAAGGACGTGCTGTTAGGTGAATTGGAAATTCTGAATTCTCTCTGTGTACCCAAACAGGCGCTGGAATGTGGCGACTAGGGGCTTTTCACAGTAACTTTATTGCAGTGTTAATGTAAGCCTACTTGTGATAATAAAGATTATTAAAAAAACGAAAGTAGGTAGAAAACATTCTCATGATATTTCCAAACACAGTGGTGCTAGATGTTTCATGTGATTAGCAGCACTTGTGACTTGAGATATACCTGAGGAACTTATGAGCATGATGCAGGAAAACGTGAACATTATTCAGTTTATGTTTATTCAGTTGAGAAATTGTTTTATATGTTAGAAAAGATTCTTTTTAGGTAACTATTAATTATACATTGAAATATTGCCATCAACTAGAAGGGGAAAACTTAAGTGATTTATATTGAACAATTGAAACCTCAAACGGATTTGCTAACTCTCATTAATTGATTAGAAGAGATTTCTCAGCCCAACTGAAATGAAAATGAAAATCGCTTATTGTCACGAGTAGGCTTCAATGAAGTTACTGTGAAAAGCCCCTAGTCGCCACATTCCGGCGCCTGTCCGGGGAGGCTGGTACGGGAACTTTGCCTCACTCTCAATCTCTTGAGGGAGCTGTGGAACGCAGGGTTTTCCCTCTGCTGTGAGATAAAACTAGCATCACTGACCTGCTTTCTGTTCTTTTCTCCTTTTCTGCAACACAACAACTGTGCTGCCAATAAACAAAGTAAATGTGCTGACAGCACAGTTGCTTTTTGGTTACACAGTGCAATGGCAGAAGGAGAACAAGATAGTCATTCACACCCTCACCAACTCCCTAATTTCTGACTCTATGTATTGTAAAGGAGCCTTAGCTGCCCCTCTCTTTGTCGAGTTTGGGAACGGAAATTGAGCTACATATCATTGAATCCTACACATGTCAGGCGCCACTAAGTCACATGCAAAGTTTGGGGTTTTGTTGCGTGAATGCTGAAAGCATAAATCTACATAAATCTAGACCTAGTGTTTCTGAAGGTCAGTTGATGTAGCGCCTGATCATGTGATAAATGATGACATATTACTTGCAAATGTTATAAAGGTGGGCTTATCTTTCTTTTTGAGTGCCTTTACTCATTGATTTTGTTATTGTTTCTTCCCACATCCACACCTCATCCCTTCTCTAAAACTGGAATAGGTGTGTTGGATTCCTGTTTCAGATCTTTTGTAGTTTCATCTCTGATGTAAACACAACCCACACATTTTGAAAGTTAAGATTTGGCCCAAAATGAAAAATATTACCCCAGGTTTTGGTGAAACAGGATATTCAAATTATTAGTTAGCCTTGTTTGCACATGTTTAGGTTCTAAAAGATATTTTTCCCACTAAGTTACTGAAAGTATTAGCGGAGAATGGTGGACCAAGGGCAACCGGGCATCTACAGGGATAACAAGCCAATCCCATGTCTCATAAACCAAGAGACAAACTATTTAAAAAATCGGCCATTGCATGTCAAGTTTAATGTGCAATTACTGTGCAAATGCAACAATTTTATGAAAGTCATTGAACAATTAATTCCAAATGTCATTTTCATAAAGCCAACCATGGAGCGATACAAATTGTCCAACAACTTTGCCGCTTTGGAATTCACAGGCGATCTCTTCCTTTGTCACAAGTTGAGGATTGATTGGTACACTACTAATGATGTGCGTCATTCAGATGCTATTAGTTTTTTCAGTAATATCTGGACCAAGTAGGGAATGGAAAACAGCAGAGGACAAATGGTAGTTTTTCATATGTTGAAGATGCCACTGGAAGTCTTAACACCTACACAATAAAAGTTCCACTTCAAAAGGAAAAATAATTTTCTGTCAGAAGTTCCCTATGTATATTTTTGCATTATCAAATGGATTACACCAATTAGATAGGCCTTCCAATGATGTGGGGATTTCCACTGTTTAATCTAAAGCTGTTGATGCAAACTTTAAATGAAAGTTTGGATAGGCCTTGTGTAAATCTTGGTGCCTGCCACCGTAGCAATTGAGAGAATGGCTGAATTCTCCGGCTCGCGACACTGGAAACAGGAATCGTGATCGGACGAAGAATTGGGCATCTGGCAAAAATTTATGTTCTTGCCCCCAGCACCAAATCAGGCAGTATGCTGCAGCCCCTCCCCGGCGGGGAAAACGAGGTTTGCGTCCCACCCCGACGAGGGCATGCAAACCAGCATTTGCGTGCATTTAAATGTAATTAGCGGGTTGGACACTTCATGCTCCGCCCTTCCACGATGCTCCATCCATCTCAGGCTAAAGTGTCAAGGGCACAAATTACTACAAGTATTTAAAAATGGGGACTGGGCACCATGGTGTGGAGGGGGTGTGGGAGGCTAACAAAACACTGAAAAACTATCATATGACACTGTAAACAACTGTAGCTCTCATAGCTACCTACAAACCCTTCACAGCAGCCCACTCCATCACTCCCTCACTTGCTGAGCAACAGCTCAGATGCGTTACTCCTGAGGGATCTAGAGGATGTGTATTGAGTGACAGTACAAGAAGACAAGAAACCAGAAGCAGATGGTGCTAGAAACCGAGGAGGGGCAGGAACCTGCTTTCTCAAGGGACAACTTTCACTTCACTTTAGCTGTTCAGATTGGGGATTGAGCCAAATGATAATTATTTAAAAGAATATTTGTCCACTATCAAGTGCAATCATTGGACTATATTTTGACCATATGGGGAGAAGATAGTGGCATAGTGGTAATGTCATTCGACTAGTAATCTAAAGGCCCGGGCTAATGGGGACATGGGTTCAAATCACACCATGGAAGCTGATGGAATTTAAATTCAATTAGTAAATTGGAATATAAACCTAGTCTCAGTAATGGTGACCATGGCAACCAGCATTGATTGTTGTAAAAACCTATCTGGTTCACTAATGTCCTTCAGGGAAGGAAATCTGTGATCCTTACCTAGTATGGCCTACATGCGACTCCAGGCCACTCAGTTCAAGGGCAATTGGGGATGGCCTACAAATGCTGGCATCACTAGTGATGCCCACATCCTATGAAAGGGTAACGTGAGTAAGCATGGATATCTGAGAAAATTTAAATTTACTGAGCACAGTCAGTATTGCAGTTTCCAAGTGGACACTTCAATGCTTCTGCGAAGAAGAACATTCATTTACACTAACACTAAAGCAGCTAACATCTTTACTAGATGTCAAGTTGTGAGTTTAATGGAACATCTTTTACCAACAAGGCTAATACTGCTCATTCTAGAATAGAATTATTTATAATTCTTTTGTGGAAAACCAATTTACATGTATTCATTGCCCTTAATGTAGGAAATGTTCCAAGGCATTTCAGAAAATAGGGGAAGGAAGAACAAAAAGCTGCAGGAGATGTACGAAGGGCTGGGCAAAAACAGGGGCAAAATGCTGCTTTAGTACATAGAAATACATAGAAGTTGCAACATGAAACCAGGCCATTTGGTAAAACTTGACGATATTGTTGTTTACCCTTCACACAGGCAAACACTTCGAATAACATTTTCAATCCTGTTCCCATATTCCTTCAAATCCTTTTCCTTTATCCATTTAGCAATGAATGCTGCTATAGTTTCTGTCTGAGCCACTAAACCCGTAACTGAAATTTACAGCCTCACACTCTTTTTGTACAAAGATTTCCCCGATCCTTGTCCTGAATCTTATATTTATGGCCCCTTGATCTTGATTCTTCCAATACTAGAATCGGGGGCGAAATTCTCCCCTACCCGGCGGGGCGGTGGGTCCCGACGTAGCAGAGTGGCGCCAACCACTCCGGCATCGGGCCTCCCCAAAGGTGCAGAATTGTCCGCACCTTTAGGGGCTAGGCCCGCGCCGGAGTGGCTCCCGCTCCGGCGACTGGCAGCAAAACTAGCGGCAACGGCCTTTGCCGCTACGCCGATCAGCGTCGGGGCTGGCCGAAAGTCCTTCGCCGGTCGGCGTGAGTCCGCGCATGCGCCGGAGCATCAGCGGCCGCTGACATCACCACCGGCGCATGCGCGGTGAAGGGGGTCTCTTCCCCCTCCGCCGTGGTGGAGGCCGTGATGGCGGCGGAAGAAAAAGAGTGCCCCCACGGCACTGGCCTGCCCGCCGATTGGTGGGCCCCGATCGCGGTCCAGGCCACCGTGGGGCCACCCACCGGGGGCCCGCTCGCGCCGCCAATCCCGCCGGCACAGAGGTGGTTTAAACCATGTCGGCGGCAGAGGCCTGACAGTGGTGGGACTTCGGCCCATCGCGGGCCGGAGAATCGCCGTGGGGGGGCACGCCGATTGGCGGGGTGCGATTCCCGCTCCCGCCGATTCCTGGGTGGCGGAGAATTCCGGCCATGGTGGGGGCGGGATTTACGCCGGCCCCGGGCGATTCCCCGACCCTGTGGGGGGTCGGAGAATTCCGCCCCAAATTCTGTTCTCTGATTCATCCTTGCATAATGTTTTTAAAATTATAAAATTAGAGTACCCAATTCATTTTTTTTCAAATTAAGGGGCAATTTAGCGTAGCCAGTCCACCTATCCTGCACATCTTTTGCATTGTGGGGGCAAAACCCACGCAAACACAAGGAGAATGTGCAAGTTCCACACGGACAGTGACCCTGAACCGGGATCAAACCTGGGACCTAGGCGCCGTGAGACAACAGTGCTAATCACTGCACCACCGTGCAGCCATTCCTTGTATAATTTTAATTTTTTTATCATTTCACTCTACAATCTGTATTTTGCAAATGCTGTGTTTATTTGTGGCACAACGCCAGGGGAGCACTTGCTGCACATGCAAAGTTGCAGTGTCAGAGTGTCAACTGGCAGCATTAAAACAAAAAAGTTGACTTGACAGAGTTTAATAATAAAGTTCAAGTTACCGATCTTTATCTATGTGCAGCCCTTAACCAATTGCAAGCTTTTGCATTTAGTTCACCTTATCAGATAGCAACCGTTGCATCTGTAATGCTTCTGATAATTCGTTAATGAAGAGACAGAATCAGGAAATTTCAGTACATGTGATTTTCAACTTCCAATGTGGGGAAGTAATTAAAATATTTAGTTTAAGGACATTGTTTAGTTAAAAAAATCAATTAAAAAGTATTTTGATGAAATATGTAAGGAAAATAAATTATCCAAAGTGGGAGTCAAAATAATGACAAAAATTTAACATACTGGATCTAGCCTAAAGAGGCAACACTCGCATAAAATCCCACTGAGGTTGCGATCCCATTGGGATCTGGGATGAATTGTTGTTGGAAAATTCTGTTTTTCAATGTGCTACAGTGCCAGTGAAATTCCACAGTGAAATTTCCATTATTGTGTCACTTGGTATTATTGGCAGCATACATGTGAATATTAAATGTTAATATTGGAATTTCCATGGGAAAAGCTTATATTGTAAGTTCATGCTTACATTGCAGACTCAAATGCATTTGGAGACTAATGTCCGTTGACAGATCCAACTCCTACCATCAACCATAAAGAGCAGTGGAGCACCGGGGGAGCACTTGATGCACATGCTAAGTTGCAGTGTCAGAGTGTCAACTGGCAGCATTAAAACAAAAAAGCTAACTTGACAGAAGCTTAACAATAAATTTCAAGTTACCGATCTTTAGCTATGTATAGCCCTTAACCAATTGCAAGCTCTTGCATTTAGTTCACCTTATCAGTTAGCAGTTGCGTATGTACCAATGGCCAAGTTGTGGAGTGCACATGTGGAACTGTTCCTCACATCTTTCTGGCTGGAGGCATGAGTTACAGTGTTATTCAGCTAAGAAAGTTCTGAATATTTCACCTCTTCTGTTCCCAGGCAATATCATGGTGAAAAGCCATTGTACCTTCTTAAAAGCCTCACTATCTTTCATATAGAATCGAACCTAATGCTGCAAACAGTACTTGCAGGTCTCATTAAGGTTTTATGTAGGTTCATCATCACCAATCAGTTCTAAGCTCTGGGTCAGACATTTTGGGCATCCAGAGGGTTGGCGGGGAACACATCTCTGCTGACTGAGAGAGCCCCACACATTTTACACTCTAATGAGCATTGATTGGCATAAGGCGGGACTTCTGCCCCTCAGTTGGGAGGAGGTTCCACCTCGGAGAGCTGCCAGTCAATCAGATTAGCTGTAAACTTTCCAATCCCTCCAGCAACAGCCCTTAAGTGACCATAAATTTAGTTGAAGGACATTGTTTAGTCAAAAAAAATCAATAAAAAAAGTATTTTGACTAAATATGTAAGAAAAATAAATTATCCAAAGTGGGAGTCAAAATAATGACTGTGAGATTAAGAGTCCCATTATCTGCCAATTGCGGTACAACTGTGTGGATACACCCTACACAACACTTTAACATGCTGGATCTAGCCTAAAGAGGCAACACTCACATAAAATACCACTGAGATTGCGATCCCATTGGGATCTGGGATGAATTGTTGTTGGAAAATTCTGTTTTTCAATGTCCTACAGTGCCAGTGAAATTCCACAGTGAAATTTCCATTATTGTGTCACTTGGTATTATTGGCAGCATACTGTCAATAGTGGCTGGAATGGTACTGCTTGCAGTGCCCTGAACAATTACTGCATGCAGTGGCCCGAAGAGGTACTGCATGGAGCTGCCAGAGCCCAAGTCCGAGGAACTGGAGGCCCAGCTAAGTATCAGGGGTCGCAGGACGAGAAGGGAAGTCTGGTTGGGGGTTTGGGTGGGGTGGTGTAGTATGGTGTCGTGAGGGATAGGCCTGGGAGCAAGGGAGATCTGGAGGTCACCGGGTCTTAAAAGCAGGGTGCACCAGTCAGAAAGCAGCTTCGGCCCTCTACTTCCCCACCGCTGCTCCTCCCAGGATCGACATTTCTTCATTTCCAGGTTTCCCCTCCGAGCTATTATCTGCCAGTTAGCCTTAAAATTGAGATTTGGTGGGAAACGGCCCTTAAGTAACCATAAATTGGCTACTTAAGGGCCTCAATTGGGGCAAGCCAAGCTTCCCGTCCGAGGCCTTACCCACCTGAGTGTAAAATTGCTGTGAGGTCAAGGCAGGCGGGAACCCAGATGGAATCCCGTCCATGCAATTTAATTCTCTCCACCTGCCCTCAGAACTCCCCTCAGGAGACAGGGAAAATTCTGGCCCTGGAATCCCCTCCCTAAATCTCTCTGCCTTACTATCTCTGTCTCTCTTCATTTAAAACACCTCATGAAAACCTTCCTTATGTGGCCTGATTTCAAATGTTGCTTTACAACACTGATTTGATGCAATTTGGGATGTTTTATTGCATTACAAGCACAATATAAATGCAACTTGTAATATTCTGTACCTCTTATAAAATCAGGAATTCCATTTGTGTTCTTTTTACAGGCTTATTAACTTGAAGTGCTGCATTTAATGTTGTGTGAACCTGCATTTCCAAATCCCTCAGCTGTTCCTTGCCTCCAAATCCCTCACCTTGCCTCTTTAGTTCAAAGAACAAAACTGCTGTTTCTTTTCAACCAAAATACATTATTCCCAATTATTGACTTTGATTATCATCGATCACTTCAGATCCCAATCTCTCACCTTTTTTATATACCACTGCAACTTCCCCATTTAGTCTTTGAAGGAAATAATCTTTAATAGTTTTTTTTGGCACAAAAGCAAAATATTACAGGTACAGAAATCTGAAATAGAAATAGAGAATTTTAAAAATACTCAGCAGGTCAGGCAGCATCTCTGGAGAGGAACAGAGTTAATGGCCTGGATTTTTATGGAGCTGGGGCGGGGGGGGGGGGGGGGGGGGGGCGGGGGATGTAAATGACAATCAGGATCTGATTCCAGGATTCAAGAACCCATTCCTGGGGTTTCCATTTTTCACCAGGGTCTTTTAAGGATACTAGCTGGTTCGAGGTGGAGAGCATTTGGAGTCAGAAACTCAGATTGACATTGAAATAAAATGCTAAAGTTATGAATAGGTGAGTTCAGCTTGGCTGGGGAGGACAAATGGAATCAATGTCGATTTTTAGCTGGAGGTATTTATGGCTCAACCAAGATTGGATGTTGGACAATCAGGTATCACAGTAGCAGTGGAGAAATTGATAAAGTTACAGCTGGGTGTCATTTTTCAAAAAATGATGTAGGCAGCGCTGGCTACACCACCGTTTGTCGCCCATCCCTAATTGCCCTTCAGAAGGCGGTGATGAGCTGCCTTCTTGAACCGCTGCAGACCCTGAGGTGTAGGTACACCCTCTGTGCTATTAGGGAGGTAATTCCAGGATTTTGATCCAGCGCCAGTGAAGGAAAGGTGGTATATTTCCAAATCAGGGTGGTGAGTGACTTGGAGGAGAACCTCCAGGTGGTGGGGTTCCCAGATATCTGCTGCTCTTGTCATTCTAGATGGTAGTGGTTGTGGGTTTGGAAGGTGCTGCCGAAGGAACCTTGGCAAGTGCACCTTGTAGATGGTACACGCAGCTGCCACTGTTCATCGGTGGTGGAGGGATTGAATGTTTGTGGAAGGAGGAGCAATCGAGTGGGCTGCTTTGTCCTGGATGGTGTTGAGTTTCTTGTGTGTTGTTGGAGCTGCACTCATGCAAGCAAGAGTATTCCATTACACTCCTGACTTGTGCCTTGTAGATGGTGGACAGGGTTTTAGAGGTCAGGAGGTGAATTACTCGCCATAGGATTCTTAGCCTTTGACCTGCGCTTGTAGCCACAGTATCAATATGGCTAGTCCAGATCAGTTTCTGATCAAAGATAACCCCCAGGTGTTGATTGTTGGGGATTCAGTGATGGAAATGCCATTGAAAGTCATGGGGCAATGCCTAGATCTCCTCTTGTAGGAGACGGTCATTGCCTGGCACTTGTATGGCATGAATGTAACTTGCTACTTGTTAGTTCAAGCTTGGATATTGTCCAGGTCTTGCTGAATTTGGACAAGGACTGCATCATTATCTGAGGAGTTGCAAATGGTGCTGAACATTGTGTGGTCATCTGTAAATATCCCTACTTCTGTGTTTATGATAGAAGAGAGGTAATTGTCGAAGCAGCTGAAGATGATTGGGCCTAGGACACTACGCCGAGGAACTCCTGCAGTGAGGTTCTGGAGTTGAGATGATTGACCTCCAACTATCACAAACATCTTCCTTTGTGTCACGTATGACTCTAACCAGCGGAGAGTTTCCCCCCTGATTTCCATTGACTCCAATTTTGCTAGGGAACTTGATTCCATAATCTGTCAAATGCTGCCTTGATGCCAAGGGCAGTCACTCTCACCTCTGGCATTCAGCTCTTTTGTTCATGTTTGAACCGAGGCTGTAATGAGGTCAGGAGTTGCGTGTCCCTGGCAGAACCCATACTGAGCATCCGTGAGCAGGTTATTGCTGAGTAAGTGCAGCTTGATACTACTGTTCATGACTCCTTCCATCACTTTACTGAAGATGGAGATTAAACTGATAGGGCAGTAATTGGCTGGGTTGGATGTGTCCTGTTTTTTTGTGTACAGGGCACACCTGGGCAATTTTCCACATGGCTGGGTAGATGCCAGTGTTGTAGCTGTACTGGAACAGCATGGCTAGGAGTTCAGCAAATTCTGGAGCACAAGTTGTCAATACTATTTGGAATATTGTCAGGGCCATAGCCTTTGCAGTATCCAGTGCCTTCAGCCGTTTCTTAATATCGTGTGGAGTGAATCGTATTGGCTGAAGACTGACATCTGTGATGCTGTGATGCTGGGGGCCTCCGGAGGAGACCAAGATGGATCATCCACATGGCACTTCTGAATGAAGGTTATAGCGAATGCTTAAGCCTTGCCTTTTGCACAGATGTGCTGGGCTCCTCCATCATTGATGATGGGGATATTTGTGGAGCCTCCTCCTCCAGTGAGTTGTTTAATTATCCATCACCATTCACAGAGGGATGTGGCAGGACTACAGAGCTTAGATCTGATGCGTTTGTTGTGGAATCGCTTATCTGAGTCTATTACTTGCTGCTTATGCTGTTTGGCACACACGAGCAGATGGAAGCTGATCTTCACACAATGAAAACCAATACAACTTAGAAATTACAGGTAATGGTCCGAATTGGAGTTTGAGTTCCATTTTAAAGTATACAAGACCAGTTAAGTCAATACCAGTCTTTTCCCATGTTTTACTGTTTTCATCCTGCTTGTCTGGATGATATCAGATTGTAGATGAAGTAGAGGAGGGAGTCAAGATCAATTCTTGGAGCAGTCCTGAGGTAATGTTCAGGGGTGGGAAGGAGGTTATTGGTCGGGAAACTCTGACTATGCTTACGTAAATATGAGGGGGGTCAAGTTATGACAGTCCTATCGCACAATACAACTAACTGGGATGCTGGAGGAACATGGTCCTTTTGATTGTGTCAACGGCTGTAGTAAAAACTGTGGAATAGCTCACTTACAGAATGCCAGTTGACTTCTGAATTCACGTATCTATTACCTGTACTTTTAGGGTTCTTTGAGAATTTCCCTGAAATATTTTAATCTGACTTGATCTAAAATTGAGTTTCTATTGATAGTTTACATCAGGAAATCCCCTGTTTGCTAATTGGTAAATAATGATACGCTGTGCTAGATAACCTTTTTTTAAACTACATTTATTTGTGCCATTAAACTGGTATACTATGTTAATGCTACAATTTTAGAATTTTTTATGGAATAATTTTCTCTCCAGTTTAAGCAGCAGTTACTGTACATAGGTAGTGTTCATTGCAATTGTCCATTGCTCCACGACAGCACTGAAATGGCTCTTATGAAAGTAATAAAGTACATCCTCTGTCACCGTGCCAAAGGCTCCTCCTGTCAACCTGTCTGCAGCCTTTTGACACAATTGATCACGCCATTATCCTCTGATACATCACCACTGTCAAGAAGCATATGCATTACTTCTCTCAAAGAGTTGTGAATCTTTGCAATTCTCTAACCCAGAGGGTTGTGGATGCTCCATTGTTGAATATATTTGAGGTTCGGATCGACAGATTTATAGTGTCTCAGGAAATTGAGGGATATGGGGAGTGGCGGGAAACTTAAAAAAAATTCACTCAAGGGATGTGGGCTTCGCTGCCAAGCCAGCATTTATTGCCTATCCCTAATTGCCCTTGAGAAGGTGGTGGTGCCTTTTGAACTGCTGCAGTCCCTGCAGTATAGAAGGTGTTTGACAAAGTCCCGCATAAGAGATTATTGTGCAAAATTAAAGCGCATGGGATTGGGGAAATGTATTGAGGTGGATAGAAAACTGGTTGGCAGAGAGGAAACAAAGAGTAGGGATTAATGGGTCCTTTTCAAATTGGCAGGCAGTAACCAGTGGGGTACCGCAAGGATCGGTGCTGGGACCCAGCTATTCACAATATATATTAATGATTTGGATGAGGGAACAAAACGTAATATCTCAAAGTTTGCAGATGATACCAAATTAGGTGGGAGGGTGAATTGTGACGAGGATGCAGGGATCCTACAGAAAGATCTGGACAGGTTGGGCAAGAGGGCAAACCAATGGCAGTTGCAGTATAATTTGGATAAGTGTGAGGTTACTCACTTTGGAAGCAAAAACAGGAAGGCAGATTATGACCTGATTTGTTGTAAATTTGGAGAGGGGAGTGTGCAGTGGAACCTGGGTGCCCTTGTGCACCATTCACTGAAGGTAAGAATGCAGGTGCAGCAGGCGGTAAAGAAGGCTAATGGTATGTTGGCCTTCATTGCAAGAAGTTTTGAGTATAGAAGCAGAGATGTGTTGCTGCAATTGTACAGGGCCTTGGTGAGGCCACACTTGGAGTATTGTATGCAGTTTTGGTCTCCTTCTCTGAGGAAGGATGTTCTTGCTCTCGAGGGAGTGCAGCGAAGGTTTACCAGACTGATTCCAGGGATGGCGGGACTGTCATATGAGGAGAGATTGACTAAGTTGGGATTGTTCTCGCTGGGGTTCAGAAGAATGAGGGAGGATCTCATAGAGACTTATAAAATTCTAATAGGACTAGACAGGGTAGATGCAGGGAAGATGTTACCAATGATGAGTGTACCCTAAGGATTCAGGGTAAACCATTTTGGACAGAGATAAGGAGACATTTCTTCACACAAGAGTGGTGAGCCTGTGGAATTCATTACCACAGGAACTAGTTGATGCTGAAACTTTGAATATATTCAAGAGGCGGCTGGATATAGCACTTGGAGAGAATGGGATCAAAGGCTATGGGGAGAAAGCAGGATTAGGCTATTGAGTTGGATGATCAACCATGATCGTGATGAATGGCGGAGCAGGCTCAAAGGGCCAAAAGGTCTCCTCCTGCTCCTGTCTTCTATGTATCTGTACATATCTATGTACTGTTCGGGAGGGAGTTCCTGGATTTTGACCCAAATGGAGTTGAAGCCCAAGATCAGTTATAATCATGTTGAATGGCAGAGCAGATTCGATAGGCCATATGGCCTACTCCTGCTATTATTCCTATGTTCTTAACTCTATGGTACTGCAAATGCCTGGTTCCATGCTTATCTATGTAATTGGAGCCATAGAATCATATACAACAACTTATCTTTCTTCTCTCACTCCCACAAAGAATCTGCCTCATGGCAACATCATTTAAAAATGCAACACCAATTTCCACATGTTTGACAATTACACCCAGCTCTACCTCATCACCACCTTTCCCTTGACCCCTCCACTATCTAGCATGTTCACCTTCTTGTCTGACACGGAGTATCTGATGAACAAAAACTTCCTCCAGCTAAATACTGAGAAGACCGAAGCCACTGTCTTCTGTCTGTGACACAAACTCCGCTCCCTGGTCACCGACTGCATCCCTCTTCTGGGAAATTGTTTGAGTGAACCATATCGTTGAGAACCTTGGTGTCATATTTGATTCTGAGATGAGTTTTCAAGTACGTAGCCATGTGACCACTAAGACTGTCTGTTTTCATCTCCATAACATCGCTGCACTCTTTCACTCCATCAGTTCATCTGTTGCTCAAAGCCTCATTCACTCCTGTATTACATTGAGACTTAAGTATTCCATTGCATATCTGGCTGACCTCTAATGTCCGTAAATGTGACATCATCCAACACTCCACATCCATCTCCCACACAGCCGTCCTTTCACTTACTTAAAACCGATTATATTTCTACCTTTCCCAGATCTGATGGAAGGTCATCAACTAAAATGTCAACTCCTTTTCTTACTCCATAGCAGCTTCCTTCCTTGCTGAATATTTCCAGAATTTTCTGTTTTGTCATCTAAAACTCTGCTGCCCTTATCCCTATGCTGCACCAAGTCCCCATCACCCATCATCCCTGTGCTTTATGCCCTATACTAGCTGCTGGTAATGCAATGCCTCGATTTTGAAATTCTCTTCATGTTTTCAATTTCCTCCATGTCCTTGCCCCTCTCCATCTGTAATCTCTTCCAGCCTCAGAACCTTCTGAGATGTCTGCGCTTCTCTAAGTTTGGCTTACATAGATACATAGAAGATCGGAGCAGGAGGAGGCCTTTTGGCCGTTCGAGCCTGCGCCGCCATTTATCACAATCATGGCTGATCATCCAACTGAATAGCCTAATCCTGCTTTCTCCCCATAGCCTTTGATCCCATTCTCCCCAAGTGCTATATCCAGCCGTGTCTTGAATATATTCAAAGTTTTAGCATCAGCTATTTCCTGTGGTAATGAATTCCACAGGCTCACCACTCTTTGTGTGAAGAAATGTCTCCTTATCTCTGTCCAAAATGGTTTACCCTAAATCCTCAGGCTGTGAGCCCTGGTTCTGGAAACACCCATCGTTGGTAACATCTTCCCTGCAACTACCCTGTCTAGTACTGTTACAATCTCTATGAGATTCCCCCTCATTTGTCTGAGCACCCCAGTTTTAATTGGTTCACCATTGGCAGATATGCCTTCAGATGGTTGGGTACTAATGTCCAGAATTCCCTCCTTAAACCTATGAACCTCTTACTGTACTTCAGACATTCTTTAAAACCTACCTCATTGACAACGTTTTTGGTCATCTGCTCTAATATCGCTTTATGTAGTTTGATGTCATATTTTGTTTTGTAATGGTCCTGTGAAGTGTTTTGGGGTATTTTGTTCTAAAAGCAAATTATTGTGATAATACAATTCAGGAGCTGTACCTTTTTTATAATCTGATCAGAAAATGTTGGAAATACAATTGGTCAATTATTTTTTTTTTTTTTTTTTATAAATTTAGATTACCCAATTATTTTTTCCAATTAAGGGGCAATTTAGCGTGGCCAATCCACCTACTCTGCACATTTTTGGGTTGTGGGGGCGAAACCCACGCAGACACGGGGAGAATGTGCAAACTCCACACGGACAGTGACCCAGAGCCGGGATCGATCCTGGGACCTCAGCGCCGTGAGGCGGTTGTGCTAACCACTAGGCCACCGTGCTGCCCAATTGGTCAATTATAACATGATTGGAAGAAGGGAAATGTATTTTTATTCTTTTTCAATTTTTTGTATTCTGTGCTGCTGGGGGCAAGTTTATGTTCTTAAGGATTGATTTATTATCCCTCCCATCTTTTATTATTGACCCCACTGCTCTACAGGTTTGGCATGTAAATTGTGTTGGGTGGCTAGCCCTCTACCTTTCCGTTCTTTTGCAAGCTGACCCCATAATACATTCAGTGAGCAGACTCAGAAATCGCCAGCCCATCTGCCATATGTAAATAAATAATTAAAAGTCAATTAAGCTTGTTAGCAAGTCCATTGACCAGGATAATTTGCCCATTCCATAATGTAGTTGGCCTGGCAGGAGTTTGCAGGCCATCTTTTGTTCCATAGGTGAAAAAAGGCAGGAAGGAATGGGGCATCTCAATCAGGGGATACCCTGTGTGCATCAGGTGGCATTCCATCCCCTCTAAGATGCCACCTATCCTTCCTTTCTTGCCACCTTTCCTCCAAAACCTGGTGTCCCACCCCCCGGGGGTCTTGGAACTTACCTGGTTGTGGCAGCCATCCACCATCTGCATGCTCCTTCTTGGAGCTCTGACAGTGCCTGCTACTGGACCCTGGGGCTGCTAAGTCTCGCTCTTGCCTTGTCTAGTACGTCCGAGCATATTATAGCTGCACAGTGGAATGGGCTTCTTTCCGGCTTGCCATTTGCTAACGGACGTTCCTTCTGCCCGCCCCATAAAATCCAGCCCAGATTAGTCATGATCTCATTGAATGGCAGAGCAGACTCAATGGGCTAAATGTCTTACTTCTGCTCCTCCGTCTTATGGTCTTATAATTTCTTGATTATTAGTTCAATAACTTAACAATTCCTATCTTACACATTTTATATATTGAGGATATGTGTCAAACTGTATTTTATTAAATATTTCATATGTGAATTAAAAACTTATTGGTTTAATATCGGTATCCTAACTTTGCTAAGAGTGTTTGCGCAGTCCATTGCTTGAAAGGAGTGGAGGGAATTGCAGCATAGAAGGCTACGAGGTGATCTGAGAAAGGTGTTTAAAATCATGAATGGCTTAGAGTAAGTTTTAAAAACTGTTTTACAGTGATTGAAGGGTAAATAAGGAGAGTGCATTGATGTAAGATGATTGTCAAAAGAACCAGAGGCACCATGAAGAAAATCTTCTTCACATGAGTGCTTAATATATGGAATATTTGCACTATCCTGATAGGATGGTGGATACAATGCCATTTTAGCCTTCTGAAGGAAACTTGGCAAATAATTGAAAAAGGAAATACTTCATGATAATAAAGCAGGGGAGTGGGGCTGTCCAGATTGCTCTTTGAAAGAGCCAGTGCCGACTTGATGAGCTAATATCTGTACTTCTATACTGTGCTGCTCTATGATCGTCTGATCCGATGACTAAAAAGCTGGAATGTTATATAGTCCAGCAGTCAATGTGCAGAGCAAGTATTCTGTGTTATGATACCTGGATCGCTGACCTACATGTTTAGCAGAACTTAAATTGTAACGGTCCAATGTCTGCTGAAAAGAGTGTTTAGTGATGGTGAACCAAACAGAATATGTAATAACCGGAAAATGTAAGTTATGTAAGTACTTGTTTTTCCTCTTTATATGCTGAGTTTGCTTTTTATCAAATTTCTAACAGTTGCAATTTAAAAAAAAACATAATCTCTCCTTAACAACAGATCTTGTGGATTAACAAATGTTCTACATGATGTATCTGCTCACTTGATTTAATGCATTGTGCTTCACCTGCAATCACGCTCAGACTTTAAAAAAAAAAAAATTTAAATTAAGGGCAATTTAGCGTGACCAATCCACCTACCCTGCAAATCTTTGGGTTGTGGGGGTGAGACCCATGTAGACACAGGGAGAATGTGCAAACGCCACACAGAGAGTGACCCAGCTCCGGGATCGAACCCGGGTCCTTGGCACCGTGAGGCAGCAGTGCTAACCACTGCGCCACCCTGCCGTCCACGCTCAGACTTGATGAATATTGAACATATGTTTCATAGACAATGCTACAAGTATGTAATGCATGTAATTGCATCTATAGGCTCCTCAAAGAAGGGCGTCCCTGATGAGGATATGGATTATCTCTCGTTCATGAGAATTCAATCTTGTTGATTCTCAGAAACATTGCAATGGATTCTTCACAAAGTTCCTTCTAACACCTTAACTTGGTGGCAATTACCTGCCCTTTTTAGTTTGAAGTGTGCATTAAGCATTTTTTTTGACAGTTACTATTTGGTTTCAAATACAAATCTAAATGACCCAATCAATAGACTCAGTTTTAACCCAGAAAATGCAGGGTCACAGATATTACTATAACATCACATTGAATTTGTTTCAACTGGGCTCTGAATTTTATATTTCATATATTTTCAGAACTTTTGGTTGTTGCACATGTTACCTGTTATTTCTGTTTCAGACAATCAGCAGGTAACCTATGAAAAATAAGGATACAAGAATTTAGAGATGGTTAAGGGGCAGTCGTTGCAATAAGCTACCTTTTTTTTACATGCAGTTTTATATACCTGTTCTTTCATCATGTATCTCAATCATAATCTTGCAGAAACTCATGAAACTGCCGCTTGAATCCATTTATAGTCTCTACTTCAGTGGCCTTCCTATGTAATTTATTTCAAATATTCATTTTATTGAAAAACATTCCTCCTGCATTCATATTTTTAAATTTGTATTTCTCAGTATTTGAATCCTTCACCATAAAAATAATTTTCGTGGATCAAATATGTAATTCACTCACAATCTTGAAATATTTAACCACAGTGTTGCGCCCGGCATGGATCTGGCGCGCCAATTAAAAAGTGGAAAACTCCAAAATTGGGGTGCAAAATCAGCCAGCTCCCGATGGTGAGTTCCAGATCTCGCCCAGATACGGCGAGCACTTCTTTAATCCTGATTTGCATTCATTTGCGAGATTGCAGTTGAATGCAACAGCCTCCTGGGAAGTAACCGCTGCCCCAACGGGAAATCACGCTGCAGTTGTTTAGTACTCCTTGTTAAAAACGTGAAGCTGGCGCAATGGCTGCTGAGGGGAAGTGAGTAGTCATTTCCATTTTCTGGTTCAAGGACACTGGCGCTGCTGCCCCGGGCGGGGCTGGGGTGGGGTTGCGGTGGGATGGCTGGTTTGGTCGGGGGACTGAAGCATTCCAGGATGGGGGTCGCTCCATTGGGGGGCATCTGGGGGAGGGGTGAGGCCTGGGGGGGGGGGGGGGGGGGGGCACCCTCTGCTGGTTTTTTCGTCCTTCCTCTCATTCACTCTTGCCCCCAATTCCTCCTTCCCCCCCCCAATACCCCCACCCTCTGTTCCCCTCCTTCCCAACCATTCCCCCCCCACCCCACCATCATTCCCTGACTCTTCTCCCCCAGCCCCCATTCCTTCCCGACCCTGTATAACATCACCACAGGGTGCTGGGTCTGCGCCAGTACTGTCAGAGGGTCAATATACAAGGCAGGAAAGTGATGATAACTCACTGTGAGGAAAGCTCTGGTGCTCCTTAATTTATGCCGAAGTCTGGCTCCTGTCTTTCTGTGATAGCGCGATCACAACCATCCTCTGAACGGGGTCTGTATTGGGGGTGTTTCATCTTGGACCACTGTGCGGCAGGGGTGGCTGGAGCTTGGGGACCCTGGCTCACTTATCAGTCACTGGCATTGCCATACCCATACCACCCTGTTCTGCCTGCTGCCCTTGAGAGGCACAACTATCAGGAAGAGGGGGAGTGGGGTGGGATTTGGAAGAACTAGAGACCGCTGTCGTCTCCTTGATGGCAGGCCCCGGGTTGCCTCCACTGCTTTCTCCTCCCTGACGGTGCTGGAAGAGACCTGGGGGTCTCCATGGGGCAGCTGGAGTGAGCTCCAGAGGTCTTTGAGTCATCTGCCACTGCTAGTCCTGATGGCTCTCCGTTGTCTGGACCGATGCCCTCAGTGATGGTCCTCAGTGACTGGGTCATGCTCAACGGTGCCTCGGCAATGTCCGCCTGTATCTGGGACATTCAGTGACTGAGACATGATGTTGCCGTGCCTTTGGCACCACCACTCAAGATGCGGAAGTCATGCTCAAGGCTTTCCACTGTGGTCGCCACTCTAGCAGTGTTTGCCTGGGTGCCACGTATTGCCAACATCATCTCCTGCGCCCATTGCCTTTGGGACTCCTCCAATAGCTATGCACAGGCTGGAATGCAGCTGACATCCCATCCTGAATGTCACGTTGTGTTCTATCATCTGATCAGCTCTGGGAGAATCTTGTCGAGAGACTTGGCATTTTACTGGGACCCAGCTGAGTCCTGGGATGTTGCTGCCTCCACCTGATGTGCATCAGCATCTGTGTGCTGCTCACTGGTTTTTGCCCCAGAAGCCTGTCCACTGGTGTTGCCCATGGGCGTTTATGTTTCTGCACTGGTGGAAAGTGGGGGTGATAGCTGTGATGCCTCGATGGTGGTCTCCTTGGAGCTCTCCCCTGAGGTAGTCTCTTGGGTGGCGGGAGGGGAACGGCTCCAGATGGCCCAGTCCCATCAGATGGAGATCCTGCGAGACGATGGACATTTGGTCAGTGAGATGGGAGAACCATTTTATCTGATATGAACAACTTACTTGAGACAGGCCATCTAGGTGAAGGGGCAGTGGATCCTCACCTCTGCAGCACAGGTTAACCTCGCTGTCGATGACTGCTCTCTCCCCGGTCAACCCCGCCATTTACAGGGGGGTGAGGACTCAGATCTCTGGCACTCCGCCCGCCGCCACTGTTGGTCCTCCGACCCCCTCGCGGGACTCGTGTACGTGACGTCGGGAAGTCTGGCCAAGTTTGCATCCCTAAAGCTTGGAGCAGGTCTGCACGCTGCCATGCTTGAATGTTGACTGAGTGAGTAGTGAGGAAGCGTTTAAAAGCAGGATCCTCTTGCTAGCGGCGAAAGGCTGAGGCCCAAGTCTGACGAATTAGGCGGTGAGACCGCTAGTAATGGTGAGAAACTTGTGGGGCTCATTTCCAGCACAAAGTGCTGTTAAATATGGGACGCGATCTTGCCAAAGCAGTCGTTGAGAAGCACCCGCCCAAAATCACACTTAGAAATATTTCTGTTAAATCGCGCCCATTATTTCGAAGAAAGGAAACCCAAGTTTCTTTCATCATTATTTAATTCCTGAAACCAGGTAAGATCATATTAATGCTTTATACAGTAGCTATTTCATCTCTGATATATTTTGTCTTTACATTAATGTAACCATGTACCTATTTAACCTTTTCAATTCAGCCAAGAACTCTATTTATGTTGCCTGCATTAATGCAGCATAAATTGGATCTCTTCCTTGATGAATTGACTACATGAATATTTCATTTAATTGAATCTCATTTTATTGTGTTTGCGTACTGAGTATCTTTTCATTTAACCGCTTTGAAATGCATCTGCCACCTGTTAATGCAGTTGGATAAAAAATTCAAGTTCTTATGAATCTGGTTGCATTGTTCTTCGTTCGATGCTGTGTCTCCTTTGCAAGCTCAGTGTTAAACATTTAATTTTCCACGTTCATATCATCAATATGTATTTTATGATAATAAGGGTCCCAGTAATGACAACATTCTACACAAAATTTGTTTACAATTGGAAAGTTCCCATTTGTGGTTACCCACTATTTTAAAATACATTTTCCATCCATGATCTTACTTAATACATGATGACACCTTTACATCTTGGATCTGCCCAAGCCCTGTACATACCATCTAGGCTAAAATTCCAGTGCATTCCTTTAGAGATGCCATCTGTTCATGTGACGGATGAAATGGCTACTGCCTGAGCAGGGAGACAGGTGAGGGAGAAACAAAAGACAGAAAGGTAAGAAGCAAAAGTGAAAGGCAGAAAAAACAATGGTGAAAAACAAGGAGCCAGGATGCAAAATGAAGCAAATGTGACTAACAAGGTTAAACACACAGTCTGAAGACTTTGCCGGAATTGGAGCGGGGCGTGGTCGGTAGATGCTGGGAGAGGCCTCCCAACAACCATTACACCTTGCGAGATCTATCGCTACCTTGGGCATGGCTAAGAGCCCACTTAACCGTGCTGATGCCAGATCTAACCAGGTCTCGGAATCTATTGGCCTCCCCAAGGAGACCCCAGTTTAGTGGGTGGTCAGGGACAGGGAAGGATGGAGCCCTGGCTCTCCCCGGTGCCTTGTCACTTCCAGGCTGGCATCTTGGCATTGCCACCCTGACAGTGCCAAGGTGATGGGGTGGCACTGCCAGGATGGCAGGACTGGAACCAGGGTGGCAGTGCCAGGGTACCCAGGTGCCAGGGTGGCACTGCCAGAGATCAGGCCCTGAGAGGGGCTATGCCCATGAAAGGAGGAATGAGTGTAATAAAGGTGTGGGGTGGAGGACGGGCATGAAGGAGGTTTGGGGGGTGTGAAGGGTTGGGGCTCCTGGATTGGGGAGACGAAAGAGGGCATGGGAACACCTGGAAAGGGGGCTTGATCTCTGAGGAGCCAATCTGGCCAGTGAGTTCAGCTCTCCAGTAATTAAATAAATTCCATGTGTGGGCTAGCTCGACGAGAAGCTCCCCAGGTCTTGAAAAAAATGGCCAAGTATGGATAGATAGCGGTGGGGAACTCACCGACAGAGCCGGTGAGAAATTCCCAGCCAAACCCGCCTGAAATTACACTTCAAAACTTTAGATTGTGTTCTTTGTGTCTTAATGCAGAAGCAGTCGCAATGAGGCATAAACAGTTATGATATAGTTGCAATTACAGGGACATGGCTGCAGGGTTACCAATGGTAGGAGCTGAACATTCAGGGGTATTCGTTATTTAGGAAGGGCAGACAAAAGAGGAAAGTAGGTGGGGTAGCATTGTTAGTAAAGGAGGAAATCAATGCAATAGTGAGGAAGGATATTAGCTCGGAAAATCATGATGTGGAATCTGTATGGGTGGAAGCAAGGGGCAGAAAACATTTTGGGGTTCTCTGTCGGCCCCCAAACAGTAGTGGAGATTCAGGGGAAGGTATTTTCAAGACCAGAGATGCATACAGTAAGGGTACAACTAATCATGGTGACTTGAATTTACAAAAAGATTGGACAAGGTGGCATAGTGGAGGAGGCGTTTCTGGCGTGTGTACACGATGGCTTTTTAGACCAATGCATTGAGGAACCAACCGGAGAACAGGCTCTAGACTGGGTACTGTGCAATGAGAAATAAGTAATTAACAGTCTTGTCTTCCTGGGCCAGAGGGGCAGAGTATGGGAAGATGGCGAGCAGGATGTTGGCCCATCAGTTGAGGAGGCAAGAGGCAGCGAGGAAGATTGACAGAGTGAGGGATGATAAGAGTAAGGTGGTGATGGACACAGAGGGGTGTGAATGGCATGTTTGAGGCTTTCTACAGAAGGCTTTACAACTCAGAGCCCCCGGCTGGGGCAAGGGGATGCGGCGGTTTTTGGACAGGTTGGAGTTTGCCAAGGTAGAGGAAGAGCTGGTTGAGGGACTGGAGACCCCAATTGGGTTCAGGGATGTGATGGACAGTATGGAGGTGATGCAGGCAGGGAAGGCCCCGGGGCGGACAGGTTCCCAGTGGAGTTTAATAAAAATTTTGGGGGGTCCTGGGACCATTGCTCGTGCGGATGTATAATGAAGACAGGGAGAGGGGGAAACACCCCCTACCTTGTCACAGGCTTCCATCTCCCTGAACTTAAGAAAGGATAATGATTCAGAGCAGTGTGGGTCGTACCGCCCAATATCATTACTGAATGTAGACGCCAAGCTGTTGGCAAAGGACTGCGAATCGCGAATTGAGGACTGCCTTCTGGGGTGAGAGGCGAGGATCAAACGGGTTTTGTGAAGGCGCACTTGGGGAGGCTACTCAATGTAATCATGATGCCTCCGGAGGGGCAGGATGTGGAGGCGGTGGTGCCGATGTACTTGGAGAAGGCATTTGATTGGGTGGAGTGAGAGTAACTGCTGGAGGTGTTGGGGCGGTTCGTGTTCGGACAGGGGTTTGTGGACTGGGTCCGGTTGCTGTACAAGGCGTTGATCGCAAGTGTGTGGATGAACTGAGTGAGTTTGGGGTATTTTGGGCTGCATCGGGGAACAAGGCAGGTGTGGCCACTCTTCCCGCTGCTCTTCGCCTTAATAATCATAATAATAATAATCTTTATTATTGTCGCAAGTAGGCTTATATTAATACTGCAATGAAGTTACTGTGAATATCCACACGTCACCACACTCCAGTGCCTGTTCGGGTACAAAGAGGGAGGATTCAGAATGTCCAATTCACCATACAAGCACGTCTTTCAGGACTTGTGGGAGGAAATTGGTGCACCCGGAGGAAACCCACGCAGACAAGGGGAGGATGTGCAGACTCCGCACAGACAGTGTCTATCCATGGGATTGGCAAATCTCTCATGATTGAAGCTCATGCGGTTAAGATCCACAAGGTAGAGCTCATCACTGCCATGGATCTCTCCAATCCCAATATGTGAGCTCACATTGCCTCAGGGAACTCTGCCAGATGTCCACATGTCTGCTGACGCACCAAAACTGTGTTCCCTAAGGTAACGTCTAAGGCCTACCACCATGTCTACTGGAGCATCATCATGTCTGACGTCCTTCCCCCGAAAGGGACTGTGCATGGATGTCTCTGACTTAGCCAGCTCATCCCGCACCCTTCACCATGTGCCACTGATTCTGGTCACACACTATGGCCCTCCGATGCACTCGTCTCTGTGTTGGCAGAGTGCGGTCTGCCTCCTCGGACATTTCTTCCTGTTGATTCCCAAGGGATAAGATGGCCTGGGAATGAGTGCTGGGACCTGTGTGAAACACAAAAGGAGTTGTAGCCCCTTAAATTGTGAGAGCACTCTCTGTTAAATGTAATTTTCTTTAGCATCTAATCATTTTTGAAAAATTATTTTTAAAAAAATAAATTTAGAGTATCCAATTCATTTTTTCCAATTAAGGGGCAATGTTGAGTGGCCAATCCACCTAACCTGCACATCATTGGGTTGTGGGGTGAAACCCACGCAAACACGGGGAGAATGTGCAAACTCCACACGGACAGTGACCCAGAGCCAGGATCGAACCTGGGACTTCGACGCCGTGAGGCAGAATGCTAACCACTGCACCACCGTGCTGCCCTTTTAGCCTCTAATCATAATTGTGGTGATCTTATCATGAAACCCTACCTTTGCATACCATCTCATACCAATGTCTTCTGCTTATTGAACTAACAGGATTATCTCCATCATTATCACCAGGTTACAAAGTGCCTCCTCTAACACCATCTTCAGCACCTACAAAGGGTGATTCTCCATCCACGACAATAAGTCAGGAGGGCACCTGATTAACTCTGTGGCAGTCTCCTCCATGTTTCTGATCAGCCATAGCCTCATAGACCCATTCCCAGTCCAAACTATGTTCCTGGCAGTAAGGACACTCTTGTCCTGCAGGAAATGTTACCTAATATATGGTGCCACTGGGGACAAATCTCTTGAATCTGGTAGTGCGTCACAGTGTATATGCACATTTCTACCGTGTACACCAGGAACATCCTGGAGTTACAAACCTTCTTGCCAAATGAGACATATTTGCCCACAAGTCTCCCATTATGATGTGAACCATCACTTGAACCTCTGTTTGCTTCTGCCAAAGAACTCACCTTGCTGGAGCACAGCAAGTCATGGAACTGTTGCTGCATTGAACCCAAAGTGGGGCATGATCCCTTGCTGTGCTCACAGCAGAAAAGTTACTGTGTGCCTTGCTCCTTGTGGATGGATTCTGCCAGCCACTTGGATATAAAGTGCTTTGGCATCCCTGGACCATCTTGACCAAGGTCATGGTCACTGAAGCAGGGCTCAGCCCATTCTGCTCCTTCCCCACTTGACTGGCTTTTTGATATTCTGACATGACAAATGAACAAAACATGGACATTTAAGGCTTCCAGCTTCAAATGGTCCTGCCTGCTTGCATACATGAACCACTTTCTCTATCTCATCAATGTTGTGGGGTGGGATGCCGATGGGTGAGCAATGGAACTGGACAATTGCAGGGTGGCCTGCAACTTGTTCCTTTTGTAACAAGATGGCATATTGTGCTCCTGCGCACAAACTACCCTGCTGGCCTGCTCCCCCTGAGTCACACTGTTTTTGCACGACCCAAGCCCCAATTGCATGGCCCAGCCCTGATGGATGGTGGAAGGGCAAAGGCTCTGCATAAGATGTCGATCAATCATCACCTGAGACATTATGGTAAACTGGGTCAGTACACAATATCATGAGCAGCTGATAGTCCCAAGATGCTGCCATCCATGGCTGCCTCGTGAAGCTTTTTAAGTGTTAACTTTGTTGAGTGTGCTCCTTCATTATAAGGTGAAAATATAACAGTAATGTCTATATTTTCCTGACTATTACAGATAGTGCTTGATGCGCTATCAATTGCACTTAAAGACTCGAATCGGTACAAGAGAGGCTTTATTACAGTGATATGTTTATCCTTCGACTGCAGCTGGTAGAATGGCAGCTCAGGAGTTCTCATATATATTTATACAGCTCCCTGTGGGCGGAGCTAGCCGGCAGGGGCTTCCGGCAAACCTGTAATACAGGTACTGCTGTACATCCCCTAGTACAGGCACACACACAATTACACAGTGGTGGATCACCACAGTGCACATCCGACTCTTGATTGACGTCACCTCCCAGCAATCCACTTCCTGCTTCACAGCAGAAATGTCTTACGAGCTCTTTAAAGAGTGCCCATGATGTGCTACTCACACAGGACCCGCTCCACATCTGTACTGCTTCAGGGGTTGGTGGAACCGACTCCATCCTGCACCCACTCCTTTCAGAACGAAAATCCAGCAGTTTGCTGAGTTACTGCAGTCGGGGAAATTTCCTGACTCTGCGAATTCACCTTGGGAGTGAAAATCCAGGCCCATGTTCCATGTGGTGACTAAAATCAGATCAGCTTTAAAGCCTTTATTTTGATTCCATAACATCAGATGCCACATGAGTATGGCAAACTCCAGTGCAGAATGGTATATTTTTCCAAACACCATCCTATGATGAGATGCAAATCATAGATCTTCTCTGCCTATTCTGATAAACAGACAAGCAAGATACCTAATTTTATTGTAGCAAAACAAAAGAATCAAGGTCACCAAAGGACGACACCGAAAAATCGCTAAACACAATTTCACCTTAATTTTGTATTTTAATATAATAGTTAAATCAAATTCAATATTAATTATATATTACACTGTGGATACAACAAAGTTAGATCTTGTTTTATTCCAAGGCTGCCTGCTAGAAGCCAGGTTGAAAAATGAAATGAAATGAAAATCGCTTATTGTCACAAGTAGGCTTCAAATGAAGTTACTGTGAAAAGCCCCTAGTCGCCACATTCCAGCGCCTGTTCGGGCAGGCTGTTACGGGAATTGAACCGTGCTTCTGGCCTGCCTTAGTCTGCTTTCAAAGCCAGCGATTTAGCCCTGTGCTAAGCAGCCTCATCTGGTTTAATGTTCCACTGCAATTATGACAGATGTGAGCTCATGTCCAGGGGACAGATGAGGGGATGTAATTCCAACTGTCCCAAAATCCAGGGCACAAAATGTTGAATACCCATATAATAGGCAGATATCCTAAACAAACTAACAGTTTCGCTAACTGATAGATATTCTGATGATAATGGCTTTCTTTCAAATGTAACCAATGAAGATAAACATCTGCACCATAGTTTCTGAGTACTATTCAGGCACACGGCCTCTTTCTTTATTTTGCTTTTAAACATAGTAACATATATCACAACATTAACGGACCAGAGGCGGGTTTCCCTGACCCCCCCGCCGGGTTGGAGAATCGCCAGGGGGGCGGCGAGAATCCTGCCCCCGCCGTCCGCCGAAATCTCAGGCACCGGAGATTCGGCGGGGGCGGGAATCGCGCTGCGCTGGTTGGCGGCAGCTTGCAGCGTCCCCCGCCCCCGGCGATTCTCCGGCCCGCGATGGGCCGAAGTCCCGCTGGTTCTTTGCCAGTCCCACCGGCGTAGATTAGACTAGGTCCCTTACCGGCGGGACCTGGCAGCGCGGGCGGGCTCGGGGGGGGGGGGGGGATGGGATGCGGGACGATCTGGCTCCGGGGCGTTCCACCATGGTGGCCTGGCCCGCGACCCACCGATCTGCGGGCGGGCCTGTGCCGTGGGGGCAGTCTTTTCCTACGCGTCGGCCGTGTAGGCCTCCGCGATGGCCGACGTGTAGGTGAACCCCCCCCCCCTCCCCCCCCATGCATGCGCGGGGATGACGTCAGCAGCCGATGACATTCCCGTGCATGCGCGGACTCGCGCCGGCCGGCGGAGTCCCTTTGGCCCCGGCTGGCGCGGCGCCAAAGGCCATCCACGCCATCCGGCGGAGCGCAAACTACTCCGGCACGGCCTAGCCCTGTAGGTGTGGAGGATACCACCGGGTACGGGAGAATCCCACCCCAGATGTTCCAGGTGTAACGATTTTTCATTGCACTTTATCCTGTCAACAAATGAGGGAAGAGGATGGTGAATCCTTGAATTCCCAAGGTGACAGTGTGGGGATGGAGCTTAACAATTGCTACATTTAGCCCAGTAAGAATGAAACTACACAAGGGCAGTCTCACCAACTTGGATGGAGGAGAGCATAGGAGGACAATAATGTGGTCAACCAGGTTAGAAGCTGTAGAGAAATTAAAGCCCAAAAATGCAGTCACAATCATAAAGAATGTAATTTACAATCTTGTTTCAGGCACTTAGATGTTGTGTGAGGGCTGGGAACATGATGAAACAGGAAGATGCGGAAGAGCATAGATTTATGAGGCATCAACACACTGAAGGACTTGCGAATCGGAGGTAGTGGTGCTAATGACAGATTTGAAAGGGAGGGAGATTGTACCTATCAATAGAATTAGCTAATATGAGGATCAGGAAGTAGATTTGGATCATCGGTGGCGACACGGCAGCACAGTGGTTAGCACTGTTGCTTCACAGCGGCAGGGACCCAGGTTCGATTCCCAGCTTGGGCTACTCTCTGTGTGGGTTCTGCACGCTTTCCCCGTGTCTGTGTGAGTGTCCTCCGGGTGCTCCGGTTTCCTCCCACAAGTCCTGAAATACGTGCTTGTTAAGTGAATTGGACATTCTGAATTCTTTCTCAAACAGGTGCTGGAGTGTGGAGACTAGGGGCTTTTCACAGTAACTTCATTGCAATGTTAATATAAGGTGACTTGTGATAATAATATTATAGATTATTATTATAGATTATTATTATTAAGGGGATGGTTGAAATTGGAAAAGAAATAAGAGAATTTTCACTGAATCAAAGCGTTGTTACGGCGCAGAAGGAGGCCTTTTACCCTTATTGTGTCTGCACCGGCTCTCCAAATGAGTATTTCACTTAGTGTCATTTTCCTGCCTTCTCCCTGTAACCCTGCATGTTGTGACTTTTCATATAACAGCCTAATTCACTTTTGAATGCCTCATCTTTCCTGTACAGTATGATCTTTGAATATTGGGTGGTTTTGGCAGAAATGAGTTATCTCTCTTGAAGCTTGATCTCATTTAATGATATCTGATGGTGGATGGCTAGGATGCATTGCCTTAGTATTCTTAAAAATGTACCCTCGGAGTCGACAGAGTGGAGATGAATGGAGTGAACATTCTGCTTGGGGCAAAGATATCACAGCATGAGGTGAGAGAGTGCTTGGTCTGATCAATAGCTTTAGCATGGCAAGTGGAATGCCAAAGGCTAGACGGTTGAGATTTTGAATGACAGGTGCATGTGATTTGGGGAGAATTTCTTCTAGTGTTGGGTATAGAAGGCATTTGGGTATAACATTATAACACCAATTGACCAGCATTTCCCGAGAACAGCGGAGGTTTGGCAGAGGTGCACGGGACTGCCATTGTATCTACAGTTTGCATCCTCACAGGAGGCGAGGGAACAGCGGGAAGTTGGAGTGTCATTGAATGAATGTGCAGTTATTTTTAAATAAAAGGAACTTACAAGTTTAGTTCAGCAAATCTGCAGTCAAATGCTTTCAAGTGAAAGTGTTCCCCTGATATTCTGGGTATTTTTTTTTCATTCATTTTTACAGGATGTGGGCTTCGCTGGCGAGGCCAGAATTTGTTGCCCGTCTCTAATTGCCCTTGAGAAGGTGGGAGTGAGAAGTTGGTGGTGAGCTGCCTTCTTGAACCACCGCAGCCCATGTGGTGTAGGTACACCCACTGTGCTATTAGGGAGGGAGTTCCAGGATGTTACCCCAGCGACAGTGAAGGAACGCGCAACATATTTCCAAGTTAAAATGGTGCGTGGCTCGGAGGGGAACTTCCAGGTGGTGGTGTTCCCAGGTATCTGCTGCCCTTGTCCTTGTCAATGGTAGGCGTCGTGGGTTTGGAAGGTGCTGCTTGAGGAACCTTGGTAAGATTTGTCTGCTGATTCCAATATTAGTAGGGCATCTCCATCTCGTGGTGCCCCTACCTCTCCCTCCACCTGAGCAATGTACACCATTTTTGTGGTGCTGTTGGCCACCCTTCCCATTAGCAGCCCTGTTCCACCCATCATCCCTAATTGAACAGCACTCCTGGAGGCAGCTTCTTAATTGGCCACCTCTGAGAAGATTATACTTGATGTCCTACCACTGGCTGTTCCGAATTCCTGACCCAAAATGCATCCTGGTGGTGCTATTTGCATGCAAGAACTAAAATTCAGCCATTAAAGCTCAGAATCCTAAATGCTTTATAACAGTAAAATGACTCATTTGATAGCTATTTTCCTATACTAAAAATTTATGATGTTCACTCAAAATTGTCAGGTCATTAATTAAGTATTTTCGTCCTTGTTAGATTATTTATTAGATCAGTGTTTTTCAAACTTTGTTGCTTGGGACCCATTTTTACCAAATGGCCATCCTTCGGGACCCATACCAACCGACCTTGATGACCCATGCCGGCCGGCCTTCACGACCCACTGGCCGACCTTTGTGACCCACGCCAGCCAACCTTCAGAACAACAATTTTCACTTACCTTTAATGTGCCAGATGAGCCTGCTTGGCCCTCACGATGTCACTCGCTTTTTTGTTCAGTGTTACATTTATGAAAATGTCTTCTGCTGATGATTTAAGATCTCACTTCATCCACTGAAAAAAATAAAGAGGTTTGTCCTCGAACTCGCAAGGTTTAGTCTTCAAATGTCTTTGAGGTTTTGAGGGTTTGAAATTTTGTTTTGCCAATACTTTCCATAAGACCATAAGACCATAAGACATAGGAGTGGAAGTAAGGCCATTCGGCCCATCGAGTCCACTCCGCCATTCAATCATGGCTGATGGGCATTTCAACTCCACCTCCCAGCATTCTCCCCATAGCCCTTAATTCCTCGCGACATCAAGAATTTATCTATCTCTGCCTTGAAGCCATTTAGCGTCCCGGCCTCCACTGCACTCTGCGGCAATGAATTCCACAGGCCCACCACTCTCTGGCTGAAGAAATGTCTCCGCATTTCTGTTTTGAATTTACCCCCTCTAATTCTAAGGCTGTGCCCACGGGTCCTCGACTCCTCGCCTAACGGAAACAGTTTCTTTGCGTCCATCCTTTCTAAGCCATGTATTATCTTGTAAGTTTCTATTAGATCTCCCCTTAACCTTCTGAACTCCAATGAATACAATCCCAGGAACGCCAGCCGTTCCTCATATGCTAGACCCGCCATTCCAGGGATCATCCGTGTGAATCTCCGCTGGACACGCTCCAGTGCCAGTATGTCCTTCCTGAGATGTGGGGCCCAAAACTGGACACAGTACTCCAAATGGGGCCTAACCAGAGCCTTATAAAGGCTCAGTAGCACATCGCTGCTTTTATATTCCAACCCTCTTGAGATAAATGACAACATAGCATTCGCTTTCTTAATCACGGATTCAACCTGCATGTTTACCTTTAGGGAATCCTCGACTAGCACTCCCAGATCCCTTTGTACTTTGGCATTATGAATTTTCTCACCGTTTAGAAAGTAGTCTATGCTTGGATTCTTTTTTCCAAAGTGCAAGACCTCACATTTTCTCACGTTGAAATGCATCAGCCATTTCCTGCACCACTCTCCCAAACTGTCTAGATCCTTCTGCAGCCTCCCCACTTCCTCAGCACTACCTGCCTGACCACCTAACTTCGTATCATCAGCAAACTTCGCTAGAATGCCCCCAGTCCCTTCATCCAGATCATTAATATATATGGTGAACAGCTGCGGCCCCAACACTGAACCCTGTGGGACACCGCTGGTCACCGGCTGCCATTCCGAAAAAGAACCTTTTATCCCAACTCTCTGCCTTCTGTCAGACAGCCAATCCTCAACCCATGCCAGTAGCTCACCTCGAACACCATGGGCCCTCACCTTACTCAGCAGCCTCCTGTGTGGCACCTTATCAAAGGCCTTTTGGAAATCCAGATAGACCACATCCACTGGGTTTCCCTGGTCTAACCTACTTGTCACCTCCTCAAAGAATTCTAACAGGTTCGTCAGGCACGACCTCCCCTTACTAAATCCATGTTGACTTGTTCTAATCCGACCCTGCTCTTCCAAGAAATTAGAAATCTCATCCTTAACGATCGATTCTAGAATTTTACCAACAACCGAGGTTAGGCTAATTGGCCTATAATTTTCCATCTTTTGTCTTGATCCTTTCTTGAACAAGGGGGTTACAACAGCGATCTTCCAATCGTCCGGGACTTTCCCTGACTCCAGTGATTTTGAAAGATCTCAACCAACGCTTCCGCTATTTCTTCAGCCACCTCCCTCAGAACTCTAGGATGTAGCCCATCGGGGCCAGGAGATTTGTCAATTTTAAGACCTTTTAGCTTTTTTAGCACCATCTCTTTTGTAATGGCAACCATACTCAACTCAGCCCCCTGACCCTTTATAATTTTTGGGATATTACTAACGTCTTCCACTGTGAAGACAGACGCAAAGTACTTATTAAGTTCTCCAGCCATTTCCTCATCTCCCATCACTAGCCTTCCAGAATCAGTTTGAATTGGCCCAATGTTTACTTTGGCCTGACGTTTGTTTCTTATGTATTGAAAGAAACTTTTACTATCATTTCTTATATTACTGGCTAGCCTGCCTTCATATTTGATCCTCTCCTTCCTTATTTGTCTCTTTGTTAACCTCTGTTTGTTTTTGTAGCCTTCCCAATCTTCTGATTTCCCGGTGCTTTTGGCCACTTTATAGGATCTCTCTTTTTCTTTGATACATTTCCTGACCTCCTTTGTCAGCCATGGCTGTCTAATCCCTCCCTGGATAATCTTTCTTTTCTTGGGGATGAACCTCTGTACAGTGTCCTCAATTATGCATACAAACTCCTGCCATTTTTGCTCTACTGTCTTCCCTGCTAGGGTCTGCTTCCAGTTGATTTTCACCAGTTCCTCTCTCATGCCCTCGTAATTACCTTTATTTAACTGTAACACCATTACATCCGATTTTGCCTTCTCTCTTTCAAACTGCAGACTGAACTCAACCATATTATGATCGCTGCTTCCTAAGTGTTCCCTTACTTTAAGATCTTTAATAAAGTCTGGTTCATTACATAGCACTAGGTCCAGAATAGCCTGCTCCCTTGTGGGCTCCATGACAAGCTGTTCCAAAAAGCCATCTTGTAAGCATTCCATGAATTCCTTTTCTTTGGATCCACTGGCTACATTATTTACCCAATCCACCTGCATATTGAAGTCCCCCATGATCACTGTGACCTTGCCTTTCTGACATGCCTTTTCTATTTCCCGGTACATGTTGCGCCCCTGGTCCTGACCACTGTTAGGCGGTCTGTACATAACTCCCATTATGGTTTTTTTGCCTTTGTGGTTCCTCAATTCTACCCACACAGACTCCACATCATCCGACCCTATGTCGTTTAGTGCCATAGATTTAATTTTGTTCTTAACTAACAAGGCAACCCCACCCCCTCGGCCCACCTCCCTGTCTTTTCGATAGGTTGTATATCCTTGGATGTTTAACTGCCAGTCCTGAACCCCCTGCAGCCATGTCTCTGTGATGCCTACCACATCATAATCATTCACGATGATCTGTGCCATTAGTTCATCTACTTTGTTACAAATGCTACGAGCATTCAGGTAAAGTGCCTTAATGTTAACTTTCTTATCAGTACAGATATTGGAAGTCCTAAGATGTCCAAAGTTATCCTTCCTTTTTGTTGCATTCCTAGTCTGCCTCAAGCTTAAATCCACCTGCCTACATGTTATCCTCCTGCGTATCTTGCCATTTAACTCCCTGCTCCCTGTCGCTTTCACTTTCCCTTCCCCCCAACTCAGAAGTTTAAAGTCCTACTGACCACCCTATTTATCCTCTTCGCTAGAACACTGGTTCCAGATCGGTTCAGGTGGAGACCGTCCCAACGGTACAGATCCCCCCGGTTCCAAAACTGATGCCAATGTCCCATGAAGTGGAATCCCTCTTTCCCACACCAATCCCTTAGCCACGTGTTTACTTCCCTAATTTTCCTATCCCTATGCCAATTGGCACGTGGCTCGGGCAGTAATCCAGAGATTATGACCCTTGAGGACCTGTACTTCAATTTTCTTCCTAGTGCTTGATAGTCCCCGAACAGGTCCTCCACCCTAGCTTTACCTATGTTGTTAGTCCCAACGTGGACCACAACAACTGGATCCTCCCCCTCCCGCTCCAGTATCCTTTCAAGCCGGTCAGAGATGTCCCGCACCCTGGCACCGGGCAGGCAACACACCATGCGAGACTCCCGATCCGGCTTGCATAGGATACTATCTGTCCCCCTAATTATAGAATCCCCTATAACAACTACTTGTCTTTTTACTCCCCCCTCTTGAATGGCCTTCTGCACCATGGTACCGTGGTCAGTTGGCTCATCCTGTCCAGAGCCCCTTTCCTCATCCATACAGGGAGCAAGAGTCTCATACCTGTTGGACAAGGTCAAGGGCTGAGGCTCCTGCACTCCTGAACTCAGGTTCCCTCTGCCTGCCTCACTTACAGTCACACTCTGATGTCCCTGATCAGTTCCTGCATATAATACACATGAACTTTGAATCCTGATTTGCAATGGAAGAATTAATAACCCATACCACAAATATTCATCTTCATGCTGCTTTGTTCCTGTTTTCAGCTTCTTCTTCATGGGTTGTTCACCAGAGCCCAGAAGTTCACTCCAGCACTCCAAAATGGACAAATCTCTCTCGCGCCTAAAACACATGATGTTAGCTTACGGAATGCGCAACCTGTACTCGACCGCTGCTTCTGGTGGGAGGGCTCTGTCATTTTCTGAAAAAACTGTCCCTGGACAGCGTGCTGACGTCAGGGGGAGTCGTTCCACCCCGCTGGACTCTGGGCCTGAGCACTGATTGATCCGCCACGCATGCGCGGGATGGCCGGCAATCTTCAAAGTCAGTTGTGGCCGGCATTTTAGAAGCAAGTCTTGGCCATTGGGCAGATTGATTGATTGATAATTATTGATTGATTGATATTTACTGTCACATGTACCAAAGTACAGTGAAAAGTATTTTTCTGCGACCAAGGGAGCATACACAGTATATAGTAGACAAAAGAATAATCGACAGAGTACATTGACAAATGTTACACAGTGATTGGTTACAGTGCGGAACAAGAGCAAACAAAAGCACCATAGGGTGTCGTGAATAGTGTTCTTACAGGGAACAGATCAGTCCAAGGGATAGCCTTTGAGGAGTCTAGTAGATGTGGGGAAGAAACTGTTCCTATGTCTGGATGCGCGGGTCTTCAGACTTCTGTATTTTCTGCCTGATGGAAGGGTCTGGAAAGGGCAAAGCCTGGGTGTGAGGGATCTCTGACAATGCTGTCTGCCTTCCTGAGGCAGCGGGAGGTGTAGACAGAATCAATGTGGGGGTGGCAAGCTTGTGTGATGTGTTAGGCTGAGTTCACCACACTCTGCAGTTTCTTGCAATCTTGGGCCAAGCAGTTGCCATACCAGGCTGTGATGCAGCCGGATAGGATGTTCTCTATGGCACATCTGTAGAAATTTGTGAGAGTTGATGCGGATATGCCAAATTTCTTTAGCTTCCGTAGGAAGTAGAGACGTTGTTGGGCTTTCTTGTCTGTTGCATCAATGTGAGTGGGCCAGGACAGACTGTTGGTGATGCTGACCCCCAGGAACTTAAAGCTATCGACCATCTCCACTTCGGAGCCATTGATGTAGCCGGGGGGGGGGGGGGGGGTGTGTGTGTATGTGTGCCATACTACACTTCCTGAAGTCGATGATCAGTTCTTTGGTCTTTCCAACATTTAGAGATAGAGAGAGGTTGTTTTTGGTACACCATTCAACCAAGTGATCTATCTCCCTTCTGTAGTATGATTCGTCATTGTTTGAGATACGACCCACCATAGTCGTATCATTTGCAAACTTATATATTGAATTGGAGTTAAATCTTGCCACACAGTCGTGTGTGTCTAGGGAGTACAGTAGAGGGCTGAGCACACATTCCTGTGGGGCCCTGATGTTGAGGACTATTGTGGAGTAGGTGCTATTACCTACCCTGATAGACTGCGGTCTGTTGGTGAGGAAGTCAAGGATCCAGCTGCACAGGGAGCGGTCAAGTCCAAAGTTGCAGAGTTTGCAAGGTTGCAAACTCTGCAACTTGACCTGCACATTGCCTATCTGCTCACCCCTGACCTGTCTCCAGTGGTGGAAGTGGCAGATGAGCACCTCGCTTGGGTCTATTGATGGCCTGAAGTATTAATTGTCACCTGGTGCCTCAACTCAACTTAGCCATGATCTTACCCTCAACACTGAGAGGCCCATGCGCTATGGGAAGCCAGACAGCTTTAACTGTGCAGCTAGTGCAGAGGAAGAGGGGGAGAATCTCCTTTGGGGATGTACCCATCAGAGGCGTCACCCTCCCCTGAAGGTCATGGCCCCCTTTAACCCTCGCCCCACCAGCCTCTAAACCTGGCCCCCAACCCTCTCACTACCCTCGCTGGGGCTTGTTAGTCAGGCCTGCCAATACTCCAAATGTATTTTCAGTCCCGCCTCCATTATCTCCTACTTTTCTGGGGCAGTCTGTTGTCCCAGCAGTGACCATCGCTTGAACTTGATGCTGCTGGGCCCGACAGGGCTGCTAGCCAATCTGATTCACCAGCAGGTCTGTAAGGTGCGACTTGATCCCCAGATGGTCTCTTCTTAAGCCAATTAATGTCCCGTCGAATGTTAAATGACTGTGGGCAGCTGGCATTTGTGAGAATGTGGTCTCTGCCATCTCTTCAGGTGGTTTGCCAACTCTTTGGCTAGCTGTCCTACATGCAAGACAATAAAATATTACTACTCTATTGTAGTTTCAGTAGTTTCCATGTTAATAGTAAGGTAAGATTGAAATAAAGCTGTTCTGATCTGAAAAAAAAATTATTTTCACCTTAATTTGTATGTTACAGAATTATTTTTGTATATACCACAGGTAACCTGCCAATGCCCACAATTGCTGTACTTGATGGAGCTGCCTTAGGAGGGGGCTTGGAAATGGCTTTGGCCTGTGACATTCGTGTGGCTGGTAAGCGACAATCCCGTTGAATACTTGGTCAAATCAAGTGTGAAGGAAAATGTAGAGTGAAGGGTTAACATTTGAAATACCTGATGCTGATGTACCTATGGTGCAATATCACATGATTGAGTAACACAAAATCTGGAGGGAAGAGGTTCAACCTTGCTTAGAACTACTGAGATATACATGCAGCTATAAGCAGATAACATTTTTGGAATCTATTTTATTCCAAACATTATCAAATTTGTACACACAAAGGCTTAACTATATCATACAGTTTGTCATTTTTATTTGAACAAAGTAACAGCAACAACCCTAAATCCCCTATTCCCCCCCCTCAGCCGGACTATCCTCCCTCCCTTACTAGTTTGACCCCAACGATCTCTGACATGATCTCAAAAAATGAGACCCAGAACCCAACTAACGTGGGGCAGGAGCCTGATTCGCCGGCCCCCCTGTCAACGCTCACACCTGTCTTCCACCCTAGGGAAGAACCCACTCATATGCATCTTAGTTAAGTGCACTCTATGTACTACTTTAAATTGTATCAGGCTCAACCAGTGCAGGAGGAGGTAAAGTTCACCCTATGCAGGATCTCACTCCACACCCCTCCCTCCAGCCCTCGGCCCAGCTCTAATTCCCACTTGCCCCTCACCTCTCCTCGTGATGGTTTCCCAGTCTCCAGTAAAAACTCATATATATTGGAGATCTCTCCTTGTCCCATCACATCCGGTGATAGCATCCGATCTATCAGTGTGGGTGTCGGCAGCTGGGGGAACGAGGACAACTCTTTACGAATTAAGTTCCTCACCTGCAAATATCTGAATGCACTTGCATTTCTCCTCCATCTCCTCTAAACTCCACGAATAAATCCCTGAACCTCTTAACCCCTCTCCTTCTCCATATTCTGTACATTGTGTCCAGCCTTGATGGGGCAAACCTATAATTGTCACAAATTGGTGACAGTAATGACATGTCCCTCAGTCCAAAATGCTGTCTAAACTGGTTCCAAATTCTTAAAGATGCCCCTACTACCGGGCTCATTGATAGTCTAGCTGGGGCGAACTGAAGAGGGGCCATAACCAACGCCCTTAGACACGACCCTACTCAAGAGGCCTTCGCAGCTGACCCCAGCCAGTACCAGGCTCCACAAATCATCTTCGCGCTTTCCCAGTGTTCCCGCCCTATAATAGAGCACCAGGTTTGTTAGGACCAACCCACTCCATTGTCGCCCTCTCTGCAGGAAAGTTCTTCTAATCTTAGGAGTCTTTCCTGCCCAAACAAAGGCAGAGATTACCTATCAACCCTAGCGAAAAAAGATTATGGGAGGAAGATTGGAAGACTTTGGAACATGAATAGAAACCTCTGTAAAACGTTCATTTTGACTGTGTGTACTCTACCAGCCTAGGTTAGTGGGAGGGCATCCCACCTCCTCAGGTCCCTCGTCACCTCTTCCACCAGACTGGTCAAGTTCAGTTTATGCAGGGCAGCACGGTGGCACAGTGGACAGCACTGCTGCCTCACGGCTCCAAGGTCCCAGGTTTGATCCTGGCTCTGGGGCACTGTCCATGTGGAGTTTGCACGTTCACCCCATGTTTGCATGGGTTTCTCCCCCACACCCCAACAATATGCAGGGTAGGTGGATTAGTCATGCTAAATTGCCCCTTCATTGGAAAACATGAATTGGGTACTCTAAATTTATTTTTTAAAAATTCAGTTTATGCAACAGTGTCCAATCGTGCACCACCTGAATCCCTAAATACCTAAACTTTGTCTTGGCCAGCTTAAAAGGCATCCTTCCCAGACCTGTCCTCTTCCCCAGGGAATTTACCGGCAACATCTCGCTCTGGCTCACATTCAATTTATACCCTGAAAAGTATCCAAATTGTTTCAACAATTCCATAATGTCTTCCATATCTGTGAGAGGATCAGAAACGTACAACAAATTGTCTGTGTAAAGGGACACTCCCTGTTCATCACCCACCCCCCACCCCAATACCTTTCCATTCCCCTGATGATCTAATCGCAATGGCCAATGGTTCAATCGCTAGTGCGAACAATAGTGGAGATAACGGGCATCCCTGAATCGTGCCCCTGTATAGTTGGAAATATCCTGAGCTTACAGCATTGGTCCAGACACCAGCTGTGGGGCATTTTTTAGCAGTTTCACCCAGGAAATAAAAGTAGAATCAAACCTAAATCGCCCCAAAACCTCAAAGAGGTAGCTCCACTCAACATAGTCAAAGGCATTCTCCGTCTCCATGGAGATGATTACCAACGGCACCTGCTCCACAGAGGATGACATGACCACACTCAAAAACCTCCTGATGTTGGACGACAGCTGTCGGCCCCAGGCAAATCCTGTCTGGTCCTCAGATCAGTTCTGGTAGGCACCCCTCCAAACGTTTTGCCAGAACCTTAGCTAGTATTTTTGCGTTAATGTTTAATAGTGAAATAGACCTATAAGACGCACACTCAAGGGGATCTTTGTCCTTTTTCGAGAGATCGAGGCCTGAGTCAACGTGACATGCAGCACCCCTCTCAGCAGAGAGTCGTTGAACATTTCCAGTATGTGTGGCGCCAACAAGGCCGCAAACTGTTTATAAAATTAGGTCGGAAAACCATCTGGCCCTGGTGCTTTCCCTGATGCATGGAACCAATACAGTCGATAACTTCCTCCAACTCCAAACTTGCCTCCCGCCCCTCCCTCCTCACACTTTCTACCACTGGGAAGTCCAATCTGCCCAAAAATCACGCCATCTCCGAGCCATCCTCCGGTGGTTCAGACTTGTATAGCCTACAATAAAAAACCTCAACTCTCCATTCATCTTATCCGGGGCAGTAACCAGCTCTCCCCCCTCATCTTTAACCTGAGCTATTTCCCATGTGTCTACCTGCTGTCTTAATTGGTGAACCAATAATGGACTCGTTTTATCCCAGTACTCATAAAATATCCCTCGCAAATGGCAAAGCTGGCTCACCGCATTCGCCGTCGATTCAAACATCATTTGTAGCCTCTTTCCCTCTGCCAACAAATCTGCCGGAGGTGCCGTGGAGTACTGCCACCTCCAAGATTAAGTCTACCAACCTCTGCCTTTCAGCCCTGCCAGCCTTAACCTTGTGGGCCCTTTACGATATTATTTCTCCTCTGATCACCGCCTTCAACGCTTCCAAGAATGTGGAAGGCGAGACCTCCCCATTCTGATTGGAATTTATGTAATTCCCTATGGCCGAAGCCACCCTTTCACAAAACCCCTTGTCTGTCAGGAATGATCTGTCCAACCTCCATGCTGGGCTCAGCCTGCCTCGCATCGCATATCCACATAGTGTGGAGCCTGATCCAATATTACTATCGCCAAAATCCGGATCCTAACGTAATGTGGCGGGAAGCCGATAATCACCACTTAACCTCTATTTTGATACAATTAATGGGAGCCACCCCATATCCAACAGCCTCCCGTGATCCAGTGGCCTCTCCAGCAAGTGGTCACGCTGGTGCTGATTAGTATTCCTTTTTAAAAACATGAACCTGGCAGCAGGGCTTCTGCGAGGAGCCGAGCAGGTGAGTAGCCATACTTGTAAAAAAAATCTATATTAAATCATCTTTTTTATCTAATGCACATTTTTCATAGAATCATAGAATTTGTCTGGACTGAAGTTTTAGCAAAACCTATCATCACATTCATCATACAACCGTATGATCTTGGTACACTGGCGAGAGGGTTTTGTATTGAGTGGAAATTAATTCTTGTTTAGCTTCACATCGCATCAGAGTGGTTCAGAGATGCAGTTACTACAGTCTGAAGCAGCATGTGAGTAGACCATATCCAGCAGCCTCCATCCATAAATCATCGGCATATTTCTCACGCTACTGTTTGGCACGTGGTTCCTCATAATCAATTCAGGGTATAATATTATGGTTGTTGGAGGCTCCTACAAGTTGAAGAATGAAATCCCTATAAGTAGCACTGAACAATTAGTGTGTAAAACATGTCTCTGAACAATGTGTATTTCTGTGCTTTATTTTGCAGCTACCTCTGCAAAAATGGGACTTGTGGAATCGAAGTTGGCAATCATTCCAGGTGCAGGTATGGTTCATACTACTGATTATTTTTTCCAGGATTATATTCTCAATAAATGCATTTGACCAATAAGTGAATATGTTTGTTTCTTCAGTTGCTGTAATGTTCAATTTCTACTCACCTACTTTAATGAATGAAGATTAGCACTCCTGCCGAATGCCGATGACAGCTCATTCTTGTGTTCTTGCTCCAACAGCTTTAACTAACCATTTTGCATAATTTGAGATCAGGAATTTCCTGGCAGCATGCAGACGTGTTTAAGCCACTAGAACAGGGGGCGCGATTCTCCGCAACAACGATGGGTAGGAGAATAGTGGGAGGTCCGCTCCCGCATCTCCCGCTATTCTTCCACCCCCCCCCCCCCAAAATGGCGTGTCCGGTTTTGCGACACGCCGCTCGGAGCAACGCGGGCCGCCGTTTTTCACGGTGGCCCGCGATTCTCCGGCCCGGATGGGGCGAGCGGCCTGCCGTTCCCGACCTGTTCACGACGGCGGCAACCACACCTGGTCGCTGCCATCGTGAACATGGCGCGCCAGGTAAGTGTGGGGCCTGTGGGGGGCGGATCGGGGATCGAGCACCACGACCGTGCTCGGGAGGGGACGGGCCCACGATCGGTGCCCACCGATCGTTGGGCCGGCGTCTCAAGGGGACGCACTCTTTCCCCTCCGCCGCCCCGAAAGATCAAGCCGCCACGTCTTGCGGGGCGGCTGAGGGGAAAGACGGCAACCGCGCATGCGCGGGTTTAAGCTGTCCAACCCGCGCATGCGTGGCTGACGTCATTAGGCGCCGCGGCGGCATCATTCTTGGTGCGCCGGGACTTGAAGCCAGGGACAAGGCCCGGCGGCTGAGTTTCCCGGTACGGCCCTCCTATCCCCCTGGGGAGGAGAGAATAGGGGACCGGGAGAGGCTTCCGACGCCGTCGTGAACCTCTTCGGGTTGTACGACAGCGTCGGGCCTTGCGGAGAATTCTGCCCAGGATCTATAAAAAGGAGTTTGGACTAGCACTTAGAAAGCAGGATAAAGCTAGTGTGACCCGAGAAGGGGGAAGAAAATGACTCTTTCAACTAAGTGGAAAGGGCGTGTTGGGAGAAATGTACTGATGAGGGACAATTGGTATGGGCATTTGCTCGAGGCAGGGAAGAAAACCATCTTAAAAGAACAAAGAACAAAGAAGAACAAATCTTAGACTGGAGCAATAGACTAAGGGGCAGAGACCCTCATAACATTTAAGAAGTATTTAGATGTGCACTATCGATCACAGGGCATACAAGACCATGGGCCAAGTGCTGGAAAATGGGATTAGAATAGTTCGGTGGTTGTTTTTGACTGGCGCAGACGCAATGGGCTGAAGGACCTTTTCTGTGCTATAGGACTCTATGACTATAAGAAGAAGGCACCATTCTGAACTGGGAACAGCAAACAGGAAAAGAATGCCAGCATAAACTGAGGAGGGAGGGGAGAAGAAGAGTGTCAGTAAAGAATTGTAGGGAACGTGGTGTGGGTTGTGGAGTCAGGTTAAAAGTGTTATCTTGCCCTCTGTGGTGAGGAGATTGTAGTATGCATCCATGCCATGCGACAACTTTGTAAACAATTTAAAACAGACAAGTTAAGTAGCTTTACAGATAATACAGGACCATGTGATCTGGACTGGCTTTTCCTAGAATATTTTAGCATCTTGAAGTAAAGATTCAAACGTCTTGTCTGATAGAAGAATCTTATAGTGCAACCTGAATAAATTGTCAAATTTATTGTTGCATGTTACATAGTTTTGTTTGTTGAAAAACCCTACCTGAAAATGATGACATTTTTCTGTTCAGTGTGGTCAAACCCTGGGCGGGATTCTCTGATCCTGAGGCTAAGCGTTGACGCCGTTGTAAACACCGGTGTGTTTCTCGACGGCGTCAACGTGGCCTCAGGAGCAGAAATTCCAACCCCTACAGGGGGCCAGCATGGCATTGGAGGGACCCACGCTGCTCCAGCTGCCGATCCCGGAGTCAGATGGGGGCCATGGGGTGCACGCATGCACAGTGGGACCGGTGACAACGAGCGCATGCGCAGTGGGACCGGCGACAACGAGCGCATGCGCAGTGGGACCGGTGACAACGAGCGCATGTACAGTGGGACCGGCGACAACGAGCGCATGTACAGTGGGACCGGTGACAACGAGCGCATGCTCAGTGGGACCGGTGACAACGAGCGCATGCGCAGTGGGACCGGTGACAACGAGCGCATGCGCAGTGGGACCGGCGACAACGAGCGCATGCGCAGTGGGACCGGTGACAACGAGCGCATGTACAGTGGGACCGGCGACAACGAGCGCATGTACAGTGGGACCGGCGACAACGAGCGCATGTACAGTGGGACCGGTGACAACGAGCGCATGTACAGTGGGACCGGTGACAACGAGCGCATGCGCAGTGGGACCGGCGACAACGAGCGCATGCGCAGTGGGACCGGTGACAACGAGCGCATGCGCAGTGGGACCGGCGACAACGAGCGCATGCGCAGTGGGACCGGCGACAACGAGCGCATGTGCAGTGGGACCGGCGACAACGAGCGCATGTGCAGTGGGACCGGCGACAACGAGCGCATGCGCAGTGGGACCGGCGCGATTGCCATGCATGCGTGGTGGCTCTCTTCTCCACGCCGGCCCCGACGCAACATGGCGAAGGGCTACAGGGGCCGGCGCGGAGCAAAAGAGGCCCCCAGCCTGAGTGCCCCCCCTCCACCAGGCCCCCCCCCCCCCCCCCCCCCCCCCGATGCATCCACGTTGAGGTCCCGCTTGGTAAGAGCAGGTGTGGGCGGCGCTGCCGGGACTTGGCTTTTTGAGCGTGGCCGCTCGGCCGATCCCGGGCCGAGAATCGCCGGGGGGGGGGGGGCCTTAGAGCGGCCCCCCGACTGGCGCCGTGCTGACCGCACCGGCGCCTTGCCGATTCTCTACGCTCCAGAGAATCGGCGGGGGGGGCGGCGTGGCGCGATTCGCATCGGTCCATCCGGTTCTCCGGTTGGGCACTGGGGTGAGAGAATTCTGGCCCCTACCAGTGATCAATTCACATCAACTGTTCTAATTTGGAATAAGTTTGATTACAGATCAACAGTATTTTGCCATCTTTGCTAACAAATGGCAAAAGACCACAAACGCATTGAGTGCACTCAAATCTACCAGTCCGCTCAAAACTATCCTGTGCTCTCAGCAATCTGCAAAAATAATACAAGGAAATTAACTACTTAAAATATATCTGTATTTAGTTCATTTTTTTCATTGAGACAAAACAATCTTTTCACTCTCCAGTGCATGCCTGAGAGCGAATACTAGATTCCCATCAGTGTTTAAAATTAATTTTCGTCTCTGGGTCAATACTTCCCAATCACCCACCTGTCCCAAGTTGCAGGGCCTAAATTGCCCGACAGACTTGAAGGATCAAAGTGCATGAGGAAAGACCACAAAAAAGGCCTAATAAAGAATATTTAGCTAAGTACCTACAGCATATAATGCACAGAAGCCACCTGCAAATGTGTTAAACATCCTTGTCACATAAAACGTTGACCGGGACTTTCCGGCCCCATACCCTCTCCCGCACCCTCTGCCTAGCCTCTCGTACACTTGGATCTGGCATCTCACTGCATACAGATCCTTTCTCTATCTTAATCTCCGAAAGATGTACAGTATCGATGTTTAAGCTGGTGACTGTGGTAAACGATTTAATGATAGTGGGTGGAATTCTCCGCTCCCCTGCCGGGTCGGAGAATCGCTGGCGGGCCGCCTGAATCGCACCACGCCGTCCTGATGCCGGGACACGATTCTCTGCAGAGCAGAGAATCGGTGCCACTGGGGCCGGCGTGGTTGGCGCGGCACCGGTCGGGGTATGCGGCAACTCTCCGGCACGGGCTGGCACGCCGATTCTCCAGCCCGGATGGGCCGCGGAGCCGTCACCAAAAAGCTGAGTTCCGCCGGCGCCGTTCTAACATCCTCTGAGCCGGCGGGACCTCGGCGATTAAGGGTCCGGGGACAGCTTGTGTGGGGGATTCCGACCCCGGGGGGGGGGCCTCTGCAGTGGCCTGGCCTGCGATCGGGGCCCACCGATCGGCAGGCTGGCTTTTCTGTTCTCTGGCCTCCTGTCTTCCGCGTCGGCTTCTGTAGCCCTGCGCCATTTGGCATCATGGCCAGCACGGGGTAGAAGGCCACTGCACATGCGTTAGTTGGCGCCGGCCCGACTGCGCATGCGCGGACCCCGCAGCACGGGTTCAGGCCGGGATCGGCAGCTGGAACGGCGTGGGCCACTCCAGCGCCATGCTAGCCCCCTGTGGGCTGCGGAATGGGGTCCTGGAATGGGCGCCGACATTGGAGTAAAACACTCCTGTTTTTACGCCAGCGTCGGCACTTAGCCGCCCGATGGGAGAATCCCGCCCACTTATCGTTCTTGCCTTCCTCTTTCTCCGCTTGCGGGGAAGGTTCCAATTTTTTGATTATCTGAAATTTAAAATTCACAGTGGTTTGGTTGTGTTGAGGGGAGAGAACAAAGTAATAAGTGCATGCTTACAACACCTGCAGCTTGTGAGTCAGAAAAAAACTTATGGGATGGGGAAGAAGTGGATGAGATGAAGGATTACATCAGGATACCTCATCACTGATCCCTGCAGCCCGACCATTGGACAGAGCTTCAGTGATCTCCCTTTCCATGATAGCCAGCACCATCTCCTGCAAGGAGGTTAAAATATGCAGATGTGCTTGCCCCTCTCCAGTTCTTGCTGCCTGTAATGTTCTGCACCATATTCTTCTGCAGGCAAGAGTGAACTGTGCCGATGAGTGTCATGTTTGGGTGATTGAGTTGCCATGGTTGAATAGCTGCTTGTGTGTGGTTTGTGAGTTTGAATTCATGGGTTAAACAATGCCAAGTATGTGAGATAATGCACATGAATGAAAATCCTGATAGAGATTGTTGATAGATGGGTAATGAGAGTGTGGTGAATTGAGTGGTGGATGAGGCGAGCGGTGCAGTTGGCAGGATATACCATTTGAAGATAAATTCACTAACTTTGACAGCTGATGTCAAATAGATAAATTGATGTCTGTGCTACATCCATGTTCTTGGATGGAATTGACTTTTGCTGCTACTTGTTCACACTGCCTCTAGAGCATATCTTTGACCCTGGACGTGATTCTTCCAGCCCCGCGTTGGTCCGGAGAATCGCCGCATCCGCGCCATGCCGTCCCGACACCAGTGTGCGATTCTCTGAGGTGCGGCGAATTGGTGCCATTTGCGCCGGCGCGTTTGGCGCGGCGCCGGTCACGGGCCGTTGTACGAGGCTGGGCCGCCAATTCTCCGGCCCGGACGGGCCGAGCGGCCGCGCGGAAAAAGGAGAGTCCTGCCGGCGCCGTCCACGACTGGTCGCTGCCAGCGGGAACTCTGCACAAAGGGTCGGGGGCCGGCCGCTGTGGGGCGGGGGGGGGGGGAATGGGAGGGGTGCTCTATCCACGGGGGGCCTCCGATGGCCCGTGATCGGGGCCCACCAATCGGCAGGCCGGCCTCTCCCCCTCCCCCCGGTCCTACTTTGTTGCGTGTCCGGCCCCAGAACTCCCCCGCCATGTTGCATCTGGGCCGGCGTGTTCCGTAAAGCCACTGCGCATGCGCGGGTTGGTGCCGCCTCCATTGCGTGCCAGGAAGTGAGGCTGGAGCGGCGTGAACCACTCTAGCGCCGTGCTGGCCCCTTGTAGTGGCCTGAATCTTAGTGCCCGTGCCCGTTTCGTGCCGTTGTGAAACTCAACGGCGTTCACGACGGCGCGGACACTCTGTCCTGCATCGGAGAATCGCGCCCAATATATCCTGAACTCCAGAAATAAAGGAAATTTTCTCCTCCTTTACCTCTTTCAGCAAGACCTTTATTATCTGAAAACTTTGGTGCTCACTCTGTCACATGTTCAGCCTTTGTTCAAAGTAATACAACTCAGACTGAGTCTTTGGGGGTAAAAAACCCCATCATTTTTTGCAGCCATATTGCCACCTCTCTTCTATGAGGTGTGCATTGCCTTTTTAAGTACTGTGCTTTAGCCATTAGCAATTTCAGGGCCCTCCGTGCACAACCAATGAAATATGCAGCGGGTTCTGGTTGCACACAATTGTTTAAAAAGTAGGTAGTACCAATTTAATGTGCTGCCTGCAGAGCAACGAATGGATGCAGGTTTGTCGCATATCGTGATCCCCATACCCCTTTTTTGGGGGATTGCCAATTCTCCCCATGGTCTTCAAGGGAATTTTGTTGAATGGATAGAAAGATAGAAAGATGACTGGAGATAGAAAGCAAAGTGAAAGGGAAAATGCCCATTTTTATTTTGGTTGAGTATGGTTTATAATGTGTTCAAAGTTTTTTGCTGGGAATTCAATTGTTTTATATTTGTTTAAATGATTTGGCAATTGGCACAAAGGGAATGATTTAGAAACTTGTTACAAATGAGAAGCTATGGCAAATTGTGAGAAAGATGATGGACATCTGTCACCCATCTGTCCACAACAGACAGATGGGTGACAGAACAAATTTAGTGCAAAGAAATGTAAAAAGTGCAGGGAAAGGAAATATATTCTAAATACTAAGTTTCTCAACAGAGTGGAGAAATAAAAATCTTCAGAGTTACAAACACATCTTTAAATATTGGAATGAAAGTCGAAAAGGACATGCAAAGGCAAGTAAAGACAATACCTAGAGACAATGGGTGCGATTCTCCCAAAATATGTTTAAGTTAATTTGTGGCGGGTTTTTCAGGGAATTTCCAGCTGGCTCTGCCGGCGAGTTTCCCACCGTTATTCCATGACATTTCGTCACTTTTTAGGCCCTGGGGTGTTCCTCACTGGATTAGCTCACAATTAAAATTTTTGTTGACACTGGGGAGCTGAACTCGGAGAGCGGGCTGCCATTTTGAAAGTGTGCCCCAACACACCAACCATGGGCAATCTCACCCCCCACACACATGGACACTGCCCCACACTCCCCTAGTGAGGACACCCTGCTCTTCAGCCGCCCCCCTCCAAGCTCCTGACAGCACTCCCTCCCATCCAGGTCCCCACCTGTCACCACTCCAAAATCCCAGATGCCCTTACTTCCTGCCCTGCACTCCTCCACTCTTCAAACCTCCCTCCACCCTAATTTCAAGGGCATGGCCTCCATCTGCCCCTGACCCTTGGCAGTGCCACCCTGGCACTTAGACACCCTTGCACTGCCAGCCTGGCACCAGACAGTGCTCCTGCAAGCTTGGCAGTCTCATCAGGGCACCTTGGCAGTGCCAGGGTGACCGTGCCAAGGTGCCAGCTGGGCAGTGCCAAGGTATCCACGCTCCAGGGTGAAGCCAGTGAGCCATGCTGCACTTACCCTGACTGCCATGGGGTTTCCCTGGCCCATGTTTGTGTGGACCAGTACTGATCGATGCCTGCTGCAGCCTCCCTGGGGAGGCCAGAGAATCGACTGAGGGCAGTGGAGCCCCGGCTGGTTGGTCATAAGTAGGTTTACGACCTACTTCCGGGAGCCTCATTTGGCCCTGCCCATTTTGGGCGAGTTCCGACTCCGTCACGTGGGAGTTTGACGAATCCCGCAAGGCGATGAGGTTGTCGGGGGTCCACTGGAGGGCTCTCCCGAGATTCTCCAGCCGCGTTGTGCTCTCGCTTGAATGCAACATAGCAAGAGAATTGTGCCCAATGAATATAAAGGCAAGGAAAAAGTGGTAAGGATACAGCAAAAATCAACAAAATGCCCCCAGTAATGAGAGATCAATGTTATGAAGGAAAGCTTGAAAAATTCAGCCTTTTCAGAAAAAAGGATAGTTTAAAGGGGATCTTATAAATAATACACTTAGAGAAGGCAAATAGTGAAAGATGGTTTTCACTGGTTGGCAATTTCTGATCAAGTGGCATAGACTCAGTATCATAACTTGAATAAAGGGAGAAGCTAAAATGTACACAAGGGTTTTAGAATATGAATTTTTTTACCACAAGAGACTATTGAGAAATGGACATTAACATTGTTTAAGAAACAAATCGAATACATAGCTGAAAAGGATGAATAAATACATACATGGGAAGAGCAGTGAAAGTTATGTTTAAGCTCACTGCAGAAAATGGATGAGTATAATCATGGTTATAATTTATGTAGAGTAAATGTACCACCAATAAAGATCATAGTGTGCATTTCTGTTTGGGTCCTTAAGTAGGATTAAGCCTACATCCATTAGCCTTTCAGTAGTATTTAATTCAAACAAGTGGACTCTCTACATGATGAAGTAGCTTCTTGTCTGCCGAGAGACAGGAAAACATTTTTCTGTTTGTTTTTGAACAGCAACAGGCATTCCCTTGTGTCTGATCTCATTAATTATTGATTGGATAGTTCAGAGAAGTGGTGGAATGTTTTCAAAACTGCTCAATCCTATCCCAGACCCACTGGAGGAACCTGCTTCATTGCTTTTTCAGCTCTTTTTAAAAGGTTGGTATGTTAAGTGTTACATTAGCCATTATTAGGATGTAAGAAAGTTAAATAATTAAGTTTAAAGGCATTTCTTTATTTCTAATTTGTTTCTAAGAGGAGTGACATTGAAATAGATACTCAAAGCCTCCATGTGTCAGTCTCCTGTGTCTATCTCAGTTGATGCTGCTGCTCTAAATAAAGGCTGTTGGAATCTAATGTGGACTTTCACAAGTACATTTCACAACTGCACAAGACTAAACTGGAGAGTACAGTCTCCGATTGAGAATTTTAAGAATTTGAACCAACAATCTGCAGGCTGGAACTGTACTCCAGCAAGCAGCTTCCAGATTAAAAGATTGTTAATGTTTTGAAAAAATGGGCAGAATTTTCTGCTTCTGTCATCGGCAGGAATTGTGGTAGGCGGGGCACTAAATTTGAAGTGATGGAAAAAGTCAATTTCCAACTGGTGGGAAGGTAATTTGGAATTTTGTTCTCCTGATTGGCAGGTTAAAGGCAGGTCGGGTTTCCCTCTGATCAATGGTGGGAACCACGTTTGCATTCATTTGCATCACCTGAATGATCATTAAAAGGCCTTCAAAATTAATTGCCCTCCCAGAGGATAATAAGAATAGTCTGTTTTCCAACTGTATATAAGATATATCTAGGTGTGCACCTGGCAAGCTTTTGTTCAATGACTGTGAGGTATGTAGGCACAGTTTCATTTACCTTTAATAGCTTTTCTGCATGATTTGGGGTGCTTGTATCACAAGCTGCGGGGAGGCAGGGGGAGACAAAGACAGGACTGGGGGCAGGGGTGTGGAACATGGGAGAGAAGGGGGATGATGGAGGCATGACTGGGGGAGGGGGAGTTGGTGTGTTGGGGGAACACAGGTGGGAAGGGGGGGAACAGTGGCAGGACGAGGGTTGGTCAATGAACAGAGTTGAGTTATGAAAGATGGGGCGGGATTCTCCGACCCCGACCCCGGGCCGGGTTGGAGGATCGTCGGGGGGGGGGGGGGGGGGGGGGAGCGATTCACGCGACGCTGCTCCGACGCCGCTCCCTGGTTCTCCGGTCACCGGAGAATCAGCGGAGCAGCGTTGGAGCGGCGTCGCGTGAATTGCACCCCCGATGATCCTACAACCCGGCCCGGGGTCGGAAACTTCCGCCCCATCTTTCATAACTCAACTCTGTTCATTGACCAACCCTTGTCCTGCCACTGTTCCCCCCCTTCCCTCTCGGGTGGGCAGGAGGCTTCCGCTTGCAGTTGTCAACTGGGCCTGGGTGGAGGTGGCTGAGGCAGTCAGCACTGTGAGGCTCATCAGGCGGACTGGCACGCGGTGCCCTAAGAAGATGAACAGCTTCCTTAGGGTAGGTGAGCCACCACCTCTGTTCCTCTGGCATCGCTCCCGTCCCTCACTCCTCACATCACACCACGCTCCCATAGAGGCCAATCAAAACCCATCTGCCTGCATCTTCCTCACATCCCACTCTACACCAAACCCCAACACCTGTATTGTCCTCTTGGCTAGGTGCCTTGCACACACATGCCACCAGCTACAGACCCCCCTTCGTGTAAGTCACCTCCATGTGTCTCACCGTGTCCTTTGTGTCCTTTGGGAAAGGCAGCCCATATCAGAAGAGAGCGGGAGAAGATTGGAGGGGGCGTCTCAGACCTTGACTCTCACCCCGCTGAGCAGAGGGCAATGGAATATCCGCGGAGATGCAGGAGAGGGCTATTTCCTAGGCAGAGGTGCCATTTGACAACCAAGTGATCCCCTAATACAAAATGATGTCCCAATAGCAAGTGAGTCACCACTCTCCCTCAGACCACTCCTTCCGAAGATCTCACCATGTGTCTTGTCTTGATTATTGATTGGTTAGGCAGGCATTATAGGTACTCATCATTGTCCACATGTTGCCGATGTATACTGCATGGAATCCCACTGGCTATTGAGGAGTCCAATCTTGCATTTTGTGGAGGAACAATGTTTATCCTCGCCAGCTAGTTCTGCAGCCTGCTCTTCATGGGACGTGAGTACACTAAACTCCTCTTGGCTCTTTGCTGCCCATTACGGACAATCTTATCCCGCAAAAAGATAGCTGCATTGATAATGAGCCAATGAATGTGTGCGGGTGCCGTTTATATGGCATCAGGACCGTTAAACCCCATGAGGTAACAGCGAGCAGATGAATCACTGACGGCCCCATTCCCACCATCCAGCAGGAATCACACTGACTTCCCTATCCACAACCACGCAAAGTCTCCAGAATGGCAATTGCTGCTCAATACCTTATTCCTTAAAATATTAATAAAACTACTGCTTGAGTTGACAAAATGCACAAGAGTTCCAACAAACCTGCTGAAAATATTATAAAGTGAGCTTGACTCCACACCATTTTAGAGAAAAGTCAAAGTAGTGTGAAGTGGCTCCTTAAGAGTCCCTCATACTGTTCTATTTTTGGATGGAGGTTTTCTTTGCACAATGGTGACAGGATTGGAGGTGGTGGGAATGGCTTGGATAATAGGAGGAAACTCCATTGGGATGGCTTCCCAAAGCCTTCTCACTAGAGGAAAAATTTCGAAGGGATGGGCGCCACGGAGATGAGCAACCAATTAAGATGATAAAGGCCCTAATTAGCGGTGATTTTGTGGCCTGTAGTAGTCGTGGGTAGGAAAGGTCGCACCTGCAGCCAAATGATTCTTCTGGAGGGCTTTCCCTTTGCTCTGGAGGGCCTAATGACTTTGGCCATCATAATCTTTACTTTGGATCTTGAGAGCGTCTCTAAATTCAAATCCTTAGCTGGTCTCAACAATTCCTACTTCTATCAGTGTAGCTATTGAGGCACCAAAACTGGCAACATTCTGGTTGGGCAAGTAGGAGGCTTCCTCCTGTGAAATTGCTAGATCAGTCTTGCTGCAGGCTCCTTATTGGTCCTGAAATCGGGTCCAGAATCCAATGGGAAAATCCTCCTCATTCGGGGACTCGGCCCATTGTGGGCGGAGCATCGGAAGAGGGCCTCAGGTGACATCCTGAGGCCATCCATACGGCGTTCCATGAGTACACCGCTTTTGAGGGAGCTGAGCATCGCAAAAACAGCGCCGCCCCCAATTCCGGCGTAAATTAGGGTTCTCCGGCCGATCGCCAAACGTGATTTCGCCATCGGGGATCGTATAATCCCACCCATGGAATCAGTTGAGGGGGCATTTTAGGGTGGAAGGGATATCTGTGTTAATGCCGCTGTGCGACAATCATGGGTTTGAGCCGGGGGGGAAGGATAGTGTATACAGGGGGTGGAGGGAAGTGGGGCTGATCAAGGTGAGGGATCTGTATTCAAAGGAAGGGTTCGCCAGTCTGGAGGAGCTAAGGGAGAGGGTAGAGCTGCCCAGGAGGAGTGAGTTCAGGTATCTGCAGGTTAGGGACTTTGCGCAAAAGGTCTGGAGGGAGTTCCCAAGGTTGCCCGGATACACTCTGCTGGAGCGACTGTTGATTCCGGATGTGGAAGGAGAGGGAAGAATTGGGGATATATACAAGTTGCTGGGGGAGCAGGGAGGCGAGCGGGTGGTGAAGATCAAGGAGAAATGGGAAGTGGAGTTGGGAGGGGAGATCAATTGGGGAGTATGGAGTGTGGCACTGCGTAGGGTAAACGGGATCTCCTCTTCTGCAAGGATGAGCCTGATACAGTTTAAGGTGGTGCACAGGGTGCATATGACTCGGGCGAGAATGAGTGGCTTCTTTCAGGGGGTAGCAGATGAGTGTGAGAGGTGTGGGCGGGGGCCAGCGAATCACGCGTACATGTTTTGGGGTTGCGAAAAATTGGGAAGATTCTGGGCGGGAGTATTTGCGGTCTTAGCCAGGATTGTGGAGGAGGAGGTGGACCCGGACCCTTTGGTGGCGATATTTGGGGTTTCAGAGAAGCCAGAGCTCATGGAGAGGAGGAAGGCAGATGTCTTGGCCTTCGCCTCTCTGATTGCACGGCAGCAAATTTTACAGGAGTGACGGTCGGCATCACCACTGGGGGGAGCGGCTTTGTTGGGTGACCAGTACGACTTCCTGCAATTAGAGAAGATAAAGTATGAGTTAAGGGGCTCTGCAGGGGAGTTTGAGAAAAGGTGGGGATGTTTGTGACTGTGCTTGAGGAGCTGTTCATCGCAGGGAGGTGAGAGGGTGAAAAAGGGAAAAAGTTTGTACAGGCTGTATAGTTGATTGCTGGGAAGTATGTTTCTCAGGGTGTTTATTTGCTGTAACCTGTTTTGATAAATGTTTGTAACAAAATACATTTAAAAAATGCTTTGAGCATTTAGCAGCACAGTTATGGTGCCAACTGGTGCTTAAAGCACAGGCTGATTGAAAGACCCAGAAAAATCAGGGTCTGCATTATCATTGGAAATCTGGAGGTAAATCTTATTATTTTGCACGAAGACAAACTAGGGCACCATCAAATGATTAGGCATAGTTTTGAAGGCATTACGTCTAATGACTAGTCAGTTTGTTACAAGCATAGAATGCTTCAGAGGTCCAAAACTGTTAACCAACTCGTTATATAACAACCATTAATGTACCTCTATGTTACAAATGCATGTGCCCGAATTTATGTAACTATTAATTTTTACCATACTACTTCAAATTAAAGCAATACTGAAAATATGAACCCTTAATGGTGTGTACAATTTATCTTAAATCTAAATACAGACTTTTAGAGTAATGGTGCCCTTTGGAGTTTCTTTCACTGGATGAAAATACTCAAGCAAATAAAATAATAATAAGTAAATAAAACACAAATTTCAGCTAATTAAATTGTGGCTATTCAAGTACATTATATCCTCTTAAAATTGCCTACTCACCCACCTTCCCCAATAAATCCTATTTCATTTTAATAAGCAATGAAAGTAGGCCAGCAGATGTTCTTTTTGTTTAAGTGCTTGGTAAAGTGATAGTTGACTGAAGTAGCTTTTCACAAAGAGTAATCCTGGTCAGTTTATTTTTAGTTTTTGTAGTCCCTTGAGGAATATGATTCCACAGTAGTTGGTTGCATCTGCTGCCCTTGTCCTAGGTGGTAGAAGTTGCGGGTTTGATGAGTTGCTGCAGTTTATCTTGTGTGTGATACTGCTGCCACTGTGTGTCAGGAAGTGAATGTTTAAGGTGGTGGATGGGGTAGCAATTAAGCTGGCTACCTCGTCCTGCAGGCAGCTTGGTGGCACAGTGGCTAGCACTGCTGCCTCACGGCGCCAAGGATCCGGTTCGATCACAACCCCGGGTCACTGCCCATGTGGAGTTTGCACATTCTCCCCGTGTCTGCGTGGGTCTCACCCCCACAACCCAAAAAGATGTGCAGGGTAGGTGAATTGGCCATGCTAAATTGTCCCTTAATTGGAAAGAAAGAATTCATAGAATCATAGAATTTCCAGTGCAGAAGGAGGCCATTCGGCCCATCGAGTCTGCATCGGCTCTTGGAAAGAGCACCCTACCCAATGTCCACACCTCCAGCCTATCCCCATAACCCAGTAACCCGACCCAACACTGAGGGCAATTTTGGACACTGAGGGCAATCCATCTAACCTGCACATCATTGGACTGTGGGAGGAAACTGGAGCACCCGGAGGAAACCCACGCAGACACGGGGAGAATGTGTAGACTTCGCACCGACAGTGACCCAAGCTGGGAATTGAACCTGGAACCCTGGAGCTGTGAATCAATTGTGCTAACCACAATGCTACCGTGCTGCCCGAGTACTGTAATTGAGTGCTCTAAATTTACGGGGGTGGCATGGTAGCACAGTGATTAGCAATGTTGCTTCACAGCTCCAGGGTTCCAGGTTCAATTCCCGTCTTGAGTCACTGTTTGTGCGGAGTATGCACGTTCTCCCCATGTCTGCGTGGGTTTCCTCTGTGTGCTCCGGTTTCCTCCCACAGTCCAAAGGCTTGCAAGTTAGGTGGATTGGCCATCCTAAATTGCCCCTTAGTGTCCAAAAGGTTAAGTGGGGTTACTGGATTACGGGTATAGGGTGGAGGTGTGGGCTAAGTAAGGTGCTCTTTCCAACGGCCGGTGCAGAGACGATGGTCTGAATGGCTCTTTCTGCACTGTAAATTCTATAATTCTTTGGATAGTGTGGAGCTGCTTGAGTGTTGTTGGAGCTGCACTCATCAAGGCTCACCATCACCTTCTCAAGGATAGTTAGGGAAGGGCAATATGTGCTGGTCGAACCAGTGAACCCCCTCGCCCATAAAAGGATATGAAAAACTGGAGAGTATTCAAACACATTCCCTTTTTTAAAAATATTTTTATTCTCCTTTTTCACAATGTTTCTCCCGAATTTATACCCACCAACAACAAACAATAATCAACAACAAATATATCAAACCCCATAACAATAACAACGATCCCATCCTCCCACCAACCCCCAAACATTAAAGCATATTAACATAAACAAATGACAAAAAAGGAATCAGGGATTACCCATAGCCAACTTTAATATACACAGCCCCCCCCCCCAACCCATCCACCCATCCCCCCCCAACTAATGTTCTATGTTATCCAGTTCTTGAAAGTGCATAATAAATAGTGCCCATGACTTGTAGAACCCCTCCAAGCTTCCCGTCAGTCTCTCTAGTGTTATACAAGTGGCTCGATCTTCCCTGCCAATGCACCTTTTGCTGTGCTTGACCCTGCTGGCGGACTGGTCGAATCCGTCTTCCCAGCATTCGTTCGCTGGCTCTTGGACATTCTTAGCCAACTAAATCTCCCCTGGGACATATTTTGTGAAGATTCTCCCCACACGAAATGGGTGGAAAGAACCAAAATCCCAGGGTGAGATTCTCCACAAATGCGAAGAATCGTAAAGGCTGCCGTGGGACACGCGGGGCTAGGAGCGCGTGTTGATCCCAAACGGGCATCTGGCGCCCATTTCACGACGGCAGCGAGCAGGTGTGTTTGCTGCCATGTTGAAACGGGCGTGAAGGCCCGGCCGCTCGGCCCATCGGCCTCGGAGAATCGCCCCTTACTTATCTCACGATTGCCCCCCTCTGAGCCCTTCTCTCGTGTATTCCCCCCTCCCTCTCCCCATTCAACCTGGTGTCCTTCTCCTTCTCTACCACCCCCATTCCCTCACCTATCACCCCTTGTCCCCCATGGTTTGTTACTTCTGTCCACCCTCCTCCTGGGAGGTGTGCTGCGGCACCTCCCCCTTTTTACTTCAGTGCACCAGCTTGTTCACTCGTGTAGTCGCTCGCCCCGAAGACCGGATTGCCATTTTTACAACCACATGAGATTCCCCCCTCTTCTCCCACACCCCCTCCCCCCATGGCCCCAAGTATAGTTAGACCTATCCCCCCCCCCGCAAGGATTGTTAAAGTACGTGTTTAGACTGTTGTCCTTCCATGATGTTTCTCGAGTCCATTCTTCCAAGCGAACTTGTTGGCTTCCTCCAGGGAGTCAAAGTAATGTTCCTTGCCCAGGTCTGTGATGCAAGGTCTGGCGGGGTAAAGCATACCAAACCAAACCTTGCTCCTGGACAGTGCAGATTTGGCGCCATTAAATTTGCCCGACATTTTGCCAGCTCCACTCTGGCACAAGCAGATGCTCTGTCCTTCCCACTTAAACGCCCTCGTATTTTTTGCCAACCTCAGGATCTGCTCTTTATCTTGGAATATATGGAGCTTCAATATCCTTGCCCACGGTGGTTCCCCAACTTGAGCATCTGCCAGAGTCGCTATGGGCCCATCGCACCTCTGGGAGCTTGGTGAAGCCTTCCTCCCCACCAGCTTTCTGACCATTTCTGCTACCTAATTTGTGGGGTTCCTCCCCTCTGTCCCCTCAGGTAGCCCCATGATCTGCAGGTTCTGCCAGGAGGACCAGTTTTCTTGGTCCTCGACCTTTTCTTTCATTACCTCTGGGTCTTGACCAGCCTTGCCACCTTGGCTTGAGTGAGGCGGCTCCGATTTTCCTGGTGGCTCTTTCTAGGTCCCGCACCATTGCCTCTTGGGCCTCCAGCCTATGCTCCACTTTGTCCATTGCTTCCTTCATGGGGGCCATCGCGGCCTCTACTGCTGACCCCATCGCTGCCAAGATGTCCTCCTTCATCGCTTCCCTGTGCCTCTTGAGCTCAGTTGTGAAGAACTCCATCGGCTTTTCCAGCATTGCCTGGGTCTGCACTGGTGATCCCGGGGGGGGGGGGGGGGGGGGGGGGGGTCCGCCATGGTTGGTTCTGGGCCGCCATGCTGGTCCTCCTGCTCGGAGGTCGAGGTTTCCCTTTCCCTGCTTTAGCTGCTTTTGCGGCTGGATTGCTGGCTCTTCAGCATTTTAGTCAATCTAGCAGTGGATGGCGGATTAGTTTGAGGAATATTTTGCCTTTTTTGTGCCCTTTTGGTTGGGTTGAAAGGGCTACCCTGAAGTTCGTAGACGGGAGCCACCTTTTGTGCGACTGCTCAGCTCATGGCTGCCACAGGAAGTCCTCAAACCCAATTGGCCTCCTCGAATTGGCAGAAAGTGACCCTTAATGCTTCTGAGCGGCTATCCACTACGTACTATTTTTAGCATCCAGCCACTCCTGTTCCCAGCCTCAGCAAGACCTAAGAATCACGTCCCTGGTCTTGCAGAATGCCTAATGGATGGCTAGAATTCAGGGGTAGAATTTAGGACATTTTATCTTGTTATCTAATACCTGTACTATCAGCCTCAAGGTCAATTTGTCCTCTTATGAATTACAACTCACCATAACAAAAATTGAAGCTTTCAGTGGCTGAATGAGAACATTTTTGAGAGATTTAGGTTTGAAAGTAAAACATCAAACTCTGATTTTATTATTTCAACAACAGGCACACTGATTCTCTTAGTACTGTGCCTCCTTCATACACCTGTTCCCCTTTTCTAAGCCGTTGTCATTCAGCACCCTGTGCTTCTTCTCAGATTATTTTGACTAATAGTAACAATAGTTACCAAGGCAATTTAAAAAATGAAGAGCAAACACTAGGACTTATTTGGAAAGGAATAGAATTGAAGGTTGGGATTCTCTGTGTCATAATATCCACTCATGTATATAATGAGATGCAGACAGACAGTGATTGACACACAGGATGGCCAGCAAGCATACAACACAGTACAGCCAATCACCAGACAGGACACTACCACTATAAAGCCAGAGGGCACTAGGTTTCCCGCTCTCTCGGGACCTAGCTACTGAGACAGTCAGAGTCCACGAGATAGCAACTGCAAACACCATGCGGTAGCTAGTAAGTCTGGTGAGGCTTCTACAAGGTCACCAATGAGATCAGTATAGTGTCGACCCACAGCTGAATATGTATAGCAGTTCTATAGTTGAACAAAACAGTGTTGGATCTTCTCCAGTGTTAGACGTCTGTTTCTAACTTTCCAGCATCAAGTGCAGTCCACATCGAACCAACCTGCCGAACACACCATGGTATCAGAGTTATACTGATCTTGACGGACCTACCTCGAGTGAATCTGCAATGACCAGCAAGCAGCCATCCGGTGAAATGGAAAACATCCAGCCTCCTCCGCAGCTCCGCATCTCCGGCAACCTCGGCGCCAACTGGAAAATCTTCAAGCAAAAGTTCCTCTTGTACATCGAGGCCTCCGACCTCAAGGCAGCAGCGGATGCCAGGAAGATCGCGCTATTTCTCTCCACTGTGGGGGATCACGCCATCCATATCTACAACTCCCTTACGTTCGCTGACGGCGAAGACAAAACAAAATTCAAAACAGTCTTGATGAAGTTCGACAGCTACTGCGACATTGAGGTGAATGAGAGCTTTGAACGATACATCTTCCAGCAGAGGCTTCAGGGTAAGGATGAACCTTTTCACTCCTTCTCGACCCATCTCCGCATCCTAGCGCAGTCATGTAACTATGACTCAACGGCTGATTCCATGATCCGGGATCAGATAGTTTTCGGGGTCCACTCCGACACCCTGCGGCAGCAGCTCCTTAAAATCAAACAGTTGACCCTCTCTGTCGCTATTGAGATGTGCGTTGTCCACGAGCTTGCCAAGAATCGTTACTCCCATATCAGGACGGCAGAAACTGCAAAACTGGCCTCCCACGAGGCGAAAAGGGTAGCAGGCAATCGCACAGATGCAGGGCCTGAGCATCGAGGAGAGTGGCCATTTCGCGCACTTTTCCCGGATCTCTGCGCATGCTCGCCACGACCGAGTGGACCGAGACCGACAACCTAACTGCGCAGGTGCGTACGTCAACTGACCACACTGCGCATGCGCGATGGCGCACGGAACTCGCTGACATCAGCGTCATGATGTGTCCAAATTGTGGCTCCACCCACTTAAAGTGGCAATGTCCGGCAAAAGGACGCCGATGTCTCCAGTGTGGCAAGCTTGGCCACTACGCAGCCCTTTGCAGATCTGCTCCACCGCTCAGCAGCCAGCGATCCCAACTGCGGCGCAGAAGTGTTCACTCAACACAGCAAGGCATGCCAGATTCCGATCCCGACAGCCGAACGGACCCTGATGCTGACTGCCTCAAGTCTTCATATCGGGTGGGCATCATAACCACACATGAGCTGGCCTCCACCACACCTGCGCAACACCTCTCGATCCTCTGTGGATCCAGACGACGAGTGGTGTGCTGTCCTCACAGTTAACAAGGCTCACATCCGATTAAACTGGACACCGTGCGTCTGCGAACCTCATCTCACAATCCGACCACGACACCATCCAGGCCCGACCAAGCATTCTTCCACCGGCCTGCCAGCTCCTTGACTACAATGGCAATCCCATAGCTGTCAGTGGCACGTGTCAACTAGGGGTATCCAACAAGGCGATCAAGGCATCATTATGATTTGAAATCGTCAGGCCTGACAGGGCGTCCCTGCTCGGTGCTCGAGCCTGCAAGCTCCTGAACCTGGTTCAGCGCGTCCACACCATGTCATCGTCACCGGCGACGCCCTCACCCGATGGAAATTTGCAAGCCGACATGGACGACATTATCACGCAGTACCACAGCATATTCGATGGAATGGGCACGCTCCCATACCTATATAAAATCCTGCTCAAGCCGAATGGCACCCCTGTAATTCATGCATCACACCGAGTGCCGGCACCCCTCAAGGATCGTCTGAAAAAGCAACTACAGGGCCTCCAAGACCAGGGCATCATCTCGAAGGTCACAGAGCCAACAGACTGGGTCAGCTCCATGGTCTGCATAAAGAAGCCATCAGGGGAGCTCGCGTTTGCATTGATCCGAAGGATCTAAACCGCAACACTGTAGCATTGTGGATAGCACAATCGCTTCACAGCTCCAGGGTCCCAGGTTCGATTCCGGCTTGTGTCACTGTCTGTGCGGAGTCTGCACATCCTCCCCGTGTGTGCGTGGGTTTCCTCCGGTTTCTCCGGTTTCCTCCCACAGTCCAAAGATGTGCAAGTTAGGTGGATTGGACATGATAAATTGCCCTTAGTGTCCAAAATTGCCCTTAGTGTTGGGTGGGGTTGCTGGGTTATGGGGATAGGGAGGAGGTGTTAACCTTGGGTAGGGTGCTCTTTCCAGGAGCCGGTGCAGACTCGATGGGCCGAATGGCCTCCTTCTGCACTGTAAATTCTATGATTAAAAACATCATGCGGGAGCATTACCCGATCTCGAAACGTGAAGAGTTGACCAGTGAGATGGCTCATGCCAAATTCTTCACTAAGCTGGACGCCTCCCGGGCTTTTGGCAAATACAGCTGGACGGGTCCAGTCGCAAACTGTGCAGGTTCAACACCCAGTTTGGTCGCTACTGCGACAACTTCATGCCTTTCGGCATCATATCTGCCTCCGAAGTGTTTCACCGCATCATGGAGCAGATGATGGAGGGCATCGAGGGGGTGCCAGTATACGTGGACGACGTGATTATCTGGTCCACAATGCCCCAGGAACACATCGCTCGCCTCAAGCAGGTCTTCTAACGAATTCATGAACATGGTCTCCAGCTCAACAGGGCCAAGTGCTTATTTGGTCAATCAGATATTAAGTTTCTAGGTGACCACATCTCACAGCAGGGTGTGCGGCCAGACGCCGAAAAGGTCTTAGCGATCAATGCCATGAAGACCCAGAGGACAAGAAGGCGGTCCTCCGCTTCCTCGGGATGGTCAACTTTCTCGGGACATTCATTCCCAATATGGCATATTGTAGCTGGGTCCCGAGAGAGAGGGAAGCCTAGTGCCCCCTGGCTTTATACCGGCTGTGTTTTGTCTGTTGATTGGCTGTACTGTGTTGTATGCTTACTGGTCATCCTATGTGTCAATCACTGCCCGTCTGCATCTCATTATATACATGAGTGGATGTGATGACATCTCCCCCTTTTTTTTGTCAAATAAATACTGAGGTATGTATACGTATATATGCCTGAATATATACAAACGGTGCTTGAACAAACATGGGAAGGTGTCGATAGTGCAGATACATGGCAAATTAAGCAATATTTACAAAGGTTAAATCAATGAATTCAGTCACAAATTTTACAAAAGTTCAGTCTACAGATTCATCTTTGTGGTGGGCGACGAATTCTTGTCGATCGCTGCAGAGGTGGATCAGGGGCCGCCTGAACGTGGATAAGTGGGATCGCTGCCATCGTGGTGGTCGCATGGGCTGGCAGGATCGCTGGCAGATCGGCGGCCTCGTGGCAGGGTACGTCCAGAGGAAGCATGATAGCCGGCGGAGCACTGCGGTCAGGTGGTGGGCGTGGAACTCTTCACAATGCCCGTCTGTTGCGCCGTAGCAGGGAGCCATCAGCCATGCGCATAAGGAAAGACCTTGGGGCAACTTGTTTGACAACAACAGTTGTGGCTGACCAGCTGCCCTCAGGCAACTGGACGCGAACATGATCAGCCGGAGCCAGTTCGGGTAGATCCGTGGCATGAGCATTATATGTGGCCTTCTGTTAGGCCCAGGACTGCTGCAGTTTTTGTAAAACCGTGAGGTGGTCAAGGTGTGGAACATGGATGGCTGGAACTGTGGTCCTCAGAGTGCGATTCATGGAGACAACCCAGTGGACAATGGGGTTTCCTGTATGCCAGCATTGCCAGGTTGAAGTCGGAGCCTGAGTCTGCAGCTTTGCACAGCAACCACTTGACAATATGGACCCCTTTCTCGGCCTTCCCGTTGGATTGCAGGTAGTGGGGACGGGAGGTAACGTGACGGAAGTTGTAGGCCTGTGCAAAATCAGACCATTCCTGTCTGTAAAAGCATGGACTGTTGTCGCTCATTACCGTGAGCGGTATCCTGTGCCTGGTGAACGTTTCTTTGCAGGCTTTGATGACTGCCTTCGACGTGAGGTCGGACAGTTTCACCACTTTTGGGTAACTCGAGAAGTAGTCGACCAGGAGGACAAAGTCACGCCTCTTGGCGTGGAAAAGGTCTACACCTACTTTGGACCACGGTGAGGTCACGATCTTGTGCTGTTGCAGTGTTTCCTTGGGTTGAGCCGGTTGAAACTTCTGATAGGTGGAGCAGTTGAGGACCGTGTTGGCAATGTCCTGGTTAATGCCCGGCCAATAAACCGCCTCCCAAGCTCTGCGTCGGCATTTCTCGACTCCAAGGTGGCCCTCATGGAGTTGACCCAGCACCATAGCCTGCATGCTCTGAAGAATAATGATCCTGTCGAGTTTCAGAAGGATTCCCTCCACAACCGCAACTCGTCTTTCACCTTTGAAGAATTGGGGACATTGTCCCTTCTGCCAGCCATGGGTAAGGTGCTGCATCACACGCCGCAGTAGAGGATCCTTGGCCATTTCCTCACGAATTTGGAAACCCGTTCATCAGAGGCTGGGAGGTTGGTGGCACACAATTGCACTTGCGCTTCTATGTGGCAGATGAAGTCACCTTGCTCACACGGTGTGGTGATGGACCGGGATAGGGCATCTGCAATGATCAGCTCTTTGCCTGGCGTGTAGACAAGTTCGAAGTCATAGTGGCGGAGTCTAAGAAGAATTTGCTGTAACCGAGGTGTCATGTCATTTAAATCCTTCTGGATTATGTGGACTAGAGGCCTGTGGTCCATTTCCACCGTGAATTTCAGCAGGCCGTAAATGTAGTCATGAAACTTGACTATTCCTGTCAGGAGACCCAGACACTCCTTTTCGATCTGGAAATACCAACAGGTTTATTTGGAATCACTAGCGTAGCTCCTTCATCAGGTGCGTGAAGAGGTAGATTACACAAACACAGCATATATAGACAAAGCCAGTAATGCAAGATGGTGCTTTGAATGCGAGTCTGTGCAGGTAATTAAGTCTTTACAGGTCCAGACTGTGCAACAGGAGAGAGGGATAATCACAGGTTAAAGAGGTGTGAATTGTCTCAAGCCAGGACAATTTGTAGTATTTCACAAGCCCAGGCCAGATGGTGGGGGATGAAATGTAGCAAGACATGAATCCAAGATCCCGGTTGAGGCCGTACTCATGCATATGGAACTTGCTCGGAGATTCCGCGTTGTCATGCATCCTGAAGGCCGCATTGGAGAACGCTTACCGGAAGATCAGAGGCTGAATGCCCTTGACTGCTGAAATGTTCCCCGACTGGAAGGGAACATTCCTGCCAGGTGATTGTTGCGCGATGTCCGTTCATCCGTTGCCACTGCATCTGCATGGTGTCGCCAATGTACCATGCCTCAAAACATCCTTTCCTGCAGCACAAGAGATAGACAACGTTGGCCGAGTCACATGAGTATGTACCGCATACCTGGTGGGTGGTGTTCTCATGTGTAATGGTGGTATCTATTTTGATGATCTGGCACGTCTTACAGACGTTGCCATGGCAGGGTTGTGTGGTGTCATGGTCGCTGTTCTCCTGAAGGTAGAGTAGTTTGCTGCAAACAATGGTCTGTTTGAGGTTGCGCAGTTGTCCAAATCGTGTCTGCCATCGACACCACGAACTACTGGTTCAACGTGGAGAGGATATCCAAGAAGATCATGCATATAGACACTGACAAATCATTTACAAGGATGATGCAGAACTGAGTGGTCATAATTGTCACGAAGGATGATCAGGCTGATTAATTTTTTTTCTCGAAAGGTTTATGTGTCTGGGCATCAAACTACATATGGAGTTGATAGGGTAGACGTAGAGAAAATATTTCTACTTGTGAGGAAGTCCAAAACGTGATGTTCTTTGCTTTATAGATGAAGATCGCTTTGAAGTGTAGTGTCTCACAAAGAACATAGAGCTGTGATTTTAACAAAGCTAATTTATTAACCCTACAATTAAATAGATTCGAATTGCTAACTAAGATTAACAAGACTACCGCTAAACTAAAATATGGTTCTATCCGCAGAACTTCTGAAAACACGACTACTCTATAATACGCCTAATCACGTACTCTCTGAATCAAGGGTATCACATGATTCACGTGTATGCTCTTGGTCACCCTCTGGCGGTTGGATGCATTCACATTAAATTATTAATCCTTCATTTATAATACAATATACATATTGTCGCATCCCCTTTCTTTGAAGTTGTCTGGAGACTTGTACAACATATTTATAGAACATGATTGTTGTTTATGCTATATATGGTAGCTTATATGATTGTTGTTTATGCTATATATAATGGCAGATAGAACTTAACCCGGACAAATGTGAGGTGATGCATTTTGGTAGCCTCAATTCAGGTGGGAGCTATAAAATAAATGGCAGAACCATCAGGAGCATCGAGACACAGAGAGATCTGGGCGTGCAGGTCCACAGATCCTTAAAAGTGCCAACACAGGTGGAAATGTTTGTAAAGAAAGCATATGGCATGCTTGCCTTCATAGGACGGGGTATTGAGTATAAAAGCTCAAAAATTATGTTACAATTATATAGACATTGGTTAGACCACATTTGGAATACTGTGTCCAATTCTGGCCACCACACTACCAGAAAGACATGGAGGCTTTGGAGAGAGTACAGAAAAGGTTTACTAGGATGTTGCATGGTATGGAGGATATTAGCTATGAGGAGAGATTGAATAAACTGGGATTGTTCTCCCTAGACAGACGGAGGCTGAGGGGCGACCTGATAGAAGTTTATAAAATTATTAGGGGTATAGATAGGGTGAACAGTTGGAGGCTTTTTCCCAGGGCAGAAATGACAATTACAAGGGGTGCAAGTTCAAGGTGAGGGGGGAAAGGTTCAGTGGAGATGTGCAGGGTAGGTTTTTTTACACAGAGGATGGTGGTGGCCTGAATGTACTGCCAAGTGAGGTGGTTAAGGCAGATATGTTAGCGACCTTTATAACTTATCTGTATAAGCACATGAACAGACGGAGTATAGAAGGCGATTGGTCTAGATAGGACACGTGATTGGTGCAGGCTTAGAGAGCTGAAGGGCCTCTTCCTGTGCTGTACTGTTCTTTGTTTTTTGGTTGCACTGTTAGTGTCCAAAAGGTAATCATTTTTAATGTTCACAAATTGAGTCTGTCCAGTTTCTTTCTTAGACGTGTGGATCTTCACAGTTGTGTTTGTTCCAATTCTGCTGTCGTTGTATTCGCGGCTGGAACAACATCTTGATATTGTACCATAGGAATTGCCTTTAGTAGCTTGTCTAGTGTTATGTGTGGAAATGTGGGTCGAAGAGTCTTCACCTTAAGCTCTCTGCAATTCCCCCTTAGGATTGAACCCTCTTCCGTTACGACGATGTATGAATGTGGAGCTGCCTGGTGAATTACATATGCCACGCTCGACCATCCACTCGGAAGCTGTACTCGTACAGTATCCTCTTGCTCTAGCGGCACTAGATTCTTCACTGTCTGGGTCGCTGTTGGGTCGCTGTTTGAATCCCATGCTTTTTAAAGTAGTTTCTTGGTTTTTATGTACTCCCTTCTCAGCCTTTCCATTGGTTTGTGGATGAAGTGGGCTGGAGGTGACATGCTGAAAGTCGTACTGTTTGGAGAACTCCATCCATTCGCTGCTATAAACACACGGTCCATTGTCACTCATTATGGTGAATGGGATGCCATGCGAGCAAATATCTCCTTTGTAGCCTTGATAACTGCCTTTGAACTCGAGTTGGGTCACTTGATTACCTCCAGATTGTTCTAAAAGTAGTCGATGACTAACAAATACTTTTTGCTTTGGTAGAAAAAAAGATCAATGCCTACTTTTGACCATGGAGATTTGACGATTTCATGCATTGTAAGTGCCTCCTTCTGTTGATGGCACTGGTTCTTCTGACACGTTTTGCATTGTGCGACGAGGTTACCAATATCATCATTAATTCCTGGCCAATACACAAATTCATGAGCTCTTCTTTTACATTTTTCCATCCCCAGATCGCCTTCATGCACCTTGCTGAGGATTATGTGTCTTAAAGAAGTTGGTATCACAATACAATTTTGCCTGAGCAGGAATCCATTTACATTGTTTAGCTCTGCTCGCATGTTCCGGTAGTTGGAACAAGTTCCTTTGGGCCAACCTTCCCGCATGTACGTTGGATTGTTTCATCTTTGCATGCTTCTTCTTTGATGAGCTTCGACTTTTTGTCAGAAACAGGTAGGTTTTCTCAAACAGGATTGCTTGAGCTTCAATGATCTGACGATGTCTGTCGTCCCTGGATCATGAGTTGCTCGCAATAGTGTACCAACTACAACTATCTCTTTTCCTGGCGTGTAGACTAGCTCAACATCGTACCTTTGAAGTTTTATAACCATTCTCTGTAGTCTCAGAGACATGTCGTTCAAGTTTTTAATAATGGAATGAATGTGGTAACCCATACACATAGTTATGGAATTTGTCCATACCTGTGATTAGACCCAAACACTCCTTTTCAATTTGCGTATAGCGCTGCTTGGTTGGTGTCATCGCTCTCAAAATATATGCAACTGGTTGCCATTGCCCTTCACTTGGCTGCTGTAACAGCCCTGCACCTATACCGTCTTTGCTGGCATCTGTCAAAATCTTCGTATTCTTGGGATCGAAGAAGGACAGAACGTGTGCTGTGGTTAGTGCTCTTTTCAGATCAGACCACCCTCTGTTCTGTTCCTCAGACCAAGTGAAATTAACATTTTTTCTGATGAGCTGTCTCAGTACCGTGGTGCTTGATGCCAGGTTTGGTATGAAATTTACAATACCTAGCATCCTTAGGACTGCCTTTTTGTCATGACATTCTAGTGATGGCTGCAATTTTTTCATTGTCTGGCTGGAATCCTTGAGCTGATAGTTTTTTTAAAAAAATAATTTTAATTGAAAAATGTTGTATTTATGCAACAACTACGGACCGTAATAAAATACCAACAATAACAATAATGATAGCAATCATAAACATTCGGCCATCCTCAATGAACAACAAAACATATTAACAACAACTTAAATGAACACAATGTTAAGTTACATAACCATAGAGAAAAATAGAAACAATAATAAGGAACCCCCCCCCCCCCCCCCCCCCGGGTTGCTGCTGCTTTTGACCAAGATACCTATCTTTGAGCCAGGAAGTCCAGAAAAGGCTGCCACCGTTTATAGAACCCTTGTATTGATCCTCTCAGGGCAAATTTGACCCCCTCCAATTTTATAAATCCCGCCATGTCACTGATCCAGGTCTCCACACTTGGGGGCCTCACATCCTTCCACTGCATCAAGATCCTCCGCCGGGCTACTAGGGACGCAAAGGCCAGGACACCGGCCTCTTTCGCCTCCTGCACTCCCGGCTCCACCGCAACTCCAAAAATCGCGAGTCCCCACCCTGGTTTGACCCTGGATCCAACCATCCTCGACACCGTCCCCGCCACCCCCTTCCAGAATTCTTCCAGTGCCGGGCATGCCCAGAACATATGGGCATGATTCGCTGGGCTCCCCGAACACCTGGTGCACCTGTCCTCACTCCCAAAGAACCTACTCATCCTAGTCCCGGGCATGTGGGCCCGGTGCAGCACCTTGAATTGGATGAGACTAAGCCTCGCACATGAAGAGGAAGAGTTGACTCTCTCCAAGGCATCCGCCCAAGTCCCGTCCTCTATCTGCTCCCCAAGTTCCCCCTCCCATTTAGCCTTCAGCTCCTCCACTGACGACTCCGCCACCTCCTGCATTACCGTATAAATGTCAGACACCTTCCCCCTCTCCGACCCACACCCCCGAAAGCACTCTGTCCATCGCCCCCCGCGAGGGCAGCAAACGCCTTTACCTGCAAGTATCTGAACATGTTCCCTTGGGGGAGCCCAAATTTATCTTCCAGTTCCCCCAGGCCCGCAAACCTCCTGCCAATAAACAGGTCCCTCAGTTTACTGATGCCCACCCTATACCACCCCCTAAATCCCCCATCAGTGTTCCCCGGGATGAACCGATGTTTTCCACCTAATGGAGCCTCCATCGAGCCCCCTGTTTCCCCCCTATGCCGTCTCCACTGTCCCCAGATTCTTAGGGTCGCCGCCACGACCGGGCTCGTGGTATACCTCTTAGGAGAAAGCGGCAATGGTGCCGTTACCAAGGCACCCAGGCTCGTACCTCTGCAAGATGCATCTCCATTCTTTTCCACGCCGCCCACCCCCCATCACCCATTTATGCACCATTGACATATTAGCCGCCCAATAGTACCCCAAAAGGTTGGGCAGCGCCAGCCCGCCTCTATCCCTCCCTCGCTCCAGGAAAACCCTCTTCACTCTCGGAGTCCCATGTGCCCACACAAAGCTCAAAATACTGCTAGTCACCCTCCTAAAGAAGGCCCTGGGGATGAAGATGGGCAGGCACTGAAAGAGGAACAAGAACCTCGGAAGCACCGTCATTTTGACGGACTGCACCCTCCCCGCCAACGACAATGGCAGCATGTCCCACCTCTTGAACTCCTCCTCCATCTGATCCACAAGCCTGGTGAAATTATGCTTGTGAGGAGTCCCCCAGTCCCTGGCCACCTGCACCCCCAGGTACCTAAAACTCTCGCCTGCCCTCTGAAGCGGGAGCCTACCAATTCCTTCCTCCTGGTCCCCAGGGTGCACCACAAACACCTCACTCTTGCCTAGATTTAGTTTAGAGCCTGAAAAGGTCCCAAACTCAGCTAGCAGCTCCATCACCCCCGGCATCCCTCCCACCGGGTCCGCCACATACAGTAGCAGGTCATCGGCATACAACGACACCCTATGTTCCTCCCCACCTCGCACCAAACCCCTCCACCTCCCTCAATCCCTCAACGCCATCGCCAACGGCTCGATTGCCAATGTAAACAACAAGGGGGACAGGGGGCAACCCTGCCTGGTCCCTCGGTAAAGCCGGAAGTACTCCGACCTCCTCCCATTCGTGGTCACACACGCCATCGGGGCCTCATATAGCAGCCTCACCCATCTAATAAACCCTTCATCAAATCCAAACCTCCCCAACACCTCCCATAAGTACCCCCACTCCACTCTATCGAAGGCCTTCTCTGCATCCAGCGCCACCACTATCTCAGCCTCCCCCTCAATCGCCGGCATCATGATGACATTCAACAACCTCCGCACATTCGTGTTCAGCTGCCTTCCCTTCACAAAACCTGTCTGGTCCTCGTGTACAACCCCTGGCACACAGTCCTCTATCCTGGTGGCCAGGAGCTTTGCCTGCACCTTGGCATCCACATTGAGGAGAGATATGGGCCTGTATGAACCACACTGCTGGGGGTACTTGTCCTTCTTTAAGATTAACAAAATCAGCGCCCGCGACATCGTCGGGGGGGGGGGGGCAAAGTCCCCCCTTCCCACACCTCATTAAGTGTCCGCACCAGCAAGGGGCCCACTAGGTCCACAAACGTTTTATAAAACTCCACCGGGAACCCATCCGGCCCCGGCGCCTTCCCTGACTGCATCTGCCCGATCCCCTTAACTAGCTCCTCCAGCTCAATCGGCGCCCCCAACCCCTCCACCTGCTCCTCCTGCACCTTCGGGAAAGATAGCCCGTCGAGAAACCTCTCCATTCCCCCCCTCTCCACCGTTAGCTCCGACCAGTGCAGTTCCCCGTAAAAGTCCTTGAAGACCTCATTCACCTCTACCCCCTTCCACACCACATTCCCACTCTTGTCTCTCACTCCAGCAATTTCCCTAGCCGCATCCCGCTTGCGGAGCTGATGAGCCAGCATCCTACTCGCCTTTTCACCATGTTCATACACTGCCCCTTGTGCCTTCCTCAACTGTGCCTCCGCCTTTCTAGTGGTCAGCAAATCAAATTTAGCCTGTAGGCTGCGCCTCTCCCCCAACAGTCCCTCCTCTGGTGCCTCCGCGTACCTCCTATCTACCACCAGCATCTTCCCCACCAGTCTATCCCTCTCACTCCTCTCGCTCCTCCCCCTGTGTGCCCGGATGGATATCAGCTCCTCCCGAATCACTGCCTTCAGGGCTTCCCAGACCATCCCCACCTGGACCTCCCCCGTATCATTCACCTCGAGGTATCCCTCAATACTTGCCCGGACCCTCCTACACACCTCCTCCTCCGCCAACAACCCCACGTCCAACCGCCACAACGGGCGCTGGTCCCGCACCTCCAACTCCATCCAATGCGGAGCGTGGTCGGAGATTGCAATGGCCGAATATTCGGCCTCCTCCACTCTCGGAATCAGTCCCCTACTCACCACGAAGAAGTCTATCCGAGAATAAACCCTATGTACGTGGGAGAAGAAAGAGTACTCCCATGCCCTCGGCCTCACAAACCTCCATGGGTCCACCCCTCCCATCTGGTCCATAATCCCTCTCAGTACCTTGGCCGCCGCCGGCCTCCTACCCATCCTAGAAATGGACCGATCCAGTGAAGGATCCAACACCGTATTGAAGTTCCCCCCCCCCCCCATAATCAGACCTCCCGCCTCTAGATCCGGGACCCGTCCCAGCATACGCCTCATAAAGCCCGCATCGTCCCAATTTGGGGCATACACACTAACAAGTACCACCTTCTCTCCCTGTAGCCTGCCCTAACCATAACATACCTACCCCCCTTATCCGCCACCACCTCAGATGCCTCAAACGACACCTTTTTCCCCACCAGAATCGCCACTCCCCGGTTCTTCACATCCAACCCAGAGTGGAAAACCTGCCCCACCCACCCCTTCCTCAGACGGACCTGGTCCGCCACCTTCAGGTGGGTCTCCTGAAGCATTGTCACATCTGCCTTTAGCCCCTTCAGATGAGCAAGTACCCTCGACCGCTTCACCGGCCCATTCAATCCTCTCACATTCCAGGTGACCAACCGGTTCAGAGGACGTCCCGCCCCCTCCCACGTCGACTAGCCATAGCCCGTCGACTGCCCTCCCCAGGCCAGCACCCCCCCGCCCTCCCCAGTCCCCACAGCGACAACACCTCACCTCTGTCCCCCCGGCCCACACCAGCTCCTTCCTGACCCTGCCAGCAGCAACCCGGTATTCCACCCCCCCCCCCCCCCCCCCCCACCCCCCAGGCTAGGAACCCTCCCAGCTGCGAACCGTCCTCCATTGTACTTCCATGGGTCAGCTAACTTCTGCTGACCCCGGAAACTCCTGCCAGAAACCCGAACCCTCCCAAAGTGGGATCATTCCCCATTCTGTCCCTCCTCCAGGCACTGCTCCAGTGTGGGGAAGAACCAGTTAAGGCCCCCCCCCTCCCCCCATCATCATCTCCACCCCCCGCCCCGCACTGCCCCACCACACCCTTCTGACGCAGCTCTCAAATACCAGCCCCACTCCATAGCCCCAACCCGACATAGAATACAACAAACCCCCCCAACCCTTCCCGCAAGATACAAAACTTAAAACAATGCCCCCCAACCAAAAACAGAACAACACCCCAGTAAATAACCATATCAAAATTACAAAAGTACAGAAAAAGAGAACACAACAACAGCAGAAACCAGCAATAAAGCATTACAACCGACCCCGCAACCCCTAACCCCTAGTTCGAGTCCAGTTTCTCCGTCCGCACGAAGGCCCACGTCTCCTCCGGGGAATCAAAATAATAATGCCGGTCCAAATAAGTTACCCACAGGCGCGCCGGCTGCAACATTCCAAACTTTATCTTCTTCTTGTAGAGCACCTCTTTCGTCCGATTAAATCCGGACCGCCGCTTAGCCACCTCCGCACTCCAGTCCTGGTAGATCCGTACTACCCCATTCTCCCAATTGCTGCTCTTCACCTTCTTGGCCCAGCGCAGCACACACTCCCGATCACTGAACCGGTGGAACCTCACCAGCACCGCACGCGGGGGTTCATTCTCCTTAGGCCTCCTGGCCAGTACTCTGTGGGCTCCCTCCAGCTCCAGGGGCAGATGGAAAGATCCTACCCCCACTAGCGAGTTCAGCATCGTGGCCACGTAGGTTGTCAGATCCGACCCCTCCAGCCCCTCCGCAAGGCCCAAGATCCTCAGATTCTTCCGCCTCATGCGGTGATCAAGCTCCTCGAAGCGTTCCTGCCACTTCTTGTGAAGTGCCTCGTGCCCCTCCACCTTACTCACGAGGACCACGGCCTCCTCCTCTCGTTCAGTGGCCTGCGCCTGCAACGCCTTGATGGCAGCACCCTGGGTCGTCTGAATCTCCGTGAGCTTTTTATTCGTTTCCTGCAGAGAGCTCAGCACCTCAGCCTTGAAATCTGCAAAACAGCGCAGGAGAGCAGCTTGCTGCTCCTGGGCCCACAACTTCCACTCCTCTGGTGCTCCGCCGGCCGCCACCTTGGAATCCTTCCCCTGTTTTTTCTGGGGAGCTGCTGCCGTTTTTTTCCCCCTTTCCACTCCGAGTTCGAGTCATGAAATGCGGAGAAAGTCGATCAGCATACCTTCTCCCATCGGGAGTCATCGAAAAAAATTCCGTTTTGGGCTCTAAAAAGAGCCGAAAAGTCTGTTTGAATCGGGAGCTCCCAAATGTGCGGCTCCCTACGTCATTGCCACCACCGGAAGTCTCCTTGAGCTGATAGTTGATCACCCAAGAAAATTAGTCTGGAGATGCCAAATTGGCATCTGTTCAGTTTGAGACCAAACTTTTCAATTCGCTTCATGACTTGCAGAAGTCGTTCATTGTGTTCCTCTTCATTTGATGACCAAATGATGATGTTATCAACGTATACTAAAAGGCCTGCAATACCTTCGACCATCTGTTCCATCGCCCGATGAAAAATTACTGAAGTTGATAAGGCATTCTATTGAAACAGTATCTTCCTTATGGTGTGTTGAATGTGCAGAACATAGAACATAGAACACTACAGCGCAGTACGGGCCCTTCGGCCCTCGATGTTGCGCCGACCTGTGAAACCATCTGAAGCCTATCTGACCTACACTATTCCATTTTCATCCATATGTCTATCCAGTGACCACTTAAATGCCCTTAAAGTTGGCGAGTCTACTACTGTTGCAGGCAGGGCGTTCCACACCCCTACTACTCTCTGAGTAAAGAAACTGCCTCTGACATCTGTCCTATATCTATCACCCCTCAATTTAAAGCTATGTCCCCTCGTGTTGGTCATCACCATCCGAGGAAAAAGACTCTCACTGTCCACCCTATCTAACCCTCTGACTATCTTATATGTCTCTATTAAGTCACCTCTCAGCCTTCTCCTCTCTAACGAAAACAACCTCAAGTCCCTGAGCCTTTCCTCGTAAGACCTTCCCTCCATACCAGGCAACATCCTAGTAAATCTCCTCTGAACCCTTTCCAAAGCTTCCACATCCTTCCTATAATGTGGTGACCAGAACTGCATCTAGCTTTAGTTGTCAAAAACCCCTGGATGCATCTAGCTTGGTAAAGATCTTGGCACCTGACATCTCACTCATGCTAAATATCCTGATTCAGATCCTTGGGATTGATACAGATTCTCAAGTCACCGTTAGCTTTCTTCACACGAACCACAGAACTTACCCAGCCAGTTGGCTCTTCCACTTTGGTGTTATCCCCAACTGCTGCATATGCTCAAGTTCCACTTTAAAATGTTCCCTCAAAGGAGCTGGAGCCCTCCTGGGTGGATGAATTACTGGTCTGGGATTTGCTTTAAACTGGATTCTATATTCAAATAGTAGTGTTCCCATACCATGAAAGACATGAAGACATTTCTGAATAATTGCCTCAATCTGGTCATTGCAATTGGATGAAATCCTATCTGAGCTGTAAATGTGTTTCACAAGCTGCAGAATCTCACATGCCTGAACACTCAACAATGAAGATCGTTTTGGTTCTACAATTTCAAATTTGATCGGAACCTTCTTCTCTTTGACCTCAACTGTTAAGTAGCAGGTACCCATTGTGGTAATCACATTGCCATTATAGTCCCGCAACTGACAGTCGTTCTCATCAATTATTGGTTTCGTTTTTAATTCGGCCCTGTCTGTCCAATTAATGAGATTAGCTTGTGCACTGGCATCCAATTTCATCTGTATGTTGGTTCCACTAATTATTGAAGGAATCGTCCTATCATCATCATTTTGAATGATGGAAATCTGTGCTGACATTTCCGAATCTAAAGTTTTCTGTTTTGCTTTCTCTACGCTTTCCACAGTTTTGACAAAGAGTCTTCAAGGCAAATACACCGTCCACAATGTCAGGTTTGATTGCTTGATTAACATGTTTTTTGCTTATTTCTTGCACAGCTCTTCCCTTGTGCACTGTACTAAGCTTTTTAAGCTTTGTTGCGAATTTGTTCCCGATCTGCTCTGAAATGCATCGTGGTTCAGTTTATGAAACTTCGCACTGGTTTTGTCAAATGCAGGGCATTTTTTACCTGGTGGCCATTGCCACACCGTTTACACATCATGACGCTCGTGATGTCATGCGCAAAATATTTGTCATCTTGCGCGTGTTTCTTTTTTGATGCGCCACAGCATTAATGACGTCAGCCACGTTTTTAGTTTTCGCACTGCTTTCACCGACCAACATTTCAGAAAACTGATTTCTGGCAAGTTTGCTTGCAGTACACATACGGATTCTGCCTTCTAATGTTAAATCAGACTGTCTCAATAATGTTTCCCGCAGTTTGTTGCTTTTTACTCCGTAGACTATCTGATCTCGCAGAAGTGAGTCTAGGAGAAACAAAAAATTACATGTCTGCGCTTTAGGTCTCAGATCCGTTATGAAGCAGTCAAGCTTTTTTACTTTGCCTGAACACATACCTTTCAAACGGTTTGTTTTATTGCAATTGCCAGTGCTTGTCGAACTTTTCAATTATTTTATTTTACTTCTTATCTGCCTCATCCTCAAAACGGAATGAGTCGAAAATTTGTAGGGTTTGCGACCCAGCCACTGTTAGAAACAGCGCTATTTTTCGCTGGTACTGCCGCTTCTAGGTCTAGGGCAGAGATATACAATTCAAACTGCTGCTTGGAATTGCGCCAATTAATGTCTACTTTACCCGATGTACAAAATTGCTGTGGAGTTTGCAAACCTTCCATCTAGCTTAGACTGGGAAGTTCTTCGATGTCGATGATGCAGTCAGAGCCTGGTAGAATTTATTTTAAGTTTCGAGGCAGGGAGCTTTTTTTTCAAACTTCTCTTCTCTCACTGAACCTGTCTATCTTAGCAAACACCTGTTACCATGCGATGTTCTTTGCTTTGTGGAATAGGATGGCTTTGAAGTGCAGTGTCTCACAAAGAACATCAAGCTATGTTTTCAACAAAGCTAATTTATTAACACTACAATTAAATAAGTTTGATTTTACAAGAATAAAGCTAAACTAAACTATGATTCTATCTACAGAGCTTCTGAAAGCATGACTACTCTTGAATCCACCTAATCACCTACTCTCCAAATCAAGGGTATCACATGATTCATGTGTATGCTCTTGATCACCTTCTGGTGGTTGGATACATTCACATTCAATTGTTAACCCTTCATTTACCATACAATATACATACTGTCACAATAAATACAATGAGCAACTCATAAAACAATTGGGAATTCCGAAACTGTGTAATCTTTTACCACATGGAGTAATTGAGGCTAATGGATATAAGAGCATTTAAGTGGAAGATAGAAAGAGGGTCCCAGGCTCATGAAGCCCAATTCCTTTTTCAGCCCAACACACTGCCTTCTTCTGTCAGTCTGGCTAGCTGTTGGGCAGGAAACCTTTTCAAAAATTGAAAAAAATGTTTGCCATTAAATTTGGCAGGGCACACAGGAAGCCCCTAGTTTCAGATTTCTTGACTGAACATCTTTCTCTTCCCCAGCTTGCTTCCCGGTTCTGAGTAAAATTGGGGCCATGTTCTCATTTTCTTTGTATCCTTGTCATCATAACATAGTATCCATTGCCTCCGGAATCTATATTACTGCAGGGAAGCAAGTTAAAAAACATTGTGCCCTGAAACAGAAATATAAAGAACACTGAAAATAAAATTAAAAGGAAGTACAGTCCTTGCTCTAGTTGGAACTTAACTTGATAAATTACCTGCCTATTAATAGATCCATTAAAGAGATTTGAAACCAGTTCTTCGAAAGGGTAGTTTAACACTCTGTGTTGAGAATATTACACTGCTAGTCATTTCAAATGCTGGTTATTGTGGTCATGGATTTAGGTCCCAACTATATAAATTGGTGGCTTTCACCATTTGGAAGGACTTGAGAAATTGCGAATGATTCGAACAATAATCAATCAAAGATTTCTGTATTGTTCGAATCATTCGCAAGTTCTCAACCTAGAATACATAGAAAATTAATGAATCATTAATGTTAGCGAGCTGGAAAGCAAATTTAATATGGGAAAACAGCCATATAGGAGAGAAACAAATTTAATGACTTTGAAAATGAAAATTAGAAGGAAATATTTTACTGTATGATTGCTGAGACAGACAAATCTATGGGGAAGGGACACATTCCACAAAAACAGAGTTACATTTTTCTTTTGCAAAAATATACTTTATTCCTAAAATATCTGAAAGAACACGACACACATTTTAAAATGGCCATCACACAAAGTTCGACAATATTCAGGTTTTCGACATATATCATGTTGCACTCTGAGTTAGCACAGTTGCTTCACAGCTCCAGGGTCCCAGGTTCGATTCCCGGCTTGGGTCACTGTCTGTGTGGAGTCTGCACATTCTCCCCGTGTCTGCGGGGGTTTCCTCTGGGTGCCTAGGATTCCTCCTTCAGTCCAAAGATGTGCAGGTTAGGTGGATTGACCATGATAAATTGCCCTTAGTGCCCAAAAAGGTTGGGTGGGGTTACTGGGTTACGTGGATAGGGTGGAGATGTAGACTCGATGGGCGGAATGGCTTCCTCTGTACTGTAAATTCTAAATTCTATGATATGACCCGGGCGAGGATGAGTGGTAATTGGCTGGGTTAGATTTGTCCTGTTTCTTGTGTACAGGACAATCCACATCTAAGATCTACAGTCCTGCCACAACCAGTTGCGAATGGTGGTGAACAGTTAAATGACTAACTGGAGGGGGAGGCTCCACAAATATCCCCATCCACAATGATTCAGGGGTCCAGCAGATCAATGCAAAAGACAAGGCTGAAGCATTCGCAATAATCTTCAGCTGAAGTGCCGAGTGGATGATTCATCTCGGTCTCCTCCGGAGGTCCCCAGCATCACAAATGCCAGTCTTCAGCCAATTTGATTCACCCCATGTGAAATGAAGAAATGGCTGAAGGCACTAGATACTGCAAAGGCTATGGGACCTGGCAATATTCTGGCAATAGTACTGAAGACTTGTGTTCCAGAACTTACCGTGCCCCTAACCAAGTTGTTCCCATACAGCTACAATACTGGCATCTACCCAGCAATGTGGAAAGTTGCCCAGGTGTGTCCTGTTACACTCAAAGCAGGACAAATACAACCAGGCGAATTAATGCCCAATCGGTCTGCTCTCAATCATCAGTAAAGTGATGGAAGGGGTTATCAACAGTGCCATCAAGTGGCACTTACTCAACAGTAACCTGTTCACTGATGCTCAGTTTGTGTTCCACCGGGGTCACTCAGCTCGTGATCTCATTGCAGCCTTGGTTCAAACATGGACAAAAGAGCTGAATGCCAGAGGTGAGGTGCGAGTGACTGCCCTTGACATCAAGGCAGCATTTGATTGACTGCGGCAGTAAGGAGTCCTAGCTAAACTGGAGTCAGTGGGAATCGGGGGGAAATTCTCCTCTGGTTGGAGTCATACCTGGCACAAAGGAAGATGGCTGTGGTGGTTGCAGGTCAATAATCTCAGCTCCAGGACATTACTGCAAGAATTCCTCAGGGTAGTGTCCTCGGCTCAACCATTTTCAGCTGCTCCACCAATGGCCTCCCTTCCAACATGGGTCAGATGTGTGCATGTTTGCTGATGATTGCACAATATTCAACACCATTTGCGATTCCTCAAACACTGAAGCTGTCCGCGTGCAAATGCAGCAGAACCTGGATAACATCCAGGCTTGGGCTGACAAGTGGCAAGTAACATTCACACCATACAAGTGTCAGGCAATGAGAGAACCAAATCATCTTCCCTTGACATTCAATAGCATTACCATGACTGAATCCCCCACTATCAACATCCTGGGGGTTACCATTGAACAGAACCTGATCTGGAGTAGCCATATAAATGCTGTGGCTACAAGAGCGTGTCAGAGGCTAGGAATCTTGTGGCAGGTAACTCACCTCCTGACTCCCCAAAGCCTGTCCACCTACAAGGCACAAGACAGGAGTGTGCTGGAATATTCCCCACTTGCCTGGGTAAGTGCAGCTCCAACAACACTCAAGAATCTTGACACCATCCAGGATAAAGCAGCCCGCTTGATTGGCACCGTTTCCACAAACATTCACTCTCTCTACCACTGATTGTCAGTAGCAGCCGTGTGTACCATCTACAACTTGCACTGCAGGACCCCACTAAGGCTCCTTCCAAACCCACAACCACTACTATCTATAAGGACAAGGGAAGCAAATACATTGGAACACCACCAGCATCTGAAAGTTCCCCTCCCAAGTCCTGACCATCCTGACTTGGAAATATATTGCCGTTCCTTCACTGTCGCTGGGTCAAAATCCTGGAACTCCCTTAGTATAGTGTACGTAAACCACATGGACTGCCGGTTCAAGAAGGACAAGGACAATTACAGATGCGCAACACATGCTGGCCTAGCCAGCTAAGCCCACATCTCATAAAAATGAATTATAAAAAAGGTGGCCCACCACTGGTCTAGAGGAAGCGTAAATGGGAAAAGCAGAATCATCGCCAACAATGCTGTTCAAAAAAAAGGGAAACAGACGTAATAATCTGAAATTGTTGAACTCGTGTTGAGTTCGGAAGCCTGTAAATTCTGTAATCGAAAGAGGGGGTGGTGTTCCTCAAGTTTATGTTGAATTTCATTAAAACAGTGTAGAAGGCCAAGGTAGGACGAAGAATTAATGTAACAGGCAACCAGACTCATGCCTCCGAGGCGAAGTTTTCCCTCTCCTCCTCTTTGGAGGACAGAAACAGGCCCTTCGACCCTCCAAGCCTTTACCATCCTTGGCCAAAACCCTCAGCACTTCCTAGTATACCCATCCTATACCCTCTATACCCATCCTATCCATGTATTTGTCGAGATACCTTTTGAAAGCCGTTAACATATCTGCTTCCACGACCTCCCCAGGCAACGGGTTCCAGGCACTCATCACCCTCTGTGTAAAAAATCTGCCTCCCACTTCTCCTCTAAACTTTGCCCCACGGACCTTAGACATATGCCCTCTGGTGTCTGACGCCTCCACCTTGGGAAAGAGTGCCTGCCTATCCACTCTATCCCTGCCCCTCATAATCTTGTAAACCTCTATCAGGTCACCTCTCAATCTCCGTTGTTCCAATGGAAACAGTCCGAGTCTATTCAGCCTCTCCGCATAGCTAACACCTCCAGGCCAGGCAACATCTGGTTAACCTCCTCTGCACCATCTCCAAACCCTCCACATCCTTCTGGTAGTGTGGCGACCAGAATTGTGCACAATATTCCAAGTGCAGCCTTACCAAGGTTCTATACAACTATACCATGACTTGCCAGTTTTTATACTTGATGATCTGTCCAATGAAGGCAAACAATCCGTATACTTTCTTGACTACTTGTGTTGCCACTTTCAAAGATCTGTGAACCTGCATGCCCAGATATCACTGACTTTCTATATTCTTAACAGTTTTGTCATTTGCGGTATATTTCTGCTCTATGTTGGACCTATCAAAATGCATTACCTCACATTTGTATGGATTAAACTCCATTTGCCATTTCTGTGCCCAAGTCTCCAATCTATCTAACAATAATACTCTTTATTATTACAAGTAGGCTTACATTAACACTACAATGAAGTTACTGTGAAAAGCCCCTAGTCGCCACATTCCGGCGCCTGTTCGGGTACACAGAGGGAGAATTCAGCATGTCAAAATTACAAAACAACACATCTTTCGGGACTTGTGGGGGGAAACCGGAGCACCCGGAGGAAATCCACGCAGACACAGGGAGAACGTGCAGACTCTGCACAGACAGTGACACAAGCCCAGATTCGAACCTGAGACCCTGGAGCTGTGAAGTAACAGTGCTACCCATTGTGCTACAGTGCTGCCCATATGTCCTGCTGTATCCTCTGACAATCCTTTCGGCTGGGTTGCTGATTTTTCGGTGATTTGGGCGCCATTGTGGTCGATGGGTGCTGATTTGGGGGATGTTTTGTTCTTTTGGTGCTCGTTTGTTGGGGTTAAAGGACCTTAACCAAGGTTTCTGAACTAGAGCCACCTTTTGTGGACCGCTCAGCTCATGGCTGCCACCGGAGCTTCTGGGATGAAACTCTGTCAATGGCTCCACGATGGAAAAGCGGCAGAAGAAAGAACAAAATTGACTGTTGTCACCGGTGCCAAACTATGACCGTAATCTGCTTGTGTTTCGAAAGTGTCCCTGAAAGCACTTCTCAAAAAATGACCTGCCTGAGTCTTTATGGCCTGATGGTAAAACTATCATCACTCTCCTTGACAGTAACTGAAAAAGCAGATTGATGCTAATGATGACATTGGGTCATGATCTGCATATTTCAAAAGGATCCTTCACTTGGGACGTGTGTACTGCTCACCTGCCACACCTGCTCACTCCCTTCACGATTGCCCCTCGCTTCATCACTATCTTAGGGTGGTAATTGCCTGATCTTCAGTGCCACATTGCCAACAACGTTGTTGTTGTTCGCAATTCCCCGCTGCTCTTCAAAATAGTGCAGTGACATCTTCTGAGGAAGCTTTGGTTTAACATCTCATCCAAAATGCGACGCCTCCAACAGTGTAACATCCCTCAGTACTGCACAGTAGAGGGGCAGTCATGAAGGGAGTGAGCAGGTGTGGCAGGTGAGCAGTGCACACGTCCCAAGTGAAGGATCCTTTTGAAATATGCACAGGAGTGTAAGCTACATTATGCGCTGAAGTCTGTTGTGTGAAACTTGAACGAACAACCTCTCCACTCAGGAGTAAGAGTGCTACCACTAAGTAATTGCTAATTTATTGGAATAATTTCTCTAGTTTCTTCCTCAGAATTTTTAATGTTATGTGACGTGTTAAAATTATCATGTATTTTGTGACCTCTTGGCCGGGATTCTCTGAAAACGCGGCTAAGTGTTGACACCGGCGTAAACAACGGAGTGTTTCACGCCGGTGTCAACATGCCTCTTGGCCCAGTAATTTTGTTGCCCACAGGGGGCCAGCACGGCGCTAGAGTGCTCTGCGCTGCTCCAGCTGCCGTACGCGGCCCTGCACTGCTCGCCGTGGGTTCGTGCAACGGCCGCCGCGCAATATGGCAGAGCCACACAGCGGGCCGTCACAGAAGAAGGTAGCCCCCCCCGGATTGCGCGCGCCCACCAATCGGTGGCTTCCGATCGCGGGCCTGGTCGTCGTGGAAGCCCCTCCCCAGAGTCTGATCCCCCCCCCCCCCCCACCACAACCAGGACGGCAATGCAGCCGCGGGTCCGAGCTCCCGCCGACGGGAACTCGGCCGGTCGACTGCGGAGAATCGCCACAGGGGCCTCTTTCATCGGCCCCGACCGGCGCCACATGCGCAGCCGGTGGGAATTCACTGGTCGCCGGAGAATCGCGTCCCGGCGTCGGAGAATCCCGGCCCTTACTGAGGAACAATATAAAGGCCTTAGAAAGGGCACAATGCTGATTCATCTGAATAATACAGTTATACGATTAAATTCTTTGGATTGTTTAAGTAAAGTTAGCTTCTATTATCCTGAATTTAGAAGGCTGAAGGTTGATCTAATTGATGTATTAAAAATGATTAGAAATTTGATAGGGTTGATGCAGAGAAATTATTTTTTCTGGTGGTGGAATCCAGAACAAGGGGGACATCTTAAAGTTAGAGCTTCATTTAGCAGTGAAACCAGAAAATCTGGAACTTGCTTACTCCAGAACACAGAATTATTAGTTGAGATTTAAAAATTTTCAAGATTGAGATCAATAGGCTTTTGCTGGTTACGGGATATAAATGAAAGGTGGGTGAATAAAGCTGTGGTACAGATCAGCCAGGATCGAATTGAACGGTAGAATAGGCTTGAGTGTCTGAGAGATACTGCAAACATCAGCAAAAAAGAAATATGAATCTCAACTGAGCTGCTATTTAACCTCTGTTAAAGTCGCTACTCTTATCCTTTACCTCAGCTACTGGCGGACTTGACAAGTCATGAAACCGATTCCTCCACCCCTCGGTTGCAGTGCCCTCTGGGAGTTGTAGATTCCTCTCCACACAGTTCCCTGCTCTCCTTCATGCAGGCATAATGTGGAGATGCCGGTGTTGGACTGGGGTGAGCACAGTAACAAGTCTTACAACACCAGGTTAAAGTCCAACAGGTTTGTTTCAAATCACTAGCTTTCAGAGTACTGCTCCTTCCTCAGGTGAATGAAGAGGTAGGTTCCAGAAACATTTATACAGATAAAGTCAAAGATGCAAGGCAATACTTCGAATGCGAGCATTTGCCGGTAATTAAGTCTTTACAGAACCATAGAGAGGGGTAACCCCAGGTTAAAGAGGTGTGAATTGTCTCAAGCCAGGACAGTTGGTAGGATTTCTCAAGCCCAGGCCAGATGGTGGGGGATGAATGTAATGCGACATGAATCCAAGGTCCCGATTGAGGCCATACTCATGTGTGCGGAACTTGGCTGTAAGTTTTTGCTTGGCGATTCTGCGTTGTCGCGTGTCCTGAAGGCCGCCTTGGAGAACGCTTACCCGGAGATCAGAGGCTGAATGCCCTCAACTGCTGAAGTGTTCCCCGACTGGAAGGGAACATTCCTGCCTGCCGATGATCGTGCAGTCATCGGCAGGCAGGAATATTCCCTTCCAGTCGGGGAACACTTCAGCAGTCGAGGGCATTCAGCCTCTGATCTTCAGGTAAACGTTCTCCAAGCCACCCTTCAGCTTCATGCAGGGATAGAGAGACTACATTTCCCAGCCAGCGCCAGGGGACCCTCCTCCTGCTTTGGTGGGAGGAGGGTGTTGGGGTGATGATGCTGTGGAAAACCTTGCCTAATTCATTTAGTGGCATCAATTAAATATTCTTTTAAAATCTCCTCATACGCTTTCTTTGGCCTTGCGGAGATTGCTGCCGATTCCAAGAGACTCCTATCCATTCTGGGAGGATCGGTGTAGAATCTGTTAAAGCAGCATTCATTGACCAGGCAGGTCGACAAACCAAGATTATATCATAGAACATAGGGGGACTATGATTCTATGATATAATCACAGGCAGGGGAATGGGAACCGGATTTCTAGTCCAGCAACTAAGGTAGCCGATATTCAGGACGCCAAATTGTGTAGTGACGCAGTGGGGAAGGGAACACTGACAAAGGAGAGTACTTGCTGGCACGGAGATGGGTTGAAGTGTGTATACTTCAACGCAAGAAGCATCAGGAATAAGGTGGGTGAACTTAAGGCATGGGTCGGTACTTGGGACTACGATGTGGTGGCCATCACGGAAACTTGGATAGAAGAGGGGCAGAAATGGTTGAAGGAGGTCCCTGGTTATAGATGTTTCAATAAGATTAGGGAGGGTGGTAAAAGAGGTGGGGGGGGGGGGGGCATTGTTAATTAGAGATAGTATAACAGCTGCAGAAAGGCAGTTCGAGGAGGATCTGCCTACTGAGGTAGTATGGGTTGAAGTTAGAAATAGGAAAGGAGCAGTCACCTTGTTGGGAGTTTTCTATAGGCCCCCCAATAGCAGCAGAGATGTGGAGGAACAGATTGGGAAAGAGATTTTGGAAAGGTGCAGAAGTCACAGGGTAGTAGTCATGGGTGACTTCAACTTCCCAAACATTGAGTGGAAACTCTTTAGATCAAATAGTTTGGATGGGGTGGTGTTTGTGCAGTGTGTCCAGGAAGCTTTTCTATCACAGCATGTAGATTGTCCGACCAGAGGGGAGGCCATATTGGATTTGGTACTTGGTAATGAACCAGTGCAAGTGATAGATTTGTTAGTGGGGGAGCATTTTGGAGAGAGTGACCACAATTCTGTGACTTTCACTTTAGTAATGGAGTAGGATAGGTGCGTGCAGCAGGGCAAGGTTTACAGTTGGGGGAAGGGTAAATACGATGCTGTCAGACAAGAATTGAAGTGCATAAGTTGGGAACATAAGCTGTAAGGGAAGGACACAAGTGAAATGTGGAACTTGTTCAAGGAACAGATACTACGTGTCCCTGATATGTAAGTCCCTATCAGGCAGGGAAGAGATGGTCGAGTGAGGGAACCATGGTTGACAAGAGAGGTTGAATGTCTTGATAAGAGGAAGAAGGAGACTTATGTAAGGCTGAGGAAACAAGGTTCAGACAGGGCGCTGGAGGGATACAAGATAGCCAGGAGGGAACTGAAGAAAGGGATTAGGAGAGCTAAGAGAGGGCATGAAAAATCTTTGGCGGCTAGGATCAAGGAAAACCCCAAGGCCTTTTACACATGTGTGAGAAATATGAAAATGACTAGAGCGAGGGTAGGTCCGATCAAGGGCAGTAGCGGGAGATTGTGTATTGAGTCTGAAGAGATAGGAGAGGTCTTGAACGAGTACTTTTCTTCAGTATTTACAAATGAGAGGGGCCATATTGTTGGAGACGACAGTGTGAAACAGACTGGTAAGCACGAGGAGATACTTGTTAGGAAGAAAGATGTGTTGCGCATTTTGAAAATCTTGAGGATAGACAAGTCCCCTGGGCCTGACGGGATATATCCAAGGATTCTTTGGGAAGCAAGAGATGAAATTGCAGATCCGTTGGCAATGATCTTTTCGTCCTCACTGTCAACAGGGATGGTACCAGGGGATTGGAGAGTGGCGAATGTCGTGCCCCTGTTCAAAAAAGGGAATAGGGATAACCCTGGGAATTACAGGCCAGTTAGTCTTACTTCGGTGGTAGGCAAAGTAATGGAAAGGGTACTGAGGGATAGGATTTCTGAGCATCTGGAAAGGCACTGCTTGATTAGGGATAGTCAGCACGGATTTGTGAGGGGTAGGTCTTGCCTTACAAGTCTTATTGAATTCTTTGAGGAGGTGACCAAGTATGTGGATGAAGGTAAAGCAGTGGATGTAGTGCACATGGATTTTAGTAAGGCATTTGATAAGGTTCCCCATGGTAGGCTTATGCAGAAAGTAAGGAGGCATGGGATAGTGGGAAATTTGGCCAATTGGATAACGAACTGGCTAACCGATAGAAGTCAGAGAGTGGTGGTGGATGGCAAATATTCAGCCTGGAGCCCAGTTACCAGTGGCGTACCGCAGGGATCAGTTCTGGGTCCTCCGCTGTTTGTGATTTTCATTAATGACTTGGATGAGGGAGTTGAAAGGTGGGTCAGTAAATTTGCAGACGATATGAAGATTGGTGCAGTTGTGGATAGTGAGGAGGGCTGTTGTCGGCTGCAAAGAGACATAGATAGGATGCAGATCTGGGCTGAGAAGTGGCAGATGGAGTTTAACCCTGAAAAGTGTGAGGTTGTCCATTTTGGAAGGACAAATATGAATGCGCAATACAGGGTTAACAGTAGGGTTCTTGGCAATGTGGAGGAACAGAGAGATCTTCGGGTCTATGTTCATAGATCTTTGAAAGTTGCCACTCAAGTGGATAGAGCTGTGAAGAAGGCCTATGGTGTGCCAGCATTCATTAGCAGAGGGATTGAATTTAAGAGCCGTGAGGTGATGATGCAGCTGTACAAAACCTTGGTATGGCCACATTTGGAGTACTGTATGCAGTTCTGGTTGTCTCATTTTAGGAAGGATGTGGAAGCTTTGGAAAAGGTGCAAAGGAGATTTACCAGAATGTTGCCTGGAATGGAGAGTAGGTCATACGAGGAAAGGTTGAGGGTGCTCGGCCTTTTCTCATTAGAACGGAGAAGGATGAGGGGCGACTTGATAGAGGTTTATAAGATGATCAGGAGAATAGATAGAGTAGACAGTCAGAGACTCTATCCCCGGGTGGAACAAACCATTACAAGGCGACATAAATTTAAGGTGAATGGTGGAAGATATAGGGGGGATGTCAGAGGTAGGTTCTTTACACTGAGAGTAGTGGGGGCATGGAATGCACTGCCTGTGGAAGTAGTTGAGTCGGAAGCATTAGGGACCTTCAAGTGGCTATTGGATAGGTACCTGGATTATGGTAGAGTGATGGAGTGTAGATTAATTTGTTCTTAAGGGCAGCACGGTAGCATTGTGGATAGCACAATTGCTTCACAGCTCCAGGGTCCCAGGTTCGATTCCGGCTTGGGTCACTGTCTGTGCGGAGTCTGCACATCCTCCCTGTGTGTGCGTGGGTCTCCTCCGGGTGCTCCGGTTTCCTCCCACAGTCCAAAGATGTGCATGTTAGGTGGATTGGCCATGATAAATTGCCCTTAGTATCCAAAATTGCCCTTAGTGTTGGGTGGGGTTACTGGGTTATGGGGATAGGGTGGAGGTTTTGACCTTGGGTGGGTGCTCTTTCCAAGAGCCGGTGCAGACTAATGGGCCGAATGGCCTACTTCTGCACTGTAAATTCTATGATTAATCCAGGACAAAGTTTCGGCACAACATCGTGGGCCGAAGGGCCTGTTCTGTGCTGTATTTTTCTATGTTCTATGTTCTATCATAGAATTTGCAGTGTAGAAGGAGGCCATTCGGCCCATCGAGTCTGCACCTGCTCTTGGAAAGAGCACCCTACTCAATCCCACACCTCCACCCTATCCCCGCAACCCAGTAACCCCATTTAACCTTTTTGGACACTAAGGGTAATTTAGCATGGCCAATCCACCTAACCTGCACATCTTTGGATTGTGGGAGGAAACCAATGCACCCGAAGGAAACCTACGCAGAACGGGGAAAACGTGCAGACTCCGCAGACAATGCCCAAGCCGGGAATGGAACCTGGGACCCTGAAGCTGTGAAGCAACTGTGCTAACCACTATGCTACCGTGCTGCCATATTTATTCACGATATTACACTCTCCCCGAAGGGCCTCCCTTCCCGACCTGCTCCCAGGTCGCGGTTTTTATACTAGAAGCCTGATTTAAGGGGAAAGCCCCGCCCTCTCGTTTCCGGGGGAACTCATAGTCAGAGGTCACCTGGGATCTAATTGTTCTGATACTCTGACCTCCCTGAGGGTTATAACAGTTGTCAACCCTACCAACAAGAGAGTCAAAGGGTATAGGGGGCAGACAGGAAAGTAGAGATCGCGATCAGACTAACCTTGATCTTATCACATAGTGGAGTAGGCTCAAGGGGCTGAATGGCCTACTTCTGCTCATTTGTATGTATGTATGTTATGGGGCTTGTGACCTATTTGATTTCTGGAACGCTTTTGTTTCCTGTTATTTGTCTTTTTGTTACTTCTGCTGCAGTCCATTTCCTAAGAGGCCATAAGATGTGCTTGCAAATGTTTTTGTGGCTCCCTTCAGTGCTGTTCAGTAATTGTCCAATCATAAATGCACTTCAATCATGTTTTCTCCTTGTCCTCTCCACCCCTTCTCAAGTAGAACACTTTCTGTTGCTTAGTGTTCCATTAAATGACCTGTTTCAGAACTGAAATAAAAGCAAGATAATGCTGGAAATACACTGTAGGTCAGTGGAGAGAAAAACAGAAAAAAACCAGGCTGGATTTTACCAGGGGCATCAAAACCCCAAAGTCTGGATAAAATACAGGTTCCAAACCTCCAATTGCATGCAGCAGGACCAGCTTGTCTTTTTTTTTACAGGAGGCTGCTTGTGGGCATACTGTCCAATTCAGGATGGTGGGATTCCTTATGATATTGACCCAATCAAAGAGCCAGCAGCTCTTGAAGTCTCAGCAGCATCACCAGCGGCACTGCTGAGGCAAATCAAAGATCTCTGTGACTGTTCGAGATGGGAGAATCCTCGCAGAGAAAAATACAATTGAAAATTGTGGGTGTACGAGGGGAAAGGTCCTCCAGGGAGATTGTTTGGGCTCCAGGTGATGTCTTTCATGCCCATGGAGCACCAAAGCGCCAATGGTCCTTGGACTGCTGCAGGAAGACTACATTCATGAAGTTGATCGTCTCCCCATGTGGCAAGGGGCTGCCCTGCTGTTAATGAAATTCCAGCATCCCTGTAAAACTATTCTCAATAGGGCCTATCGTTATGTAAAGCGGCTGTCTTCCTTCTTCCAGCAGCCAGCCAATTGGCCTCTCAGCCTGCTGCTGGGTAATGATGTGACCATTAATTCACAAGACACGTGGTTGGAAGTGAACAGTTGTTTTAATAGTCTTACAACTGAGCCTGCCTGCGACGAGATGAACTGGCAGCAGGCTCACAACTGCAGATCTTTATACTTCCAGTTAGTGGGAGGAGCCATGGGCGGAGCCAAGGGTGGAGCCCAGTACAAACTCCTCATCTCCCCCTATGGGCAGAGCCGCGCAACTGCTCGTATACCGAGTTTACAAAGACACAACACATACAATATAACAGTGTGAATTACTAGGATTGTGATTCACCACATTCACCCCCTGTAAAAAAAATCAAGTCCAACTGGGGTGATGGGTTTACAAATTGAGTCGGCCCGGCGGTCGAGTCGTCCTCTGAGATCTACGAAGCACCGGGGTTGCAGCCTCTTCTGGTGGCTGGGTGGTGGCGGTCGGCGAGGGTACCATGGCGGACTCCGGGGGTGATTCGGTCAGAGCTTCGTACCCGACTGGTTCGACTGGTGACGGGGAGTGCCGGAAACCCATAGGCTCGGGGGCGCGGAGCACGGGCAGTGAACCTGCAGGCGTGGGGGCGCCGGGCGCGGGGGGTTGGGTGGGGTGTAGTGTGAGGGGCACCTCGGCGGTAGTAGTGTCGGAGTTGGATCCTGCAGGCGCCAGGTCCCGGAGGGAAACAGTGTCCTAACGGCCGTCAGGGTATTCGATGAACGCGTATTGGGGGTTCGAGTGGAGTATGTGGGTCAGTTTTGTGGGTCCGCACATGCTTCCGGAGGAGAACCGGGCCCGGTGTCTTCAACCATGCTGGGAGCGAAACCCCCGTGGTAGTGCCCCTGGAAAAAACAAATAGCCGCTCGTGAGGCGTCTGATTGGTGGCCGTACATAGGAGGGACCTAATGGCATGGAGCACATCGGGGAGGACCTCCTGCCAATGGGAGGTCGGGAGCTTCCTGGACCGGAGGGTCAGTAGGATAGTCTTCCAGACCGTCGCGTTCTCCCTCTCCACCTGCCCGTTCCCCCTGGGGTTGTAGCTGGTAGTCCTGCTCGAGGCAATGCCCTTGTCGAGCAGGTACTGACGCAGTCCGTCGCTCATAAAGGACAAACCCCTGTCGCTGTGTACATAGCTGGGGAAACCGAGCAGGGTGAAGATGTTGTGCAGGGCTCTAATGACTGTGTGGGAGGTAATATCAGGGCACGGGATAGCAAAGGGGAAGCAGGAGAACTCATCTATGACGTTTAAGAAGTACACATTCCGATTGGTTGAGGGGAGTGGCCCCTTGAATCGATGCTCAGGCTTTCAAAGGGCCAGGATGCCTTTACCAGGTGGGCCCTGTCTGGTCTATAGAATTGCGGTTTGCATTCCGCACAGATCGGGCAATCCCTGGTTATGGCTTTTACCTCCTCGGTGGAGAAAGGCAGATTTCGGACTTTGACGTAGTGGGCGAGCCGGGTGACCCCCGGGTGGCAGAGGTCATTGTGGATAGCTTTCAGGCAGTCGTCATGCGCACTGGCGCACGTGCCGCGGGACAGGGCATATGGGGGCTTGTTGAGCTTCCCCGGTCGGTACATGATATCGTACTTGTAGGTGGAGAGTTCGATCCTCCACCGTAGGATCTTATCGTTTTAGATTTTGCCCCTTCGTGAGTTGTCAAACATAAAGGCAACCGATCTTTGGTCGGTGATGAGGGTGAACCTCCAACCTGTGAGGTAGTGCCTCCAATGACGTATAGTTTCCACGATGGCTTGTGCTTCCTTTTCGACCGAGGAACGAAGTTCCGAAGCAGAGAGGGTTCGAGAGAAAAAGGCGACTGGTCTCCCTGCCTGATTTAGTGTGACTGCGAGAGCGACCTCTGAGGCATCGCTCTCTATCTGGAAAGGGCCGGATTCATCCACCGCCCGCATGGCCGCTTTGGCGATGTCCTCCTTGATGCAGGTGAAGGCCTGGTGAGCCTCATCTGATAGAGGAAAGAGTGTGGCCTTAAATAGTGGGCGGGCTATGTCCGCATACTGAGGGACCCACTGGGCATAATATGAGAAAAACCCCAGGCACCTTTTGAGGGCCCTGGGACAATGAGGGAGAGGGAGTTGTAAGAGGGGGGCGCATACGGTCCGGGTCGGGGCCCAGGACTCCGTTTTCCACGACATAGCCGAGGATGGCTAACCTGATCGTGCGGAAAACGCATTTCTCTGTGTTATACGTGAGGTTGAGTTTCTGGGCAGTCTGGAGAAATCGATGGAGGTTAGCGTCGTGGTCCTGATGATTATGGCCGCAGATGGCGACGTTGTCCAAGTACGGAAACATGGCCCGCAGCCCGTACTGGTCCACCATTACCATTGCTCGTTGGAACACCGAGACCCCATTCGTGACGCCAAAGGGAACCCGGAGGAAGTGGAAGAGACGGCCGTCGGCCTCGAACGCCGTGTAGTGGTGGTCCTCCGGGCGGATTGGGAGCTGGTAGTATGCAGACTTCAGATCCACCGTGGAGAAGACGTGATAATGAGCGATCTGATTCACCATGTCTGCAATCCTGGGGAGGGGGTACGCATCGAGGAGCGTGAACCGATTAATGGTTTGGCTATAGTCCACTACCATTCGGAATTTTTCCCCGGTCTTGACGACCGCCACCTGAGCTCTCCAGGGACTATTACTGGCCTCTATGATCCCCTCACGTAGAAGCCTATGGACCTCGGTTCTGATAAACACCCTGTCCTGCAGGCTGTATCGCCTGCTGCGAGTGGCTACGGGTTTGCAGTCCGGAGTGAGATTGGCATAGAGTGGAGGGGGTCGATTTTTAGCATAGCGAGGCTGCAGATAGTGAGTGGGGGCAAGGGCCCACCGAAGCTGAGTGTGAGGCTTTTGAGGTTGCACTGGAAGTCAAGTCCCAGTAAGAGTGGGGCGCAGAGTTCGGGGAGTACGTATAGCTGGAAATTCGAATAGCTAGTGCCCTGGATCATTAGGGTCGCGGCGGTGCGCCCTTGGAGGTCAACAGAGTGAGAGCCCGAAGCGAGGGAGATAGTTTGCCGTGCAGGGAAGATAGGGAGCAAACAGCGTCTTACCAGATCTAGGTGTACGAAGCTCTCGGTGTTCCCGGAGTCAAAGAGGCACGGTGTCCTGTACCCGTTGATTTTAACGGTCATCATTGAGTTGCGGAGGGATTTCGGACGGGACTAGTCCAACGTGACCGCGCTGAGTTGCGGGTAGTCGGCGGCTCGATCAGCTGTGCTGGAGTGGCCCCGTGATGACTGCCCTCTGAGTTCGTAGTCTTCGAGGTGAGTTTCAGAATTTGAAGAGGATGGATCCCAAGATGGCGGCCCCCGTGGATTGCACGTGGCGGGCGGCGAGGAAGATGGCACCCAAGATGGCGGCCCCCATGAGTCGCATGTGGCCGGCCGCGTGGAGGGGGGTTGCCAAGATGGTGGCCCCCATGAGTCGCACGTGTCGGGTGGGGGCGGAGTCAGAGTACAGGCCACAGCATTTCGGGGCCTGCGGACCTGTGAGTTTTGAAAACGAGTGCTCTGGGCTGCGGGAGAGTTTGGAGAGGGGGATTTCTTCGCCAGGCAAACCCAGGCATAGTGTCCTTTGCGACCGCAGCTGCTGCAAGTCACGTTGCGGGCCAGGCAGTACTGCCGTGGGTGCTGGGGCTGTCCGCAAAAATGGCACACTGGGGCTGCGTAGCGGGTGGGTGGCCGCGCAGCGCAGTCCTGGGGCAGTCACTGGTCGGGGGCCCAGGATGTGGTCGCTTGGTCTTCGGGGAACGAGGTGACGCTGCGGAACGAGACCTCCATGGTAGTAACCAATTCTACAGTGTCCTCCAAGTTCTGGGTCCCTTTTTCAAGCAACCGCTGGTGCACATAGTTTGACCCGAGCCCTGCCACGTACACATCTCTGACGGTGAGCTCCATATGCTGTTCGGCTGATACAGCTTGGTAATTACAGTCCCGAGCTAAAGCTTTTAAATCTCGCAGGAATTCATCCAACAACTCCGCGGGGCGCTGGCGGTGGGTCGTAAAAATGTGGCGCGCGTAGACCTCGTTGATGAGCCTCACGTACATTCGATCTAGCATGGCTAGGGCCCCCGTATACGAGGTGATACTGTTAAGTTGAGTAGAGATACGGTGGCTCACCCTTGCGTGCAGTAGGCTGAGTTTCTGCTCCTCTGTAGTTTCTGATGTGCTTGATTCAGCCAGGTAGGCCTTGAAACATCTGAGCCAGTGTTGAAAGATTTCTTTCGCCTCTGCAGCCTGCAGGTCGAGTTCTAGTCGATCAGGTTTGAGGGCTGATTCCATAGTTCTTTTCTTCAAGTTTCCTAAGACTATTAAATTGATGTGACCATCAATTCACAAGACACGTGGTTGGAAGTAAACAGTGGTTTTAATAGTCTTACAACTGAGCCTGCCTGCGACGAGATGAACTGGCAGCAGGCTCGCAACTGCAGATCTTTATACTTCCAGTTAGTGAGAGGAGCCATGGGCGGAACCATGGGCAGAGCCAAGGGTGGAGCCCAGTACAAACTCCTCATCTCCCCCTATGGGCAGAGCCGCGCAACTGCTCGTATACCGAGCTTACAAAGACACAACACATACAATATAACAGTGTGAATTACTAGAATTGTGATTCACCACAGGTAACTTCTCCAGTAGCAGAACTACATCAAGGAGCCATCCCAGCCTGGCCCTCTGCAATTTCACCACCCCCATCAACTTCTGTTCTGTCTGCTCAGAGGTCAGTAAAATTTGATCCTTAATTTTGTAAAAAAATCATTCAAAAGATGTAAACACAAGACCAACATTTATTGTTCATCTCTAGTGCCTTTGAAAGGGTGGTAGTGAGCCGTTGCCTTGGGCTGCTGCAACCCATGAGATGTAGGTGTACCTAAAGTAGTAGTTTGGCCCACCTGAGTTGCTTTTGAGGCATTGCAGAGATGCAGATAAGAGTCAACTACTGTTACGACCCCAGTTGATGTTAGAGTTGGACAGGAAGATCCCAGATTGGAACCCTGGCTCAAAAGACTAGGGGCGGGATTCTCCAACCCCCCGCCGGGCTGGAGAATCGCCGGGGGGCGGCGTGAAACCCGCCCCGACGCGGGCTGCAGGATTCTCCGGCGGCGTTTCTTTGGCAGGGGCGGGAATCGCGCTGTGCCGGTTGGTGGCCATTGGCAGCCCCCCCCCCCGGCGATTCTCCGGCCCACAATGGGCCGAGCGGCCGCCCGTTTTCGGCAGATCCCGCCGGCGTAAAATACACCAGGTCCGTACTGGTGGGACCTGGCTCTGTGGGCAGCCTGCGGAGTCCTCGGGGGGGGGGCACTGGGACACTGTTTCCCTACGTGCCGGTCGGTGTAACAGTCCTCCATAGCCGGCGTGGGGAAGAACCCCCCTGCGCATGCGCTGGGATGACGGCAGCACACGCTGGCGCAACCGTGCATGTGCCAACTCCCGCCGGCCAGCAGAGGCCCTGAGCCACCAGTTGGCACACTGCCAAGCCCTTTGGCACCAGCTGGCGCGGTGCCAACCCTGCCGGCGCCGGCCTAGCCCCCTGAAGGTGCAGAGGATTCTCTTGATAATACTTTCCCTCAGCAGGTTGCATTCCGAAATCCCGTCCAGGTTTTACAAATGACTCTTTGACGTCAAGCTTCCGCTCCACTTTTTAAAATGATATTTTATTGGAGGTATTTTCAAAAATCTGCATAATAATAATTAATCATCTTTATTAGTATCACAAGTAGGCTTACATTAACATGCAATAAAGTTACTGTGAAAATCCCTTAGTCGTCACACTCCAGAGTCTGTTCGGATACACTGAGGGAGAATTCAGAATGTCCTAGTCACCTAACAAGCCCGTATTTCGTGATTTGTGGGAGAAAACCGAAGCAACCGGTAGGAAACCTATGGAGACACGGGGAGAATGTGCAGACTCTGCACAGACAATGGCGGGAATCAAACCCCGATCCCTGGAGCTGTAAAGCAAAAGTGCTAACCACTGTGCTATCATGCACAGAACGAGCAAACAACAGCAAACAGTTAACCATGCACAAACTCTGTCAAGTCACTTCTACCTCCTCCAATGAAATCCCAAATATTGCCACCTTCGAGCATGGCGCCGCCTCAACTCCCAAGATATTTGACATTACGTTCGCTCTACTTTTAACAGCGAATTCAATCCAGAATTTTATACCAACCCCTTTAGGACTTTTTTGCTTGACTCCTTTATAAAGTGCTCATAATTTCTTTAACTCTTGATTCCCAGACTGTATTAAAATGGCATCAGACAATTGATTCACTTTTGAAGCCTGTTGTCCCACTTTAAATCTGATTACTGCAATGTCCCTTTAACTGAGAACACTTTGTTTATTCTGCCTTGAATTCTTCTGACAATACCTTGGTCTCTGTTCACTATACTCCATTCTTTCTGTCCCAATTAACTGATTATCTAGACTGTAATGTATGCTTTAGGAAGCCTGCCTTTTTGCAATTGCCATCCAGTCTTTCTTCTGGCAGAGTTTACATAGAAATTACAGTGCAGAAGGAGGCCATTCGGCCCATCGAGTCTGCACCGGCTCTTGGAAAGAGCACCCTACCCCTACCAAGGTCAACACTTCCACCCTATCCCCATAACTCAGTAACCCCATCCAACACTAAGGACAGTTTTGGACACTAAGGGCAATTTATCATGGCCAATCCACCTAACCCGCACATCTTTGAACTGTGGGAGGAAACCGGAGCACCCGGAGGAAACCCACGCACACACGGGGAGGATGTGCAGACTCCGCACCGACAGTGACCCAAGCCGGAATCGAACCTGGGACCCTGGAGCTGTGAAGTTATTGTGCTATCCACAATGCTACCGTGCTGCCGAGTTGAAAGATGTTCACTCCCCAAGGTCCTGTTTTCAACTGCAAACAAATTAGCTCAACTAAAATTTCAAACCTTCTTTACCATACAAGGTCCCAATTGCTAAACAATACCTTACGCCTTTTATTCTTCATGCTGTAGCCATCTCTAAGCACAATAGGAACACAGTTGGAATTTAACAAATCCCTACATATACAGACACTTTCGGCCAGCATTAATATAACTGTAAGCTTTATCCTTCCAGGCACAGAAACATTAAATTAAACACATTTGAAACTATAACTTATTTCTAACTTATTTCTAATGTTTACCAATGCAAATCTAATTTTTTTAAAACCACTCACAACACACTGCTGTGGGTCTCGAATCACATATAGAACATAGAACATACAGTGCAGAAGGAGGCCATTCGGCCCATCGAGTCTGCACCGATCCACTTAAGCCCTCACTCTCACCCTATCCCTGTAATCCAATAACCCCTCCTAACCTTTTTGGTCACTAAGAGCAATTTACCATGGCCAATCCACCTAACCTGCACGTCTTTGAACTGTGGGAGGAAACCGCAGGAAACCCACACAGACACGGGGAGAATGCGCAGACTCCACACAGACAGTGGCCCAGCGGGGTATCGAACCTGGACCCTGGCGCTGTGAAGCCACAGTGCTAGCCACTTGTGCTACCGTGCTGCCCCATACAAACGGACTGTGAATGGAAGGCAGATTAGTGAACCAGGTGGGCTTTTGCGACAATCCAGTCATTTCATGGTCCCCATTACTTTTTAAAAAATATATTTAGAGTACCCAGTTAATTCTTTCCAATTAAGGGGCAATTTAGCATGACCGATCCACCTACCTACACATCTTCGGGTTGTGGGGCCAATACCCACGCAAACATGGGGAGAATGTGCAAACTCCACATGGATAGTGACCCAGGGCCGGGATCGAACCTGGGAGCTCGGTGCCCTGAGGCAGCAGTGCTAACCACTGCACCGCCGTGCTGCCCATGGTCCCCATTACTGAGACAAGCTTATTATTCCAGAATTATTAATCAATTGAATATAAGTTACACCAGCTATTTAGGTTGGATTTTAACTTGTGTCACCACAGCATTAGTTCAGGGCACTGGATTAATAGTCCAGTAAGATTACCCCTATGTTACCTCTCACCAGAATTCAAGGTTGTTGGCCTGAAATGTGGGCTGAATTTCACGCGCGTCCCGCACCGTCGATGTATTTGAAGATTGGTGGTTGGTTGGTTGGGGGGGGGGGAGGGGGGGGAGGCGGGGGGATCGGGGCTTGTAACTAAGCCAGCCCATCGCCACCTTGCCCGTTCCTGACATGTCCCCATATACAGCGGCAGGTAGCCTGCATGGCTTTTGATGCATGGCCAGTTAACTGCTGCTTGACAGCCTCAGTCTGCCTTTGCCACAATTTTGCAATCTGCAGAATCTGCAGGGAAAGGCAGGGGCCAAGACCCTGTCCGGCCGCAAAGACTGCATGGGCTGGTGTTGGGCAGCAAAATGTACCTCATTTGGGGAGAGTCCCCTCTATCTACCTCCTCATGATCAGAAACTCTAGCCTCTCCCCAGCCCCTCTAATGTAACTGCCCATCCACAGTATTTAATTTTTGGTTTAGAACTGACCAAACTGAGAAACTGAATTTAAGCCAGTAGGAATTCGTGAACAGAACTTGAGTTTATAACCTTTTTTAGGAATGAGAAAAACTTGACAAAACTAATGAAATTTTGAAGATATTTTGACATTGTGAACATCACTATATTTTTATTTTTTTATAAATTTAGAGTGCCCAATAATTTTTTCCAATTAAGGGGCAACTTAGAGTGGCCAATCTACCTATCCTGCACATCTTTGGGTTGTGGGGGTGAAACCCACGCAGACACGGGGAGAATGTGCAAACTCCACACGGACAGTGACCCAGGGCCGGGATTCGAACCCGAGTCCTCAGCGCCGTAGGCAGCAATGCTAACCACTGTGCCACCGTGCTGTCCTAACATCACTATATTTAAAAAGAATGTCAAAAGCACAAAATGTGAACAAAAATTTGGAACAATATCGCCTTTGTTTGAATTGTAGTGAAACAAATGTGCTGTTTCTTTTTCTTTATATTTGTATATTTTATTTTAACTAATTTAATTTGTCCTTTCTTCGCCTTCCCCTGGGGTGCCCCGAGTTGCATGTGGTTTCTGATGACAAATGTGCTGAAGTTTCCTCTCGGTCCTGTTATTCTTACTCTTCAAGTGACTGGAAAGATCTGCAAGAATTTCCAGGACACCTTTACCTTCATTGTAGGCACTTTGATTTACAGCACAGCTTAGAATATATGACAGGTTGCTTAAACAAATATGCTTTTACTTTCTCCTTTTTTTAATAGTACATCTGAAAGGCTCTTCAATTAATCCCACACCACTTTCTGACAAAGCTTCTTTAAATATTTAATAAGGAAGAGAGAGGTCAAATTGAAACAAAGGCTTTTTTGATCTGGGGAGATAGTTATGGCGAACAAGGAAATGGCAGAGGACGTAAACAGATACTTTGCATCAGTCTTTACAGTGGAAGATACTTCGAACATCTCATCAGTACTAAAGAATACGTGGGAAGAAGTAGATACAATCACCATCACTAGAGAAGTAATATTAGATAAACAAATGGGGCTGAAGGCAGATAAGACTCCTGGCCCTGATTGTTTGCATCCTGGGATCCTAAAAAAAAGTAGTTACAGAGATAGTGGAGACATTGGTTGTAATTTTCAAAAATGCTTATGATTCTGAGCTAGTACAGGAGGATTGGAAAATTGCCAATGTGACACCCCTATTCAAAAAGGTGAAGGCAAAAACAGATAATTTTAGGCCGATTAGCCTAGCATCTATTATTAAGGAAGTAATCTCAGCACGTTTGGAAAATCATAATCTAATCAAGCAGAGTCAGCATGACTTCATGAAAGGGAAATCATGTCAGCCTAATTTATTAGAGTTTTTTAAGCAAGTCTCAACCAGAGTGGTTAGAGGGGAACCAGTAGATGTGTTGTATTTGGACTTCCAGAATGCATTTGACAAAGTAGCACACAAAAGGTTAAGTTATAAGATAAGAGCCAATGGTGTTGGATGTAATATATTGGCATGGAAAGAGAATTGGATATTGGGCAAGAAACAGTGAGAAGGGGATAAGGTGCGAGATCATACAGCCTCATTGCGCCCAACGACGTTAAATCTCATGAGAGGTCTCTTAAGCTTCACTTAAATATGTCTATGCCGGAGTGCCCCAAGGCCCAATATCAAATGTCCGGGTCTGAGAAACCTCGCTGTAACGCCATTTAGCACTGATTTCCACAAATATGGACCAGGCATAACGACATTTGGAGGGTCTCCCAAGCATTGGAGGCCCCGAGTGGTTGGGTGCTGGGCCCTGGCACCCCCGATGCCACCCAGGCACCTTGGCACTGCCAGTCTGACATCTTGGTAGTGCCACCCTGGCAGTGCCACCTTGGTTCCCCTCTAACCAGCGAACCCAGCTGGCACTGCCAACATGCCAGGAGGCAGTGCCTGGTTGCCCACGGCAGGGTTCAGACTCGGCGATGCTCTGCCCTTACGAGGTGGGTTATGGTTGGGGGGCTCAAGGATTCCCTAATTGGTAAATTGGGGATTAGGAGGCCGTGATGGGGGGTTGAGAGATCAGGGCGGTATTGTCAAACGGCGTCCCGATCACTTCCTGCTTTACGCCCCAAGATCCAAAATAAAACCAGAATCCCGTTTAATAGCATGGTCGTTCTTGGCATTGCAGGCACCGAGCAACACCCCGCTAATTGTGCCCAAAACAGGACTCTGTTTTTTTCCCATTCGAGGTGTTCTTTTTCAGGTTGGCAACCTGTGGGGTCCCCAAGATATCAGTGCTGGAACTATATAGCTGTTTACAATACATAATGATGACTTGGATGAAGAGAGCAAATGTACTGTAGCCAAATTTACATGCAACTCAAAAATAGGTGGAAAGGCAAGTTGCGAGAGGGATACAAACAATTTGCAAAGAGATAGGCCAAATGAGTGGGCAAAAATTTGGCAAACGGAGTATAATGTGGAAAAATGTAAAGTTGTTTATTTTGGAAGGGAGAACAAAATAACAGAGTATTATTTAAATGGAGAAAAACTGCAGAAAGCTGCAACATAAAGGGACTTGGGGTACTTTGGGCGGTCCCTGGGTCATCACCAATTGGTTGATCAGGTTTCAATCACCCTGTTCGATTAAGTCCAATCAGGGGCTGCCAAACCAATTTTGGGGCGTGTACTCAACGGCCATGGCTGCAGGTGTTGGGGGGCACAATGTTTTTCCAAAGGAGTTTAGGCGCAGCGTTTAGGCACCACTGTGTCTGGTAAACAAGTGTGATTGACAGTGCAGTTCTGTTGTTCCTGAGATGGCCTGGAGATGGTCTTTTCCCTGTGTATTGCAATGTCCAGGCAGCAGCCTGCTCATCAATTTTCATTAGACTGCCATGATGTGGAGATGAGTTGGAATGGGTGGGCACAGTAAGAAGCCTTACAACACCAGTTTAAAATCCAACAGGTTTGTTTGGAATCACTGGCTATCGGAGCGCAGCTTGTTTATCAAGTAGACTGCAGCCTGCTTGTGGTGAAGGGCGCAGGTCCGGCGGTCCCCTCCAGTCATCTACCACTCTCGGCGGTTGTGCGCAGCCTTCTCTTGGGGGGGGGGGGGGGGGGGGCGGTGACAGAAAACGAACAGTGTTAGACGGTCGGTCGCATGCAGCACAGGTGGTGGGTAGCTGGTGGCTTCAGTGGCCAGGACACCCGACCATGGCGGTCAGAGGGTATAGTCTCAGAATAAAGTGTTGGCAATTTCAAGACTGAGATGAGGAGGAATTTCTTCTCTCAGAAGAGAGTTGTGAATCTTTGAAACTCCTTGCCCCTGAGAGCTCTTGGGCATAGTCCTTGTGTATATTTAAGTCTGAGATAGATTCTTGATCAGTAAGGGAATCAAGGGTTAAGGGGAAAGGGCAGGAAAGTGGACGTGAGGAATGTCGAATTAGCCATGATCCTATTGAATGGCAGAGCAGGGTTGAGGGGCTGAACAGCCTACTCCTATTCCTGTTTCTTATGGTCTTACAAAAAGCAATGTTCCTCTTATTTTCACTGCAGCACTTCACTCATATGAACACTGTTGACTGTACTAGACCTCAGAAAGCAAAGGTGGTTGAAATAGCCATTGTTTATTACATGATGGACTCTCCACAAATACAGACTCACAACTGGAGATCCCTGTCCAAACAGAAATGTCTACATTAATTTTTTAAAATAAAAATGAAACACTCTTAAAACACTGTGCCGACGGTACTGTTTAAGCCAGGCCCTAGATGGACATGAAGTTCACTGACTTCTCAAATCCTTTGTGATTCCCTTGTGCTGAAGATCCATGGAACTCCAGCTTGACAATAATGGATGTACTAACAACAAATTCCTCTGGTGTTATGTATTTAGCAAGGTCAAAACTTATATTCACATTCTTTAATCACATGGCAACTTCTTTTGAGATAACCTTATGTCTCCTTTCCATGTGCTGGATTCAGATCTGCTCGAATAAATTCCTAGCTCATTACAAACAGCAAAAAATTTTGCAATAGATTGAACCCACCATGAATTTTGCTGCAGACCGAACATTGGTTTTGGTTTTCCTTTCATTTTAATTCCAGGCATACCTACCTTCCATATTTTCAGGCTATTCTTATAGTCTATGTTCTAGAGCAGTGGCGGGCAACCTGTGACCCATGGGCCACATCAGGGTTTCTGAGTGTAGTTTGTAAGATATTTTGTTGATTGTTGCGCAGCATTGCCAGAGTCCGATGGTTTCCGTCTGTGCAATTGTTCCCCCCTTCTGGTACCACTAAAGTGATTCACACATAAAGCAAGGGCAATATGAAGTGAAGTGCATGCTGATGGCACACAACATTGAGAACCATGCACTCCCTCTTCATCCAATCAAAGCGCACTGAGTATAATGTAAGTAAGGTGCTTTTACCATTTGTAGTTGATGACAGTTCTATTAATGTATGAATGATTAAGCATTGTCTATAACTTGTTATGAAATACTCAGCATGTATTAAATGAATTTAATCTTATTGATGCAGTCATCATTAGCGCACATACATGGGGCGGGATTCTCCCCTACCCGGTGGGGCGGGGGGTCCCGGCGTAGCGGAGTGGCGCCAACCACTCCGGCGTCGGGCCTCCCCAAAGGTGCAGAATTCTCAGCACCTTTAGGGGCCAAGCCCTCACATTGAGGGGCTAGGCCCGCACCGGAGTGGTTGGCACCACGCTGACTGGCTCCAAAACCGGCACAACAGCCTTTGATGCCTGGCGCTGGGGCTGGACGAAAGTCCTTCGCAGGTTCGCGCATGCGCCGGTGCGTCAGCTGCCGTTGACGTCACCACCGGCGCATGCGCGCTGGGGGATTCTCTTCCGCCTCCGCCATGGTGGAGGCCGTGGCGGCGGCGGATGAAAAAGAGTGCCCCCATGGCACTGGCCCGCTGGCCGATTGGTGGGCCCCGATCGCGGGCCTGGCTACCGTGGGGGCACCCCCGGGGTCCGATCGACCCGCGCCCCCCCCCCTAGGATCCCGGGGGCCCGCTTGCGCTGCCGATCCCACCGCCACCAGAGGTGGTTCAAACCACGGCGGCAGGATTGGCCTCTCAGTGGCGGGACTTCGGCTCATCGCGGGCCGGAGAATCGCCGCAGTGGGCTCGCCGATCGGCGCGGACTCACGGCGATCGGCGGGGCGTGATTCCCGCCCCCACCAATTCCCGGGTGGTGGAGAATTTCTGCCACGGCGGGGGCGGGATTTTTGCTGGCCCCGGGCGATTCTCCGACCCTGCGGGGGGTCGGAGAATTTTGCCCCTGATTTCAAACTTGAGGCCTATTGAAATGAAAGAGTGCCACGCATGTGGCCCACTCACTAAACTAGGCTGCATATCGTTGTACCAGTTTTCCCTCGTACAGGAGTCTAGGTAAATTTATCATGTGCCAGCAAATAAACAAGGAACGCTCTTCAACCAAATTCACCTAATGGGTTTAACACACATTGTCATCTAATTCATCTTGACTTCTGAAAGTGACAGGAAAATGTTCCCCAAACTTTGATTTCAACTTTAGCTGCTGAATAAACTGTATTAAAAAGTAAAAGAATGACTGAAATTAGGAATAACATAACGGAGACTTCCGGTTGCGGCTATGACTAGCTAAGCCGCACATTTGGAAGCTCCTGCAACAAAGGTGTTTTTGGGCCAATTGGAGGGCCCCAACGGCGCTGAAAAAACGAATCCCGGTGGGGGAAGGTCCCCTGAGGAGAACTAGACCGATTTTATGGTCGGTACCCGGAGTGGAGCGGCAAGAAAAACGGCAGCAGCTCCCCAAAAAAAGCGGGGGAAGAAAATCAAAATGGCGGCCGGCGGTGTATCGGAGGAGTGGAAGAAATGGGCGGAGGAGCAGCAGGCCGTTCTCCTCCGTTTTTTCACGGAGATGAAAGTGGAACTCTTAGAGTCCATGAACGCAAAGGCCACCAGGTTGGTGGGAGCCCAGGCGATCCAAGAGGCGTCGATTAAAGATCTGCAGCAGGAGATGACCGCGAGGGAGGAGGAGGCCACAGTCATCGGGGCAAAGGTGGAGGTGCACGAGGCACTCCACATGAAGTGGCAGAGCCGCTTCGAGGAGCTGGACACTCGGATGAGGAGGAAAAATTTGAGGATCCTGGGCCTGGAAGAAGGCCTGGAGGGGTCGGATCTCCCGGGATATGTGGCGGAGATGTTGAGCTCCCTGATGGGGGAAGGGGCCGGTCCGGCGCCCCTGGAATTGGAAGAGGCATACCGGGTCATGGCCAGGAGGCCTAGGGCAAACGAGCCCCCGAGGGCGGTGCTGGTGCGGTTCCAGCGGCTAAGTGATCGAGAGAAAGTCCTGAGGTGGGCTAAAAGGGAGAAAAGCAGCAAGTGGCAGAACTCGACGGTAAGGGTGTACCAGGACTGGAGTGCGGAGGTGGCAAAGCGGCGGGCCCGGTACAACCGGACAAAGGCGGTGCTACACGCGAAAAAGATCAAATTTGGAATGCTGCAACCGGCGCGCTTGTGGGTCACCTACAAGGACCAACATCATTATTTCGAGTCCCCAGAGGAGGCCTGGACCTTTGTACAAGAGGAAAAGTTGGACACGAACTAAAACCTGGGAGCACCGGCGGTCGTAGCCGCCGGGGGACTCTTGATTGAGCAAGTGGCCTTTTTCTTTTTCAGGCCAGGTCGGAACTGGGTAAAAGTTTCGTGGAGTGTTTGGGGTGTTTTTTCTCGAACGGTTGACTTTTCTGAATATTTTGAAGGTTTCGAGTTGTTGGGTGTTTCTGTATATTTGTACTGTTGAAATCTCTATTGTGGGTCGTTGGCTTCTTATGGGGTGTTTTTTCCCGTTTCCAATTTCCCTTAGTTATTTACCCCTCTTACCCTTTTTCTTTGGGTGCTTGGGGGGATTTTTTGTTCTTTTTTTTTTTTCTTTTCGGGCTATGGTTATCTGCGGTTATTTATACTGTTTGATGGAGGGTGATGGGTGGGCACACTGTTAGTTGATAGTTAGTTAATTATTTTGTTATTTAAGTATGTAGTTAAGTATTTATGTATTTAGTTGCCATTGGGTATTTGTATTTATATCGTTAAGTTGGGGAGACGGGACGGGGGGGAGCGGGTTGATTATGCGGGTCTTTCTCGGGGGTTTTAAGGGGATCTTTCACGGGCGCAGATGGGGTGAACCGGGAGGAGTCGGAAGGTGGCAGGAGCAGCCGGGTCAGCGGAGACCAGCTGACTCTCGGGAGTGCGATGTGGGGTACATCGCGGCTAGGAGGGGTCCTAGCCAGGGGGGGGGGGGGGGGAAAGGGGGGGGGGGGCTGGGGGGGGACACCGGGTTGCTGCTGGAAAGACCAGGGACGAGAAGGGGAGAGCCGGGGGGGTGGGGGGGGGGGGGGCCATCGCTATGGGAAGCGGGTCAGAAAAGAAGGGATGACCCGGGGCGAGCAAGGGACAAGACATGGCTAATCGACAGGGAGTAGGGACGGGTCGCTCTGCGACCCGATTGATCACGTGGAACGTAAGGGGGCTGAATGGGCCGGTCAAAAGATCAAGGGTCTTCTCACACCTGAAGGGACTGAAGGCTGATGTAGCAATGCTGCAGAAGACTCATTTGAGGGTAGCAGATCAGGTCCGCCTGAGAAGGGGGTGGGTGGGACAGGTGTTCCACTCAGGCTTGGATATCAAGAACCGGGGGGTGGCGATTTTGGTGGGAAAGAGGGTGTCGTTTGTGGCGGCAGAGGTGGTGGCAGACAAGGAGGGCAGGTACGTGATGGTGAGGGGTAGGCTGCAGGGAGAGAATGTGGTACTGGTAAATGTGTATGCCCCGAACTGGGACGACGCGGGTTTTATGAGGCGCCTGCTGGGCCTCATCCCGGGACTGGAGGCAGGGGGCCTGATCATGGGAGGGGACTTTAATACGGTGTTAGACCCTGGGCTGGATAGATCGAGTTCCAGGACGAATAGGAGGCCGGCAGCGGCAGAGGTGTTAAGGGGGTTCATGGAGCAGATGGGAGGGGTAGACCCATGGAGATTTGGTAGGCCTAGGGCGAGGGAGTATTCTTTTTTCTCCCACGTCCACAGAGTGTACTCTAGGATCGATTTTTTCGTATTGAACAGGGGGCTGATACCGAGAGTGCAGGACACGGAGTACTCGGCCATTGCGATATCGGACCATGCACCACATTGGGTGGACGTGGACATGGGGGAGGCGCGGGACCAACGCCCGTTGTGGCGCCTGGATGTAGGGCTGTTGGCGGACGAAGAGGTGTGCAGAAGGGTGAGAACGGGCATTGAGAACTATCTGGGTACGAATGACACAGGTGAGGTGCAGGTGGGGACGGTCTGGGAGGCCTTGAAAGCAGTGATTAGAGGAGAGCTGATCTCCATAAGGGCACACAGAGAGAGGAAGGAGAGGCAGGAAAGGGAGAGGCTGGTGGGGGAGCTCCTAGAAGTAGATAGGAAATATGCGGCGGCGCCAGAGGAGGGGCTATTAAGGGAGCGGCGTAGCTTGCAGGCCAGGTTCGACCTACTGACCACTAGGAAGGCGGAAATGCAGTGGAGAAGGGCGCAGGGTGCGGCGTATGAGTACGGGGAAAAGGCGAGCAGGATGCTGGCACACCAGCTTCGTAAGCGAGATGCAGCCAGAGAGATTGGGGGAGTGAGAGAGAGGGGTGGGGATGTAGTGCAGAAGGGGCAAGAGGTGAATAGGGTCTTTAGGGACTTCTATAGGGAATTGTATAGGTCTGAACCGCCGAAGAGGAGAGGGGGAATGAAGAACTTTCTCGACAAATTGGGGTTCCCAAAGGTACAGGAGGAGCTGGTGGAAGGGTTGGGGGCGCCGATAGAGCTGCAGGAGCTAATTAAAGGGATAGGCCAGATGCAGGCGGGGAAGGCGCCGGGGCCGGATGGGTTCCCGGTGGAGTTTTACAGGAAATTTGTGGACTTGGTGGGTCCAGTGCTGGTGCGAGCCTTCAATGAGGCGCGCGAGGGGGGGGTTCTGCCTCCAACAATGTCGCAGGCCCTGATCTCCTTGATTTTGAAGCGGGACAAGGACCCGGTCCAGTGCGGGTCCTACAGGCCTATCTCCCTCTTAAATGTAGATGCCAAGCTGTTAGCAAAGGTCCTGGCAACCAGGATAGAGGACTGTGTGCCAGGGGTAGTCCATGAAGACCAGACGGGGTTCGTGAAGGGACGCCAACTTAACACAAATGTCCGGAGATTGTTAAATGTGATTATGATGCCAGCAGTGGAAGGGGAGGCGGAGATAGTGGTAGCGCTGGACGCGGAGAAGGCATTTGACAGGGTGGAGTGGGAATACTTGTGGGAGACGTTGGAAAGGTTTGGGTTTGGGGAGGGATTTATCAAGTGGGTAAAACTGCTCTATTCAGCTCCGACGGCAAGTGTGGTAACAAACGGGAGGAGGTCAGAATATTTTGGGCTCCATCGAGGTACTAGGCAGGGATGTCCCCTATCTCCCTTACTCTTTGCATTAGCGATTGAGCCGTTGGCGATGGCACTGAGGGGTTCAGGGGGGTGGAGAGGACTGACAAGGGGAGGGGAGGAACATCGGGTCTCGCTCTATGCGGATGATTTGTTGTTGTATGTGGCAGACCCGGAGGGGGGAATGCCGGAGGTAATGGGGATACTAGCGGAGTTCGGGGACTTTTCGGGATATAAATTAAATCTGGGGAAAAGTGAGGTCTTTGTAATACACCCGGGAGACCAAGGGGAGGGAATTGGGAGGCTCCCCTTCAAAAGAGCAGTTAAAAGTTTTAGGTATTTGGGGGTGCAGGTGGCAAAGAACTGGGGGACCCTCCACAAGTTGAACTTTTCCAGACTGGTGGAACAGATGGAGGAGGAGTTTAAGAGGTGGGACATGGTGCCGCTGTCGCTGGCAGGGAGGGTGCAGTCAGTTAAAATGACGGTCCTCCCGAGGTTCTTGTTTTTGTTCCAGTGTCTGCCCATCTTCCTCCCCAGGGCCTTTTTCAAGAAGGTAACGAGTAGTATCATGGGGTATGTGTGGGCACATGGCACCCCGAGAGTTAGAAGGGTCTTTTTGGAGCGGAGTAGGGATAGTGGAGGGCTGGCGTTACCCAACCTTTCAGGATATTACTGGGCGGCAAATACATCGATGGTACGAAAGTGGATGATGGAAGGGGAGGGGGCAGCCTGGAAGCGCATGGAGAGGGCGTCCTGCGGCAACATAAGCTTAGGGGCACTGGTAACGGCACCATGGCCGCTCCCTCCCACGAGGTATACCACGAGCCCGGTGGTGGCGGCCACCCTCAAGATCTGGGGGCAGTGGAGGCGACACAGGGGGGAAGTGGGAGGTCTGATAGGGGCACCACTAAGAGGGAACCACAGATTTGCGCCGGGAAACACAGGAGGGGGATTCCAGAGCTGGCAGAGGGCGGGTATTAGACAACTGAGGGACCTGTTTATAGAGGGGAGGTTTGCGAGCCTGGGAGAGCTGGAGGAGAAATTTGGGCTCCCCCCGGGGAACACGTTCAGGTACCTCCAAGTGAAGGCATTTGCCAGACGACAGGTAGCGGGGTTCCCCGCGCTCCCCGACAGGGGGGTGAGTGATAGGGTGCTATCAGGGGTCTGGGTCGGGGAGGGGAAGATCTCGGACATCTATAAGATTATGCAGGAGGTGGAGGAGGTACCAGTAGAGGAGCTGAAAGATAAGTGGGAGTTAGAGCTGGGGGAACAGATAGAGGACGGGACATGGGCAGACGCCCTGGAGAGGGTCAACTCGTCGTCGTCATGTGCGAGACTAAGTCTCATTCAATTTAAGGTACTGCATAGAGCCCACATGACGGGGACAAGGATGAGTCGGTTTTTCGGGGGTGAAGACAGGTGTATTAGATGTTCGGGAAGCCCTGCGAATCATGCACATATGTTTTGGGCATGTCCGGCACTGGAGGAGTTCTGGAAGGGGGTGGCAGGGACGGTGTCGAGAGTGGTGGGGTCCAGGGTCAAGCCAGGATGGGGACTTGCGATCTTCGGGGTTGGGGTGGAACCGGGGGTACAGGAGGCGAGGGAGGCTGGAATATTAGCCTTTGCGTCCTTGGTGGCTCGGAGGAGGATCCTGATTCAGTGGAGGGACGAAAGGCCTCCGAGTGTTAACACCTGGTTAAACGACATGGCAAACTTCATCCAATTGGAAAGGATCAAATTCGCCCTGAGAGGGTCGGTGCAGGGGTTTTCCAGGCGATGGCAACCCTTCCTAGACCTCTTGGATCAGAGATAGAGACTGAGGCCGTGACAGCAGCAACCCGGGAGGGGAGGGGAGGGGAGGGGAGGGGAGGGCGGGAGGGAGGGGGGAGGAGGGGGGGGGGGAGGGGGGACAAAGACGAAGGAAGTACGGTAGCGGTGGTGGCACGGGCAAGGCCTGCCCGAGGACGCTGCTAGAAATGATAAGTTGGTCTGACTGTCGGTTCGCCGGCGGGGGGGGTGGGGGGGGGGGGGGGGGGGGGGTGGGGGGGACGCGCGGGCGGGGGGGGGGGGGAGACTTTTTTTTCTTTTTCTTGTTAAGTAGGGGGGTTTGACTTTGTTTTGGTATAATTTGAATGTGAATGTAGGGGGGGTTAAAATGTTTGTATTTTGAAAAATTCAATAAAAATTATTTTAAAAAAAAAAGGAATAACATAACATTTTTGCAGTGGTTGTTGAAATAAATTAGCTCTTGGTCCAGTGGAAAATGATAATTAGTAAGAGCATGTAACTTAACACCAGAACAAATTTCAAAACAAAACAATATTATATTGACTAAAAAGTTGCATTGAGTATGTAATTCAATTAATTTCACAGAGGGAATGATCCATTTTAATTTTTATGAAGAGAGGCAGCCCACATAAAATTGGTTGAATAGCTTGTGTGCTGTAGGGGTCCATGAGTGAGAAAATTCAATTGCATAGCACTGCTCGGAAGGTGTGTCATATGCTTCCATCCAAAGAGCTAGAAAGGCTGAATTCTTGATGGACTGATGCAATGCACAAATACAAAAATTGGCTAATGAATTTACAGGAAACTCCTTTCTTATTTTCTCCTGAAGCAACACGTGTTAGCAAACAAGATGGGCTGTTCCGTGGTTATTTAAAGGGCCACTCAACAAGCTGCAGATGAGGTCCTTTTGCTTTATTTGTGCTCAGACCAAGTTGGTAGAAGTGTTGTAGTGAGATGCTGCAGAAATGTGAAAGTTTCTGATCGCCACAAAAAGGCTGACAGAATTAAATACTCTTGATAAATATGGCATCACAGCCCTGATGCACCTGTGTGCAGATGTCTGTGAGATCCCAGACAAGTCCCCGCACGGCCCTAGAAAGACCCAGAGGCATAAAACTTCAGGGCAACCGTCACCTTGCTGGCCCTCGGGAGCGGGTATCCTCCTCCAAACTCTCGCGGTGAGCCATCATCTAACACAAGTGCCACACGGTCTCCCTGGTTAGCCAAAGTCTATGACAGTACAGGTGGTTCGGCATCTCCTTGAAGATCAGGCGCTGATAGTATACATGTGGCCTAATGCGGCGCCTCCTTCTCACAACATCCTCAGCCTATTGAATGGCCAGCACTGGAGCCTCACCAGCTGCCCCTGCTCCTCTGGGGCAGGCTCCTGTTGTGCAGGATCTTCCCCGAGCAGGTCTTGTGCCTCCAGCGTCTGTGCACCTGCAATGGCTGCTGCAGTCAGGTAGCTCGCGAGCATTGTTGGCTGTACTCCAAAATTCAATCTCTGCAGGAGGGGAAAAGATGAGTTAGCAAGGTAAGTATTTCCTTGCCCATCCAAATACAAAAGGCACGTCAGCTCCACCCTCCACATGTCTACCCAAAACCTACCCTCACCCCTCAGCCATTCCCCCCCTCTATGTTGTCTTCCATACTGCACCCCTGTCCCCATCAGTGAGTGGCACCGGGGAGCCTCGACCTCACCACCCCTGCCTGTCAACAGGGGTACCAGTGGCTGCTGCAAGCCGTGTCAGCAATAGGCTTTACGGCCCCTGCCCTGTCTCCCTAGTGGGGTATACTGTGCATGTCCTCATTGGGTGGGCCATGAGTTATATCGCCAGAAGAGTGGCACCTGGTTGAGTGGTGGAGAGGGTCATCATGTGCCACCAATCATCTCCATGCTTAGAGTCCTGTGTGTGGGCAGGTCCTCCAGCTGGGGGTGAGGCGGGGAAGTGTGTGTCTGCTGGGAGCATAGCTGCAGTGTGATGTGGGTCCTGGGTGTGATACAGAGGTGTGACAACCTATCCGGTGGCAGGATAGATGGGAGCAGGGGCGCAGTGGGCAGGCAGGGCTTGGAGACACTTGGTTATGCAGAGTAGGCTAGAGGGGCAGTGTGCCAGGGAGGGTGCCAAAAGCCACGGTGCATATGTTCTTTGTTTGGGGTGAGCTCTGCTATTTCCCTGCAGTGGGGCTGTGCTGCTGATGAGTGCACTGAGGAGTGGCAGCACCTGGTGAGCCACTGATTGAGCTTGGCCATGCCCATCCCATTGATGGGTAAGCTGGGGTCTGAGGGGTTCCAGAAGGGTGGCCTGGGTGGGCTCCCAAATGACTAGAGGCTCTGTAAACATTTACAGGAGACAGTGAGCAGTCAGCAGAGTGAATAAACAGGGCCCTGCAATATGCATTTAAAACAAATACTGCAGCAATGGTAGCCTGAGCCAGGCCAGTCTGATCCTGAGGTGTCACCCCGAATCTATGGAGCTATCACCAGTCACTACCTGCTACTCGCCTGGACTCTGGCAGTCACCCCCCAGCAAGCGCTACAATTTGTCACAGTTTTTCAAACTTTGTTTACGTTCTCTCTCCCCTTCAGCAGCCAAGGTGCCCAATCCCTGCTTGTAAATACCTGTAGTAAATTGTACCCGTGTGAATTCCGTCTGAGATGGGTGTAGTATTGCGGTGGCCGGAGCATTGTGGGTCAAATCCACTAATCACATACAAATGCGGCAAATGCTGGTGTCGCATGTTGCCGCCAGCGCGGGGTGCAAACCTTGTTATTGCCGCCCGTGAGGGACTGGGGCATGGTGCCTGAATCGACAGTGGTGCCGACCTTGATTTTGTCAGACGCCCGATTCTCCATCCGACCCGTTCGTGTTGGCAGCAGCGTGAGGCGGAGAATTCTGCCCACTGATATGATGAGAGGAAGGACTGCAACAACTCCAGAAAATCAGTGGAAATTGCAAACTCTTTTAATTTCTGCAAATTAGTCAATCAAGTAGCAATTGATTTTTGGTTGCTACAATTTAGTTTTACTTCCATTATTTGTTCGACCAAAAAAGTGTTCAATTGCTGCTGAAGTTGTTAGAATCTTCTGACATGTATAACTTCCTTTAATTATTTTTTTGCGAGGTTCATATCATTTAAAGTAATAATAATAATCACTTACTGTCACAAGTAGGCTTCAATGAAGTTACTGTGAAAAGCCCCTAGTCGCCACATTCCAGCGCCTGTTCGGGGAGGCCGGGATGGGAATTGAACCCGTGCTGCTGGCCTTATTCTGCCTTACAGGCCAGCTGTTTAGCCCACTGTGCTAAACCAGCCCCAAATAGTGGTTTAAGGTTTAAATTGTGAGGAGAGATTGCATAAACTACTCATGTATTCCCTTGAGTTTAAATGATTGAAGAACTAATTAACTGAGGTGTATAAAGTGATTTGATAGGGCAGATGCTAAGAAACTATTTCCTCAGTTAGGGGAATCTGAACCAAAGGACATGGGGTGGGATTTGCTGACCACCCAGCCATGTGTTTTTCGGCAGGGGAGGTGGCCCGCCGGCTGGATCTACCAGTCCCGATGTTGTCAATGGATTTCCCGTTGACAGACCCCTCGCTGCTGGGAAACCTGTGCATCAGCGTAGGACCGGAATTTCCTGCCAGTGTGAACAGCTGGTAAAGCCTTCCCATTATCTTAAAAGTAGAACTAGGACAATTATCAGGCAATACCTTTGGCTAGTGGAAATCTGGCACTTGCTCCATCAAAATGCGTGGATGCTGGATCAACTGAAATTTTCAGGACTGGAATTAGTGCAATTTGTCAAGGGATAGGGAGCAAAGATGTGTAAATGGAATTTAAATATATAATCACCTGTTCCAATTCCTATGTTTTCTAAAATATTAAAAAATCTTTCTGATCTTTTGGGCATCATATGGCCTTTACTCAGCTACTGAAGCAAGACCAACTTGACTAACTCTTCAATTCCATTTGAACAATGTGGCTGGTAGATAGCCACTACGTACTGTGTGGCCCTGATAATAGTTTCACAAACTGTATGCTCCAGTATGCCTCCGAATCTCCAAACAAATGACCCACCGACCTCCCACAAGTTTTTAAATCCCCTAAACGATGGTCATAATTTAAATTTCTGATAAAGGATTTTTAAGCGACTCCACTGACAGTTCAGTGGGCATGTTATGAAATGTTGACTCATAGAAATCATAAATTTCCAACTTTGAACTTTGGTCTGTATTGACTTAACTTATGTCAGCCAAAGCAACAGTAATCGCCCGACTGAAAAGTTTGGGTGTGTGTTTATTCTGACAGAAGTTGAGGACGGATTGGAATGTTGGCTATGGGACTTTTTGTCAACATAGGAAAGATGATTGATGAAAAACAAATAAGTGTTTAGCAAAATTGAAATGTAATCATGAGCCGGCATTATTTTGCAGCGAAAGACTTTCAAAACTTTCTGGACTGAGAATTATGCTGCTTCTCAGAAGTTGCTTAATAATGTTGCCTCATGACTCATTGCAACATCTTCATCAGCTGAGTCAATTTGTACATCAACATTTCTGGACATGCTTATTTCAAAACTAAAAGTTGCAGCAAAACTGGGAATTTCATGGGTGTTGATTTCAATTGAATTTCCTGCCAAAATGTCACTTGTTCAACGATGAAAATAAGTTACCGTGCATTAGGATCGTTTGTTGCTCGGACAATGATTCATTGTTCACTTTTTAGAACAATTCAAAATGAAAATAAATCAGCTTTGACTTTTCTTGTTGCGTGTGATAGCTTGCTTCTGACCTGTAATTAGATCAGCTGAGTCTAGTATATTTTCAGTCTTCAATTCTACCCGTGAGAGTGAAAGAAGAACTGTTTTGTTGAACAGGGTTCAATATATATCCACGATGGGAAACTATAGTTTCGTAATTATAGCTGCTTATAAATATTATGCTTTTTGTATTTGGTGCACTTAATTACTGAGTAGAGAGCACTTGTTGAGTTCCCATTAACATTGTTTTCTTCTTTATTTGTTCACCTGAGTATTGCGACCATGCCAAAATATATTTATCAGAGTTAGCCCACAGAAGGAAAATGCTTGTTTAGAGCCGCTAAGTCATCACTAAAATTTGTGATTGGCGCAGATAGCGGCCATGGGGGACATCTTAGTTAGCCCGAAGTGTTGTCTCAGTTGGGCCCTTATTTTCAGTATGGCCACTACTACTGGGCTCGTTGTGTATCTTGTTGAGGGGATTGGGAGTGCTGCTGTAGCCAGGGCCCGGAGGGTCGTTCCTTTACAGGAGGTCTCCTCCATCTGTACCCAATCTGTGCCGGGTTCAGGGCCGGTTTTAAGCCTATTTGACCAATTTCATCAAATTGGGCCCCGCACCTTAAGGGGGCCCCGCGCCAGCGGCGACAGAGTTACTGTTTGAAGCCTTTTCTGTATTCTAAGAGGAACTATAGGTCAGTTTTTACTTTTGGGGAACGCACCGCATTACCGTTGACAAATCCTTCAGCCCTGCGCCGCCAAATCCTTCCGCCCGGGTAAGTAAGTTTCAAAATTTTAGTATACCAAGCATTTAATGTTTTTTTTGGTTAAAGACGAGCATACTACATGAAATATAAACATACATAAATTTTTACTTTTGTAGAGTAGGGGCCCCGCCATCACTTTTCTAATTGGGCCCGCAATTCCTAGCACCGGCCCTGGCCGGGTTCCTGTATCCATCCCCTCACTCTTTCTGCCGTTGCTGCCCAGTGGTAGTATTGTAGGTTCGGTAAGGCCAAGCCCCCTTTGATTTTCCTTCTTTGCAGTGTCAGTTTGGGCATTCTCGGGTTCTTACCCCCTACACACACAAATGCCTTGATTAGACTGTCTACATTTTGGAAAAATGCCTTGGGGATGAAGATCGGTATGGATCTAAACAGGAAGAGGAACCTTGGCAGTATGCTCATCTTAATCGTCTGCAACCACCCCACCAGGGAGAGTGGGAGTGAGCCCCACCTCTGTAGGTCCTTTTTCACTTCCTCCACCAGGCTGGTCTGTGTGCAGTCTCTGGCTATCTGGATCCACAGGTAACGGAATCTGTTCTGGGCATTTTAAACGGGAGCCCTCCAGCACTACCCCTCCCCGATTTGGGTTCACTGGGAATGCCTCACTTTTGCCCAAGTTAAATTTGTAGCTCGAAAAGGTTCCGAGTTCTTTCAGAATCTGCAGTATTGCCTTCAGTCCCTTTGCAGCTTCGAGGCATAGAGGAACAGGTCGTCAGCATAGAGTGAGACTCTGTGCTCTCTGTCTCCTATCTGGATGTCCTTCCAGCTTTTTGCATCCCAGGCAATGAGTCTTTCACAAAACATTCGGCCATCTGAACCTTTTAGGGTGACCAGTCTTCAAGGAGACTAAAGGCAAGCAAGGAAGCTCTTAAGCTGCTATGCTTGTTGGGCCACAATAATATGCAAGACAGACAAACACCAAACTACCCAACTTCATCATTACTCTCAAGTTTTATGCTCAGGTATTCCAAACACAAGAACCAATCATTGTGCTGATCATTGCTGTAATCCAGCATAACTAAACACAGCCAGTTACTAGAATTTCAGTTGATCGGTGGGCCCCGACCGCGGGCCAGGCCACCGTGGGGGCACCACCGGGGCCAGATGCCCCCACGACCCCCCAGGAACCCCGGAGCCCGCCCACGCCGCCAGGTCCCGCTGGTAAGGGACCTACTCTGATTTACGCCGGCGGGACTGGGTACAGGCGGGCGGGACTTCGGGTCATCGCGGACCAGAGAATTCGGGCGGCCCCTGCGCCCATTGAATCGCGCCGGACCTCGCCATTCTCCGAGGCGGGCGGCGCGACTCTCGCCGGGCCGGCTTTTGGGGGGACAGGAGAATTGGGAGGACGGCGGGGGCGGGATTCACACCGACCCCCGGCGATTCTCCCACCTGGCGGGGGGTCAGAGAATCTCGCCCCTGGAGTTTCAACATCACGCCACAGGATTTTTCTTCTCCCCACACCACCTCCGAAGGCCATCCACAAATGGACTGGAAAACCCTGGCCAAGCCAAGACAATCGGAAGAGGAGACGTGAGATGGATTAAAGAAGAACGTGCAGAATGATATTCAGGACTTTTCAGAAGACGAGCTGTTGCAGTTCGGAGGGAAGACATCAGGCAAAAACTTTGCCCATAGTTTTGGAAATGCACATTAATTATATATTAGACATGTTTGCAACTATGGACCTGTTAGTTGGTTTGCTTGTTTAGTTGTGGTTCAGAATTGATTCCATGATTCAGAATGAAAAAATGGTTTATTTCCCAAGAATTAAAATACATATTTCTGGTAGCACAATGGCCCAGATTTTGCTGGGCTGGGGCACCTTACAGAAAGCATTAGTAGGCTTTTTTCCTGCACCCTTCATCTGGATTTCTTTTTGCTGCTGTTTACCATTGCTGTTTCGGTACCGGAAAATATTTTGCAATGTGATATTGAGGGCATCTAAGGATCTTGATGAGCTATGTGGCCAAATGTCTGTCTCCTTAGCCATTGAGATTTAAGGATTAACAAATAAACAGATTAAGAAGGAAACGTGGTGGGCCCAATTTAATGGAAACATTTCTTAAGTATAATTTTGGGCGCGATTGCTGGGGTGTTTCTCGATGGCCATGATGGCAAGAATTAAACATATTAAACAGCACTGAATGCCGGAAATGAGCTGCTACGTGCGTCTCGCCATTACTGGCTGTCTTGTCGGCTGATTTGTCAGATTCGCGACTCAGTGTCTCACTGCTAATGGGCAGCTGCATTTAAACCTCACCACTCTCTCCAGTCAACACACAAGAATGACAGCGCGCAGACCTGCTCCTCACTCTGGGAATGCTGACCTGGACAGGCTTCTCGATGCTGTGGATGAGAGACTGAGCATTCTGTTCTCCCGAGGTGTTCGGAGGGCCAGCAGCAGAGCCACTAATACCGCTGGGAGGCAGTGGCATAGGCTGTCAGCGCGGACAGCATGATCAGGAGGACCAGCATCCAGTGTCGGAAGAAAATCAACGACCTCCACCGAGCTGCTCGGGTAAGTTACTACCCTCGCTCCTAGCATCAGTTCCGCCTACCACGCCTCAAATTCACAACCCACCCCCTCCCCACAGATCACTGGCTAATACCTTACATGCACCGCACAACCATTCTTCGTGCTTGTTCCTTAGCACCCCCTGGCACCCACCAGTACAACCCTTCATGTCCAGTTACGATGCTCATACATGTAACCTACTATAGATCCCACTGATCCATCAAGTGTGCGGCTCACAATGACCTTTCTTTGTCCGTGCAGGACAAGATAGCCAATAATAAGCGGGAAAGGGCCAAGATGGGATGGGGGGGGTGGAATACCAGAGATCCAAGACCAATGGTGCATGTACATCTTGGGCCGTCGCCAGCATCCTCATCTGGATTCCTCCTCAGCCTGATGGGTGGCCTGGTCTTCAGGATGTGTGGCACATGAGGTGTTGCCTCCAGTCTGCATTGACTCTGCTCCCTTCTCCTGCGTCTGGCTGCCTGGGCTGCCACCAGCACTGCGAGGGCATCCTTTGCAGGACCAATACCACCATCCATTCTGGTAACTTTATTAATTTACGGGATGTGGGCGTCGCTGGTTAGACCATCATTTATTGCCCATCCCGGAGTTGCCTTTCAGAAGGTGGTAGTGAGTTTCCTTCTTGAACTGCTGCAGTCCTTGATATGTAGGTACACCTAGAGTGCTGTCAGGGAGGGAGTTTCAGGATTTTGCCCCAGCGAAGTGAAGGAAAGGCGACATATTTCAAAGTCAGTTTGGTGAGTGACTTGGGGGGGAACCTCCAGGTGGTGGGGTTCCCAGGTATCTGCTGCTCTTGTGCTTCTAGATGGTTGTGGGTTTGGAAGATGCTATCTAAGGCAGGCATTTTCAAAGCGGGTGTCGCGAACCATCCATCGCGGCGTTCCCAATCGTGGGAATTCAGGTGCAACGGCTGCAGCAGCCTGCTTTTAAAAATGCTGGCTGCGGGCGGCTGTAAAAATGTGGGCGTACTGCGCATGCATGCCCGCTCATCAGTGAGCATTCCCGGAGCCCAGAGAGAAACACTGTCTCCTCTTGACGTTAGCGAGCTGACCCAGGAGGAGATTTGTTTTAAATTCAATTCTGTCTTCCTACATCTGTCTTGAATCTGCTCATGGCTGAGCCTGCAAAATTCTTTGATAGTGAATTTTAGAGATTAAAAAGATTCACAGGGCGGCGCATGGCGCAGTGGTTAGCACTGGGACTACGGCACTGAGGACTCTGGTTCGAATATCAGCCCTGGCTTACTGTCCGTGTGGAGTTTACACATTTTCCCCGTGTCTGCGTGGGTTTCACCCCCACAACCGAAAGATGTGCAGGGTAGGTGGATTGGCCACTCCAAATTGCCCCTTGATTGGAAAAAAAATAATTGGGTATTCTAAATTTATTTAAAAAAAGAGATTCACAATACTTTGAGTTAAGTAATTCCTTCTTATCTATGTCCAAAATCGTTGCATAGTAATTTGCAGACTATATCCCCAGGCTGTAAACCACCCATCTGAGGAAAATTTACATTCTGCATCTGCTCTGTAGAGTCCTGAGAGAATAATGCCTGTTTCAATTAGGTTATTTCTCATTCTTTGCTACTCTAGACTATAGAATATAAGCCCAGGTTCACCTCTCGCATTAAAGGTAAGAGAAAATGGTGTGTTGCGAAGGTCGCTGGCGTGAGTCACAAAGGTCGGCTAGCCTGGGTCCTGAAGGATGGCCGGCCTGGGTCCCGGGCAAAAAAGTTTGAAAAACACTGGTCTAAGTGATTCACTGCAGTGCATCTTGTAGATGGTACACACGGCTGCCACTGTTCGTCGGTGGAGGGTTTGAATGTTTGAAGGAGGAGCAATCAAGCGGGCTACTTTGTCCTGGATGGTGTTGAGCTTCTTGAGTGTTGTGGGAGCTGCACTCATCCAAGCAAGCGGAGAGTATTCCATTACACTCCTGACTTGTGCCTTGTAGATGGTAAACAAACTTTGGGGGGCCAGGAGGTGAGTTACTTGCCATAGGATTCCTGGCCTTTGACCTGCCCTGGTAGCCACAGTATTAATATGGCTAGTGCAGTTCAGTTTCTGATCAATGGTAACCCCCAGGATGTTGATTGTGGGGGATTCAGCGATGGTAATGCCATTGAATGTCAAAGGGCGATGGTTAGATTCTCTCTTGCAGGAGATGGCCATTGCCTGGCACTTGTGCGGACGGCACGGTGGCACAGTGGTTTGCACTGCTCCCTTACAGCTCCAGGGACCCGGGTTCAATTCCGGCCTAAGGTGACTGTATGAGGTTTGCACTTTCTCCCTGTATCTGCGTGGGTTTCCTCCTGGTCCGGTTTCCTCCCACAGTCCAAAGATGTGCAGGTTAGGTGGATTGGCCATGCTAAATTGCTCCTTAGTGTCCAAAAGATTAGGTAGGGTTACTGGGTTATGGGATAGGTGGAGGCGTGGGCTTAAGTAGGGTGCTCCTTCCAGGGCTGGTGTGGACTCGATGGGCTGAATCTGCACTGTGGGAATTCTATGATTCTATGAATTGGAGGAGAGAGACCGACAATCAGTGAGGGCTTTCACCAGGGATCCTCAAATCCCCCTGAGCCTCCCCCACCCTCACATGTCCCGCCTTTTCTCAGAGTGCCATCCACCAAACCGGTTGCGCTGGAAAACCTCACTCTGCATACTCACCCCCGGCCACAGCAGGAGCCCCTAGACCTCAGACCCCTGCTGGGAATATTAGCGAGATTGTGCTCAGGTGCCCTTCACTGATCCACAGACTCACCCTTTGGACGGCAGGATATCCCCAGTTCTGAAGCCCAGCTCTTGAGTGTTTGATTGTTGGCTGCTGCCAAATTAGTGTTATCAGGCAAACTGTTCAGGCTTCAAAGTTTCATTGAATTGCCAGCCAATAATCATCGTCTGAGACACTGCATGTGTACCCACGAGAAGCCGCTTGAGAATATTTGGTTTATTGAACAGTCAACAGCAACAAAGATTTGAAAATCAACTACATAACATACAAGGAAACATCGCCGTTCCATATTTTTACCAATACAAAGCTATATCAGCTCATTTTCACAAAAAAAACAAACACACAGTATCATCCCTCATAGGTTCATCAACAGAAACAGAGGATAAGCCTGAGAATGTGTTATCATGTCCAGAACTTTGTTGGAGAAATGGTCTATCCATCAATGTGTCACTTGTTCCACTTATCAGTGCCAATCTCTGTCCAGGAGCCGCAGCTGTGCAGACCATCCCACATGGCCCAATCTCACTGAAACCAAATCCTGGCATCCACATATTCCATTGGCGCCCAGGGTGCAATTGAACATACCTGACTTCCAGCATGTTTAACCCACGGTGACGTGCCATTTCCATGCAGTACTCACCACACCAGCAACAAAAGCATCAGCAATCTGCAAAGGCATTTCTTCAAAATGCAAAAGCATTTCCTCAACGGAGTCATCAGGTGGTCGATTCGGATCAATGTCGGCACCAGGTCCCGCAGCGTATTCTTTCTTCAAACCGGATTGCCTTCTGGACTCATACGTTCCCCTGAGACTGTTGTTCAAGGACTCAGGTATCTTTGAAAAAACTTCTTTCCAGCTACAGAAAAGGAAGGAAACAGCAGCAGCAACCTCCTAGCATTTGCACCCACATGCAGGATCAAGCAGCAAACACAACCGGCAGCTGGGAAGACCCCCAACCTGGAACGCTTCAGCCTCTTGACTCAATCTAACCCCCCCTGATGGTTCCACCATCCTATCCAAGCACTGGGGCAGCAGCTCCAGTGCCCTTGAACAAAAATGGAAATGGCCACTCACCTGCACAGTTCCCACAGCAGCCAGTGTGCCAACTTCACGTTTTTAAAAAGGAGTAAGCATTTTTTCAAACTTTCAAGATTTTTTCAAACTTTTTTACATAATTTACAATTCACACATTTAACTAACAATTAACAATCCCTCCCTCAACCCAAAAACAATTAATCAACAAATTTACTACCCCCCCGTGGGGGGGAGCCGGTTTCATGCAAAATCGCAATTCTCCATTGCCACGACAGAACACACGTACAATAAACACTATTGGCATATTATTAGTGGGCTCGACCCGATATTCTCCGAGGCCTCTGCGATTCTCCACCTCCATTGGGGCCAATTCCCGATGTTGAGGCTCACTTGTGTTTTAAAAATCGTGAAACAGGCGCCGTGGCTGCTGCGGGAGAGAGAGGGGGTACGGAAAGTGTCCGACATCATCATATTTTGCTGACAGTCGTATCACTGGCCGATGGGCCTCTGACAGGGACGGGGGTCCAGGTGCGGCACCAGTTTGTTATCATGAAAGGCCGGTGGCTGTGGGGTCTGGATGGACGTGTATGGAACACCATTGCCGCGGCTTGCAATGCAACCATGCAGCAGCACACGCCGCTGATTGCCCACTGTTAATCTAGGGCCACAGGTCGTATGGGTGTCCCCCAGGCCATCCCCCCTCGGTGCCCTCTGGTCCCAGCGACACATCAGTGGGATGGGCGCGCTCCAGCGCCAACAGTGCCATCTTGTTGGCTGGGATGAGTGTGTGTGGGGAGTGAAGTATGCATATGTGGCTGCAGCTTGTCAGCCTCCCGAGTGTCAATCACGAATCCGGCGAAACCCGCACCATTTTTCATTGGAATCAATTGTGTTCCACATGGCACTGGTGCTAGCCCCTTAACAGTTGATGAATCGGTCCAGGTACGGCACCAGTTTGTTGTCATGAACGTCCACGAATCTCAGGAACGGAGAATCCAGCCAAATGTTTAATGGTTGTAATACAGCCATTCAATTTCCATCTGGCCAGAACCTGCCAGAACTTACTCCTTGGTAAATTGGTGGATAGACTGTTCAAACATTGCTCATGCCTATTATTGGAAGGGCTACCACCTGTTCCACTTCTGTCCCTGTTCAATGCATTTTGGCCTTTAAACATTGTATGATCTAATTAGGACAGCCCTCAAGAGCCACCTGGTAATACATTCATCAATGTGACTGAGAATTTTCTCTTTCATTTGTTGCTCTAAAAAGCAAAACTTCAAAGCATGTTCCATTTATGTCCTTGACAACCTTGTTAAAGTAGGGTCATTTCTGCTCTTTACCTTGATACTGTTTCTTGCCATTATTCTCCCAAACCTTTCAACTAGTTGACGTCAATTAACCTATTTGGCGAATCGTTGCTAAGTTTCCCAAATGTGGAAGATTTTCTTACACTGCCTTACCCAGACAAAAATATATTTTGAAGTAAATAAGACTTCAATATCATGTTGTGCAAAGCAAGGCAAGTAGAATCGTTGTCAAATCTAACCTTTGTAAGATACTCCTTGCTTAAGTTTTTTCTCTGCTGCACCTAAACGATGCTTAAGGCCCGGGTAATTCGGCAAAAGTCTACCTTGTATTCTCTTCATTTTCTTAATACTTTGAATGTAATTAAGGAGACACAGCAAAGTATTATTCCAAATTTACATTAGGTGGAAATTAGTACAGTATCGTCATCTTCATTTTCATTCACTATTTTCTTCAAAACAGAGATATCGAACTTTTAAATTGTGAAGCAAAATAAAATTTTGACAATTAGATTGCAAGAAATACAGAATGTTGCCATAGTAACTTCCAAAGCTTGCAGCTCTTCTTCCTGTAATGCTTTACATAATCTGCCACTTTAAGGTAATGAGCATACAGAAATACTAGGACAATCAGGTCACCCCAATCTGTTTTATCCATTACGCAGATATTGAAAGGAGGTTGCTGACGGTATTTGAGAATTGAAACCCAGAGCAGGGTTTTCATTCTGCAAAGACATGGGTGTGCATGAAAACTCGTGCCATCAGCAGACATGTTGCTTTGCTGGTCTCACCCACTGGGCCATTTTTCAATTCACAAGTGACAGCTAGCCAATCAAGTGCAGTTAAACAGCTTTTAGAGCCTATTGTCAGAGACCAATTTGAATTTTCTAGTCTGCCTCCTAGAAGGTGTTGGGGAAAAGGCCTGCTTCCGAGAGATGGCCTCCTAGTGGCAAACTGGAATAGGAAGGCAGTACTCCAAGCTGGCTTTGAGCCTTTTGCACCTGCCCGATCACCCTGAGGGGGATTCTTCCAAAATGACAGCCCGGCTGCTAATTCCATTTTTTATTTCAAAAGTTTAACCAAGTTGGAGAGAGGGTGCTTCTCTCCTCTCACACCTGTGCTGGAAGGCCTCCTATTAGCCTTCCAGCCTCAAGAGCCCACCCTCTGACCACAAATTCGCCAATTTCAGAAAAATCACTCCTGGCTGATTGTACGCCAAATGGCATGGGGGTCATGACTCCCATTTGATCCGATGACAGATTCCCACCCAAAAACCCAAATCCTGTACTGAATATCATATCATTGGTTCTGGATATAAAATGTGCTCTGGCTGGATAGATTTGAAATTTTTTTTAAAGTTATAAATTGCTGCATAAACAGCACAATCAGAGGATAATGCTCAAGATAATTAGGCATGAGAACCAATATCAGATTGTACTGCATGGATCGGAATCGGAACTGGGATGAAGTCAACCACTGAGGTCCTGTGCAATTTTAGCTAGATTACCTTATTATTGTTCTCCAATCTCCTTACAACAAAGGCCAATATACAATTTGCCTTCCTAATTGCTTGCTGGGCTTGCATGTTAACTTTGTGTCCCTTGTATGAGTATACCCACACCCCTCCAGACATCAATACTTTCATATTTCATGCCTTTAAATAATATTCGGTTTTTCTATACTTACTGTCAAAGCGAATTTCCCCACATTATACTCCATCTGCCTCATTATTGCCCACTCCCCTAACCTGTCTATATCTCTTCGCAGCCTCTTTTTGTCCTACTCACAGTTCATATTCCCACCTAGCTTTGTATTGTCAGCAGACGTAAATGCAATATCCCCGGACTGCTTGTTAGCTCATTAATGTAGATTATAAATAGCTGTGCCGTTCAATAGGATCATGGTTGATCTGACATGCCTCATGTCCACTTTCCTGCCCTGTCTCCGTAACCCTCAATTCCCTTGCTGATCAAGAATCTCTCTATTTATTTGCCAATTTCCCTATCATAAAACTGGTGGATGTTGAACCTGGAGAAGGGTGTGCACATAGCCTGGTCACATTGAGATCCAAAAAGATGAGGTGTTGGGCATCTTGGAAAATATTAAGGTGGATAAGTCCCCAGAGCCTGATGGGATCTACCCCAGAATACTGAAGGAGGCAAGAGAGGAAATTGCTGAGGCCTTGACAGAAATCTTTGGCTCCTCATTGTCTTCAGGTGATGTTCCGGAGGACAGGAGGATAGCCAATGTTGTTCCTTTGTTTAAGAAGGGTAGCAAGGATAATCCAGGGAACTACAGGCCAGTGAGCCTTACGCCAGTGGTAGAGAAATTACTGGAGAGAATTCTTCGAGGATCTACTCCCATTTGGAAGCAAGTGGTCGTATTAGCGAGAGGCAGCACGGTTTTGTGAAGGGAGGTTGTGTCTCACTAACTTTTTCGAGGAGGTCACAAAGATGATTGAATCAGGTAGGGTAGTGGATGTTGTCTATACGGACTTCAGTAAGGCCTTTGACAAGGTCCCTCATGGCAGACTAGTACAAAAGGTGAAGTCACATGGGATCAGAGGTGAGCTGGCAAGATGGATACAGAACTGGCTAGGTCATAGAAAGCAGAGAAATGGAAGGGTGCTTTTATGACTGGAGAGCTGTGACTAGTGATGTTCTACAGGAATCAGTGCTGGGATCTTTGCTGTTCGTAGTATATATAAATGATTTGGAGGAAAATGTAACTCTTCTGATTAGTAGGTTTGCAGACGACACAAAGGTTGGTGGAATTGTGGATAGAGATGAGGACTGTCAGAGGATACAGCAAGATTTAGATAATTTGGCGACTTGGGTGGCGAGATGGCAGATGGAATTTAATCCGGACAAATGTGAGGTAATGCATTTTGGAAGGTCTAATGCAGATAGAGAATATACAGTGAATGGTAGAATGCTCAAGAGTATTGACAGTCAGAGAGATCTAGGTGTACAGGTCCACAGGTCACTGAAAGAGGCAACATAGATGGAGAAGGTAGTCAAGAAGTCATACGGCATGCTTGCCTTCATTGGCTGGGGCATTGAGTATAAAAATTGGCAAGTCATGTTTCAGCTGTATAGAACCTTAGTTAGGCCACACTTTCAGGACCCCTCATTCTTCACACTCCCCAATCTTTAGGAGGCCCCTTAATATCACCTTTCAACCCCCATGATTCATGCCCTCCTCATCCACCCTTATATGGGCATGAATGCTCCTCATGCCCTGGCCCTTGGCAGTGCCACTCTAGCACTGCCAAGAGGGAGAGCCAAAGTGCCACCCTACTCTGTCTCTGACCACCCAGGAGTCTCCAATGGCTTGGGAGACCCCTTCCAGGTGGCCTGTGGATCAGTAATAAATGGCGCCTTGCCGAGATCTCCCAGGCATGGGCATTCGTTCCTAGGCCTAGGGAGAATCGGGCACCGACATATTTAATTGAGCCTAAATATGTTAAACAGGATTTCACTCTCGCTGGGCAAGATCCAGATATCAACATCTTGCGAGATCTCGTTAGAGCATTGCAAATCTCACAAGTTCGATCCAACCCTGGAGCTTAAAGCTTATCACATGGCACCTAAAAATGAGGCATGTCCTATCTATCCCCATCTGTACTCTGCTCTGACTTTGAGCACAGTGGGAATCTCCTGATCATTGCCACTGCTTAGAAGATCAGGCCATTATGAATTTCTAAGTGCATTTCTAAGACTTCCTTAATAAAGGTTTCCAGCATTTTTTTTGGCAATTAGTGACTTCTGATTGGCTTGTAGTTCGCTCTTTTTCTCACCATCCTTCCTTGAATACCGGTGTTATATTTGCTGACCTCCAATCTGTTGGGATAGTCCTCGAATGTGGGGAATTTTGGAATATCATAAAAAGCACAGCCACAAAAACTGCAACTACCTTGCCCCTACCGGGGCAGCACGGTAGCATGGTGGTTAGCATAAATGCTTCACAGCTCCAGGGTCCCAGGTTCGGTTCCCGGCTGGGTCACTGTCTGTGCGGAGTCTGCACGTCCTCCCCGTGTTTGCGTGGGTTTCCTCCGGGTGCTCCGGTTTCCTCCCACAGTCCAAAGATGTGCGGGTTAGGTGGATTGGCCATGCTAAATTGCCCGTAGTGTCCTAAAAAGTAAGGTTAAGGGGGGGTTGTTGGGTTACGGGTATAGGGTGGATACGTGGGTTTGAGTAGGGTGATCATTGCTCGGCACAACATCGAGGGCCGAAGGGCCTGTTCTGTGCTGTACTGTTCTATGTTCTATGTACCTCTTTTTGAACCTTAGGATGTAGGCCATCAAGTACTGGGGATTTGCCTGATTTTTTGGCCCTTCATTTACTCCAGAACTTTTTCTCTGCTGCTTAAGTTCCGTATTCTTTTTAGCCCCTTGATGTCCCTTTATTTCTGGAATGTAATTTCTATCTTCTACTGTAAAGACAAAATATTTGCTCAGTCTCTGCCATTTCCTCATACCTCACGATCATTTTTCCTGTCACTGCTTTTAGCTACTTTGCTCCCTTGTAAAAACTCTTGGAATCTGATTTTATATTACGAGTTACTTTATTCTCATTCTATTTTTTCTCTTGTCATTAACCTTTTGATGGTCCTTTGCCGGTGTCTAAACACTCCCAATCTTCAAGCTTACTACTATTCTCTGCCATATTTAAGCCTCTTTTACTAATCCAATGCTATTATTAACCACCTCAGTAAGCCACTGATGGAACTTTCTCACTGAGTTTTTTTGTTTTTCAATGGGATATTTTGAATTTGTTTCTTTGTTTTGTCGTTTTGTCATCTGTACCGCGGTACAGTGAAAAGTATTATTGTGCGTACAGTCCAGACGGATCATTCCATGCATGAAAAAAAACAAAGGGCATACATCACTACACATTGTAAATACATAGACACAGGCATTGGGTGAGCATATGGAGTGTAGTATTACTCAGTAGAGAAGTTGCGTGATGTGATCAGATCAGTCCATAAGGGGGTCATTCAGGAGTCTGGTAACAGCGGGGAAGAAACTGGTTTTGAACCTGTTAGTGCGTGTTCTCAGACTTTTGTATCTCCTGCCCGATGGAAGGAGTTGGAAGAGGGAATAACCCAGGTGAGAGGGGCCTTTGATTATGTTGCCCGCTTCCCCAAGGCAGTGGGAGGTGTAGACAGAGTCAGTGGATGGGAGGCGGGTTCACGTGATGGGCTGGGCGATGTTCACGACTCTTTGTAGTTTTTTGCTGTCAGATAGGATGCTTTTTATGCTGCATCTGTAAAAGTTGCTAAGAGTCAATGTGGACATGCTGAATGTCCTTAGTTTCCTGAGAAAGTACAGGCGCTGTTGTGCTTTCTTGGTCATAGCGCGACATGGGTGGACCAGGACAGATTATTGGTGATGTGCATACCTAGGAATTTGAAGCTGTCAATCATCTCCACCTTGGCATGCAGACAGAAGTCAATAATCAGCTCTTTAGTTTTGCTGACATCGAGGGAGAGATTGTTGTTGTTACACCACTCCACGAGGTTCTCTATCTCAGTCCTGTATTCTGACTCATCATTGTTCGAGATCCGGCCCACTACGGTCGTGTCATCAGCAAACTTACAGATGGAGTTGGAGCCAAATTTTGCCACACAGTCATGTCTGTATAGGTATCGAGGACTATCATGGAGGAGGTGTTGTTGTTTATCCTTACTGATTGTGGTCTATGGGTCAGGGAGTCGAGGATCCAGTCGAAAAGGGCAGCACGGTAGCACAAGTGGATAGCACTGTTGCTTCACAGAACTAGGGTCCCAGGTTCGATTCCCCGCTGGGCCACTGTCGGTGCAGAGTCTGCATGTTCTCCCCGTGTCTGCGTGGGTTTCCTCCGGGTGCTCTGGTTTCCTCCCACAGTCCAAAGGTTAGGTGAATTGGCCATGATAAATTGCCCTTCGTGACCAAAAAAAGGTTAGATGGGGTTATTGGGTTACGGGGATAGGGTGGAAGTGAGAGCTTAAGTGGGTCGGTGCAGACTCGATGGGCCGAATGGCCTCCTGCTGCACTGTATGTTCTATGTCTTTGTTAAAAGGGAGGAGCCAAGTCCCAGGTTCTGGAGCTTTGATATGAGCTTGGCTGGGATTATGGTGTTGAAGACGGAGCTGTAGTCAATGAATAGGAGTGTGACGTAGGAGTCCTTGTTCACGAGATGCTCCAGGATGAGTGGAGGCCCAGGGAGATGGCGTCTGCTGTGGACCAGTTGTGGCAGTATGCAAATTGCAGTGTATCTCGGCATTCTGGGAGTATGGAGCTGATGTGTCTCATGACCAACCTTTCGAAGCACTGCATAATGATCAATGCCAAGGCCACCGGACAGTAGTCACTCAGGCATGTTGCCTGGTTCTTTTTTGGCACCGATATGATGGTTGTCTTCCACAACATATTGCTTCTAGAAATTATCAGAAAAACAATCTACAATCTCATCATCCATATCACTTTGCCAATTTGATGGTCCATTCTATGTGAAGGTTAAGGTCCCATAATTGCCTTTGTTACAAGCTCCAAATATTTATTATTTAATGCTTTGTCCAATGCTGTAACTACAATTAGTGGCCTATAAACTATTCTGACCAGTGTCATCTGGCCTCTATTATTCCTAATTTGCAACCAGGCTGATTCTACTTCCTGATCTTCTGAGCCAGAATCCTTTCTCACTACTGGCCTGATATCATCCTTTACTATCAGGGCTACACCTTCTTTTCCATTTTGCCTGGACTTTTGAAATATTGTGTATGCTGGGATATTAACTTCCCAAACTTGATCACTCTGTAACTCGCGACGGGTCGGAGAATTGGCAGGGGCATGGGAAATTCCCGCCATGCCGCTCCGATGCCGGCCCGGCAATTCTCTGGCGACCAGAGAATTGGCCAATCGTGCCCGCGCAGTCGCCGCAGCGCTGGTCGGGGGCCTCTGAAATAGGCCCTCGCGACGATTCTCCGCGGGCGATGGGCTAAACCCCCGCCAAGTTCCGCCAAGTCCCACCGGCATGGTTCAAACTTGGTACCACCTGGCGGGAGCTCGGATCCGCGGCCACTGTGGACGTCCTGGTGGGAGGATCTGGCTCCGGGGGCGGCCTCCGCGGGGTACAGGCCCGCAATCGGGGGATTCCGATTGGCGGACAGCTGTGATCGGGAGGGGGCTATCTCCTTCCGTGCGGGCCCGCTGTTAGGTCCCCGTCATGTTGCTCCGCGCTCACGCGGAGACGGCATCCACGCGCATGAGCCGGCATGGAGACGGCAACCACACGCGTGCACGGACCAGCACCGGCAGTGCAGGGCCGCCTTACGGCGCCGGAGCAGCACGCAGCATTCCGACGCCCCCTAAAAACCGGAGAATTGCTGGACCAGGAAGCCCATTGACGCCGATGTTTTTGCCGGTGTCAATACTTGGCCGGGATTTCGGAGAATCCCGGCCAAGTCATAGCAATGGCAATTAAATCTAAACCATTTATCTCAATTTGTGCCGCTAGTTCATCTGTCTTGTTAAGAATGTTTCACACGTTTAGATAAAAAGCCTTTTATTTGTTACTATGATAATTTGTATGGACCTAATTTGCTGATGTACTATTACTGTTAAACTTTCTGTCCCTTCCCATCCCACTCTACTTGTCTTTACCCAAATTGCTGCACTGCTCAGTTGCCTCAACTTTTGTCTTTTAATATCTTAATTTATCTTCAAGTGAACCCTCCACTGCCCCAACGTTCTGGGGTGATGCATAGACATGAAACTAGTTACATAATTTGCCAGGAAGTGAATCCCATTTTTGTTTAAGTAGGGTTTACCCCAACAGAATAGATCCCTCTTTTTTGAGTACGGGTGCCAGTGTCCCATGAATCAAAACCCCTTCTTCTCGCACCACTCTTTGAACCCTGTGCCTAATTCTCTAAAATGCTTGACCCAATTGGCGTGTGCCTTAGGTAACAATCCAGAGATTGTTACCTTCAAGGTTCTTTGTTTTAGTTTAAAATTATGGGTCACTTTTTAAAAATATGGGGTCTTTCATTTAAGAAAAAGATGAGGAGAAATGTTTTTTTCTCAGAGGGTTGTGAGTCTCTGGAACTCTGTTCCTCAAAGGCTAGTGTAATCAGAGTCCTTGAATATTTTTAAGGCAGCTAGATAGATTCTTGATTAACAAGGGTTGAAAAATTATCGGGGAGTAGGCAGGAATGTGGGGTTGAAGTTAGAATCAGATCAGCTATGATCTTATTGAATGGCGGAACAGGCTCGAGGGGCCGAGTGGACCCCTCCTAATTTGTATGTTCATATGATCTTAGTGAATGGTGCAGAAGGCTCAAGTGTTGTAGACCGATACCTGCTCTGCATGAAATATACGAGCATGAGCAGGTCATTTAGCCTTAAGTCTATTACGATATTCAGTAAGATTGTATACGGTCTGTGACTTATATGAATCCTATTTCTTTTGACCTTATATTTAATATAGTCAGAAGTACCAGCAAATATTCTAGTGACGTCAGTCCAATAATTGACTGTTGAAATGCACCTTTCAATGTAAGTCAAAGGAACGAATCAAAATATACATATGCTGTCATTGTCAAGATATTGTAACCAATCGTTTTTTTAATAAATTTAGAGTGTCCAATTCATTTTTCCATTTAAGGGACAATTTAGCGTGGCCAATCCACCTAGCTTGCACACCTTTTGGGTTATGGGGGCGAAACCCACGCAAACACGGGGAGAATGTGTAAACTCCACACGGACAGTGACCCAGAGCCGGGATCGAACCTGGGACCTCGGCGCCGTGAGGCAGCAGTGCTATCCACTGCACCACCGTGCTGCCCATTCTAACCAATCATAATGCACCAACAAAAACCTTTGTTGCGCAAGGTGGAGAATGAATTTGGCTTTTCTGCTTGTTGAATTTTTAACAATGTTTTCAGCTAATTGCTGGAAAACAGGAAAGCAATATTGGTTAGAAATCATTCAAAGTATCACTCCGACACTTGTTTCTCCAAGGCCACTTTGGTGATACCAATGAAAAGGATCAACCTAGTGCATTCTAGGGAAGGTCCATACATGAGCTTGACTTAAAATTGACCTAATGGACAATCCAGTGCAACCTGACCCAGGAGACATTGCATGGTTTCTGGTATGTGTATTATTTTCTTCCATAAAAAGAGGTTTACTTTAAACAAAAAGGTCTTGTCCAGAACGTTTCTCCTCCTTAAAATATATAAAGCAAGTTAGCACATAACAAAATATTTTACTTGTAACTTCAAAGAGTTATTACATTTTTTGTCTCTTTTGTTTAAGTATATTTTCTTTGCAACATGGGTTATGTGGCTCACCTTTTGAGGAAGTGTGCCTGGCAGTATGTTCCTAAATTTTAGAGGGTTGTTAACAGGTATAAGTTTGGCTCATGATGAAAGTTAATTGAAACAGTTTTGTTCTATTTTCAAAATAGGTGGCACGCAGCGTCTTCCTCGTATTATAGGAGTATCACAAGCAAAGGAACTTATTTTTTCTGGACGTGTGCTTGATGGCGCTGAAGCAAAGGCAATTGGTCTGGTTAGTCACGTTGTGGAACAGAATGAAGCAGGAGATGCAGCGTATCATAGGGGATTATCCCTCGCAAAAGAATTCATACCTCAAGTACGCCTATCTTTTAACATTTGATTTTAGGAATTAATTTTTAGAAGATTTTTCAGTTTTGTACATTTTATAAATGTATTAATACTATTGGAAAAATATACAATTCTTATCAAAATTGTGATCTGAAAAACATTTTTGTGTTTGTATATGCTGTGCGATGATTCCGGGAACATGGCTTACCCAGCACATGATAGGTAATTGACTCAGTTTACTGGACGTGTGGAGTGGAATGCATTGATGCCGCTGCCGAGGCACCGGAAAATTGCGGTTTGTTCATGAACCCGGTGGCGGGCACAATTTTGGCGTCAAAACCAATTCTCTGCCAATCGCCTTTTCTGATTCCAGCGTCAGCTGACGGAGAATCCTGCACAGCATCTTTAGTGTCTTAAATATCCATGCTTCATTGCACATCTTAAGTTCTACCTGTTTAACTATGGCTTTAAATATTCAATGTTTAGGAATGCTCATTTTTGCATTTAGTCCTCCTTTTACAGAAGTGATTTCACATTTAAAGCAGCCATCTTAGTTTCTATTGTTAGTGCTCACAAAGCTTATTGTTGTAATCTCTCTGTTTATTTTGTTGACATTTCGGCTCTGTTACATATCTCCTCTGCCTCCAATTCATTTAAAGTCAGATTTGGCTTATTTGCAGTGGTTAGAGTCCCGGACAGTGGTACACAATTTGTCATTGGACAAGATTTGTGTGTTTTCTTGCAGTTCGTGATCAATGTGTTTTGCACGCAAGGTGGACATATTTTCTTACCCTCAGAGTGAGTGTCCCAATTTACATAATTCCAGCACCATGATTTTTGTGAGTTTTGAAATAAAGAAGGTTATCTATTATCCCATACTTGTCCAGGAGGTTTAAAGCACGCTGCTTTCCTCACTTGTCTCACAAACATTATCAGTCACACAAAGATTCGGTACAGGTGAAGGAAGAAACAATACGATTAGAAAGTTAATTATCTCACTCTCTTTTGTGATAGGCCTGTAATTTCTTAGATGAGTTGATGCTCTTAGTTGAAGTTGGACTTATAAGCAGAGGATTCTCAGTAGGCTGTAAGATGTCTTGTGGTTAAATTTCCAGGAGGTTGGTTGCAGGTGAACTTGATGTTGAAGTCCATCACATATTTTCAAGGCATGGCTAATCATTATCTTGGCTGCATAGTTGACTTGCAGCTGGTTGACTGGCCTTCTGATCAATTTGGATGGAACTTTATCTCTGCAAGCAGCTTTTAATTTTTTTCAGGCAGACAAAAAACATGGCTGTGTGTATTAGGTGACTTGTACAAGTTCAAAGTCCTTTGTCCAAAGAAAGGTGATGTGTTGATTACGTATCCTGTGTTTTTGCCTGACAGTTTGAAATTCATCCTGTCTAATTTGGGTAAAAGGCCATTATAATACAATGAAAGGTCGATGGGAACCATTTCACATGCATCTAACACATATTATGTTTTGATGTTTTGTCCATGGTGAAACAACAAGATAAGTCGAATGGAATGCCATAGTTCTTTTTGTTGCTGGTTCATCTATAAACAAAGGGTTGCATGAATATTCCAGATAGCTCTGATGTCCATATTTAATTAGGAATTACTTGAAACTCAGGACTATCTAGCTCAGAATGCAAAAGGTAACATAGTTTGCTTTGGTCATTTTAATAGACTGTGTTCAAATTTTAAAAAGTATTGTCTGAAGGTTTATACTATACTCGAGCATAAAGCATAAAAAAGCAAAGGGTTAATTTCTAGAGGGATAGAATTAGAAAGCAGTTATATTAAACTTGCATTGCACTTTGGTTAGGCCACACCTGTTGAGTACTGTGAACAGTAGTTCTCACCATAATATTGCAATGTAGCCAATTTGAACACAGAGAACTCCCACAAACAGCAATGTGATCATGACCAGAAAATGTGTTTTTGGATGTTGATTGAGTGATAAACATTGGCCAGGTCACTGGAGATGTCCTTCCTGTTCTTTAAAATAGTGCCACCGGATCTAAAATGCAGATGGTGCCTCAATTTACCGCCTCATCAAAAGACAGCACCCCCAACAGTGCCGCATTCCATTGATACTGTACTGGAGTGTCAGCCTTGAATTTTGTTATAATAGTGGTAAAGACAATGTTTCCACTTGTATGCAAGAGCTGGGAGCCATGAATATAAAGCAGTCAGGGGCAGCACGGTGGCACAGTGGGTTTGCCCTGCTGCCTCACGGTGGCACAGTGGGTTCACCCTGCTGCCTCACGGTGGCACAGTGGGTTCACCCTGCTGCCTCACTGCGCCGAGGTCCCAGGTTCGATCCCGGCTCTGGGTCACTGACGGTGTGGTTTGCACATTCTCCCCGTGTTTGCGTGGGTTTCGTCCCCACAACCCAAAAGATGTGCAGGCTAGGTGGATTGGCCGTGCTAAATTGCCCCTTAATTGGAAAAAATTAATTGGGTACTCGAAATTTATTTTGAAAAAGTAATATAATGCAGTCACTAATAAATCCAATGAGGGATCCAGGAGAAACCTTTTATCCAAACTACGTGAGAATATGGAACTTGCTACCACAAGGAGTAGCTAAGACAACCGGCTACTGGGGTGTTTAAGGAGTCACCCATGTAGAGCACAAACAGTGGCATGGATTGTTGACTCAAATGACCTGTTTCTGTGTTTTAAATGCCATGCAAGTGCCCCACCTGTCCAAATGGAACACCCGATATCCACTGATGTTAAAAGAACTGGTAGGCACATTCATGATGGGGGTCAAATTCTGTGTATTTAACTTTTTGAATCTCTCCTACCCCTTACCGGGACATGTGGGAAGGATAGGCAATTGAATACCAAGGGTTTTGCATCTATTTAGCACCCTTCATATGCAGGATGTTCCAAAGCCAATTTATTATTTTTGGAGTGTAGTCATTATTAATTTGTAGGCAAATGTTGGAACAAGTCCAAATGCCAGCACTTAGGTAAATGACTAGTCTGTTGTGTTTGAGGGGATGAGGGAATATTTTGCATCCACCTGGAGAGACAGACAGTTTGGGTGGGATTTTCTGGCCAGTGGGATCTTCCAGTCCTGCTGATGGTGACCGCACCCCCCCCCCCCCCCCCCCCCCCCCCCCCCCTTGCTGGTTCCCTGGCAGCAGAGTGTGCGAACAACAGGAAACCCTGTTTACAGTGGAAGAACCGTAAGATCCTGCTGCCGGCAACTGGCGGGCTGTCTCCACAGCCCCAAAACACACTGTGGAAAATCCTGTCCTTTATCTTGTAACATCTCATTTGAAGGACAACACTTCTAACAAAAGAGTTCTCCCTCGTACTATACTGAAATATCAGCCTAGATCAGGGGTGGATCAGGGGTGGGCAAACTTTCCCGTGCAAGGGCTACATTCAGAAATTCACAATTTTAAAGGGCCGCATAGTATATTAATTAATAGTCCCGGTTGTAACCAATTAGCGTGCAGCATATACCTCAGTGCTTCCCCCGGCGGCATCCTGCCTTTAGCCCTCTTTTTCTCTACTTTTCAAAAATGGCGCTTCACCCGGTTATGATTCTGGGTGCCTCATATAGAACATAGAACAGTACAGCACAGAACAGGCCCTTCGGCCCTCGATGTTGTGCCGAGCAATGATCACCCTACTCAAGTCAACGTATCCACCCTATACCAGTAGCCCAACAGCCCCCCCCCCCCCCCCCCATTAACCTTATAAAAAAAAAATAATAATTTAAAAAAACAAAAAAACAAAAAAAATTTTAAGACAATTGTTTTTTTTTTTTGATGACTTGATCTTGGTGGGCCGCATAAAGACCTTTGGGGGGCCGTAGTTTGCCCACCCCTAGCCTAGATTGTAGGGTTAAATCCTGAAATACTGCAGATTGATAAAGAAGGCTTAGCTGTGATATTCACCGTAAAAAAATTCCATCAATGTGTCGGTGGGCGACACTTTTTTATGACCACCAACCATAAGCCACTACTGGGTCTCTTTAAGGAGGACAATGGATTCCCCCCCATAGCATCATTCAGATTCCGCTCTGGGCTCTATTGCTGCCGGCGGATGAATACATTTTTCAGCATTGACCAGGGTTCCAGATAGCCCATACCGACGCCCTCAGCTGTCTCTCGCTGCTTGTGAGCCCCCCCCCACCCATCTCCAGTAGTGGCAGACAAATTTGTGACGACTTTAAACTTCATGGACACTCTGCCGGTAACAGCCACACAGATACGCACATGGATGCACAGACATTCCACATTGGCGAAGCTTCGCCACATTTTCCTGCATGGCAGATTACACATCACCCTCCCCCCATTAGCCGTGCAACCCTATGTCCTGAAATAACAGGAACTGAGCGGCGAGGATGGATACCCTCCTTCAGGGAGCTTGTGTGGTCATCCCGCAGCCAGGCCAGGAACTGATCCTTCAGGACTTGCACAGTGGTCAGTCAGGGGGCCTCAAAAATGAGGATGTGGGTTCAAAAATGAAGATCTTGACACAAAGGTATGTCTGATGGCTAAGGATCAATGGTGACATTGAAGAGGTCACGAGAAGATGTCCGGTGTGTCAAGAGCACCAGAAACTCCCTCCTTCTGTCTTTCTTCACCTTTGGGAATGACCAGGGCAGCGAAAGTATAAAGGCCACAGGACACCATGGAGGAATTTTCAACCAGGGGCCGCTGTTTACATCCGGAACTTAGGAGATGGTGCTCCTTGGCTCCCAGGGAGTGTGTTGGAGAGAATAGGGCCTATACCTGACAAGATCAAGATCCAAGGGAGAACCCTGCATAAATACATTCACCGCCTTAAGCGATGAGATCCCGCCTCAGAGGATGCCCTCTGCCAAGGCATGCAACCCGCTGTGGCCCAAAACGCAGACCATCAAGATGATGATGAAAAGGCTTGGAGAATGACACCAAAGCGTCTGCACCTACTGCCGATGCCGTGTCTCGGGCCAAACCCCCGCAACAGCCCTCTGGAGATCATCTTGGAAAAGGGAGTCTACGAACCGTTATATGCGAGCGAATCCAGACCAGCCACTGGCGGAAGCATAGCGTGTGTAAAGTGGCGCAGAAGGCTCCTCAGTTTGTGGCAGAAGGGGAACTTTCAGACTGACAGGGAGAGGGCTGTAATCACCCGCATGAGGCCCATGGAGATACCATGATTGATCTCCCTGTGGGACATGTGGAATATGAGCTTCCCCACTAGTGGGCGGAGGCCAGTCCAGCTGAGGCTCATCAGTACCCAGTATAAAGGCTGGCCCGGACAGGGAGCGGCATGTTTGCTGTCCCAATGGGACTGCACTGTGTAAATAGTTTGCTGCCATAGGCAAATCTTTTGTGACCTTTATTAAACCAATGTTCACCTTATCACTCGGCTTATGGATCTTAATAGTGACAAACTAGAGCAGTATCAGGTTATTTGGTGTGAAAGTGTAAGTGTGCACGAGGAAGTGAATCTTTACGTTTTTCTCCTGCTTCACAATGAAGCCACGTAAAAAAAGTATTCACAGATTCCATTTTTTCCCATGCAGTGGAGACATGTCCTGTTACGGTATATTTTGAACTTTTAGACAATACTTAAATCTTTTGAACATAAGCAGTCTATTAAAATGGCCACTGCAAACATATAACTTTGAACATTCTGAGCCATATAGTCCCAGGTCTCAAATACCTCATTAAATATCAACATTCACAGCAATCTGGAAAATTCACACATTCCTTTGACTAAGGATGGGCAATCAACAAAAAGAACTGTAGCATTTGAACTGACTGATCTTTTTGTTTCATCACAGATAAATTAAATACCAAAACTCAATGTGTGTTAAATGTTAATGGATCCCATTAACCTTTCATTATAATATGATGGCTCCTCATCCAAACCTGACAGGATGAATTTCAAACCGTCAAACGACATCACAGGTTGTGTAATCAACACGCCACCTTTCTTTGGACAAAAGACTTTGAACGTGTGCAATGCACATGATGGGCACGGCTATGTTTTATGTCTGCTTTTAAAAACAACAAAAGCTGCTTGCAGAGATATAGCCCATTGGACAGCAGTGAGCGAGCTTCAAGTCAACTATGTAGCCAAGGTAATAAATGACCATATCTTGAAAGTGTGAGAAGGACTCTTCCCCAATATGTTCAAACGTTATGCTCACCTGAGAACTAACCTCCTGGAAATTCAATTACAAAGAACCCTCACAGTTTACAAAGAATTGTCTAATAAGACTATTACTTCAACTAAAATCATTCACTAATCTAAGAAACTACAGGCCTGCCACGAAAGAGAGACTGAGAAAATTATACTTTGTAATTGTATACATTTTTCTTCACCTGTATTGAATCTGTGTCTGGTTGCTAGTGTGAGATCAGTAAGCGAGATATCATCATGTTTCAAATTCTGGGTGAGCATGGGCTAATAAATAATCTTGTTTAGTTTGAAACACTCAAAATGTTTGCTGTTGGAATTATTTACTCTCTGGATAAGAAATTACACCTACCTCAAACACATAACACGTTGATCATGAACAGTAAGAAAACGCGTTAATTTATTAACATGCATTAACAACATCAGCTAATGTAATATCACCAAAACCTTTCAAATTGTACTTCTGTTTCCCGAGTCCAAATCATTTATGTAAATTGTGAATAACAAGGGTCCCAAAATCAATCCTTGTGAAACACCACTTCCCACCTTTATCCAGTCTGAGTAACTTCCTTTAACCCCAACTTGATGTTTTCTGTTTTGTAATAAGTTTATTATTCATTCTGCTACTGATTCCATTCATCATGTGTCTCTTTGAGCATTCCTGGTGGATGGGGATGCTCCTCCTGGTCCGCAAGGAATCCTTTGGTATTGCTCTTCTTCCCCTCCTGATCATGACCCTCCTCCCCAGTCCCAATCATACGCTTCCTCAACTATGTAATTGCTGGGGACTGTCCCCAAAGGGCCCCAAATTACTTCTTCTTGCCATTGGAGATCTCTTGTGTCCACTGGCTAGGTTGTTTGATTGGAAGTCGAGCTACAGGTTGTTTATGAAGTCATGCATTTAAGTTTATGAAGTTCTCCACATGTCTGGCCTTGCCAGTTTCTTTCACCAGCTTTCGCCTCAACTGCACATTCCCACCTCCCCTTAAGTATTGGCGCTTTCTTTCCGCAGCTCACAGGCAGATGCTCATATAACCACATGATGGGCCTTTTTTAAACTCACATGCGGAACCCAACTTCTAATCATTGCCCTTGTTAATCTTGTGCCAAGTTTTGTTTGACTACACTCCTGTGAAGCGCCTTGGGACATTTGCTGAAGTTAAAAGTGCGATATAAACACAAGCTCTTGTTATTGCCATGCCTCTAGGTAACTCACTACCTGCATTTCGGTTTACTTCAATACTTCTGCCCATGTTTGTGTGGGTCTCACCCCCACAACCCAAAATATGTGAAGGATAGATAGATTGGCCACGCTAAATTGCCCCTTAATTTAAAAAAAAGTTTTATTTCAATCCATATGGTACAAATAGAAATACAAATAGAAATAGCTGCTCTTTTTTTCTATTTTATGCATTGCATTAGTTACTTTGTGTGGAATGATAAAGACTGAGGTTTCTAATCTTTTGTGTGTTATATATTTCCCATTATTTATTTTCTGTGTCATCATTCAATGACAGGGCAAAGAGCAAGAGATCACGCTGTAAAACATATTCCTTCCTATTAGGCCCTAGAATTGCAGGTTGTTAGATAATTCATTAGCATTTGGGAAAGCTTAAATGTTTAAATATCAGGAACTTGCTACTCATTTCTGTAAGTGCCATTCACTTGCTCCTTAAACTGACAAGTATATGTCAAAACAGAAACAGCTGTTCTCTTTCTAATAAGACGAATTTCATTAGTTATATAGGGTGGAATGATAAAGATTGAGCTTTATTATGTATGTTATCATTATATATTTATTTATTTATGGATACCTAGTAATGTGCTAATATACTATATCTGTGTTCTACGTTTCTTGAAATAATTTAACAGTCTCATGATTTCTTACCAGGGGCCTATTGCAGTGAGATTAGCAAAACTAGCTATCAACCGAGGAATGGAGGTAAATCTTGTTTTACTTTGTCTATTGCTGGTATGCTAAACTGTTCCTTGTAATTTGATTCAACAGCAGGTGTTATTTAAAATCAATTATTCTCAGATTCTCAATCACTCTACACATGCTACCCTTGCTATTTAGAGCTAGATTTACCAACCCGCTTGATAACTACTGTGACTTTTGGGAGTGTTCCTTGTCATTTCACTTGTGTAATGCTGGCGCGAAGGTGAACCCCCCTGCGCATGCGCGGGTATGACGTCAGCAGCCGCTGACGCTCCCGCGCATGTGCGCACCCGCGCCAGCTGGCGGAGTCCCTTCGGCCCAGGCTGGAGCGGCGCCAAGGCCTTCCACGTCGGCCGGCGGAGTGCAAACCACTCCGTTGCCGGCCTAGCCCTGAAGGTGCGGAGGATTCCCGCCCCATATTTTCATATTACATTTAATACACCAAAATTAGACATAGATAAAGCATCTTATTCTTAGATGCAAAACCCTTAGGCCCAAAGGGTAACCCACATTTCATCATAATATGTAAAGATTTTCTTTGGTAAATTATTTAGTGTATGTCTTTTTCACAGACGCTTGTATTCGATGCACATCAAGTACAGTTCAGTAATCACATCACAGTTGATACTAGAAAACGAGCCATGGGCTGGATTCTCCAATTCTGAGACGAAGTGCTGATGCCGGCATGGAAATGGTGGCATTATAGGATCGAAAAAAATAGCACAAAACGGCCACCGATCCTCCATGGTGGGAGGCCAGCAGGCACGCAGTGTAGAGCACCCGGCTCGAGCTGCGAATCGGGCAGGAGAATTGCCGGGTCCATGGCCACGCATGCGCAGGCAGCGGCCTGCAGCGGCTGTGCAGTGCAACATTGTGCCGGCGGCGTGTGGATCTGGCCTGCCAAATAGTGACCCCCTTTGGGCAGGCTCGCCACCCCCGGACCCCCCCCCCACCAGTGCTCCCAGCCCCCGCTAAAGCCCCCCCTGCCCGTGGATCGACTCTCTCCCCCCCCCCCCCCCCCCCACCCCGACTGTGGCGGCGCAGGACTTAGTCCGCAGCCGCCACCTCGAGTCCCTGGAAATAAATAGCATGTGTGACCGACGCCATCGGGAACTTGAGTATCAGGGGGAGGACCTTGGGTAATGTTTTTGAGGGGGCGGAGCATTGCAAAAGCGGCGCCGCCCCCGATTGCGACGCCAACGTGGATTCTCCAGCCGATTGCGATTTCAACGTTGGAAACTGGAGAATCCCGCCCTACGTCTTTATTAGATTAGTGCCTGCTGTTTCTGAATTCATGACGATATAATAGTTAACAAACCAGTTAAATATTTGTCAGGAATCTGCATCACAAACAACCCTGAATAGAAAAAAATAACCCTCCAGGGCAACTGCTGGAAAATTGATTTTGAATGAACTTACTGCTTCTAAGGGCAATTTTTACATTTAAGTCATTACACTCTCGCAAAAGCATAATTTGAACTTCACTGAAACAAGCCTACAAACTATGCCTGCCTGACGTACATACAGTGTATTAACAGTGTACCATCTTATTCAAGCAGGATACCAGAGATTTATTAGAACAAGCATTTGTGACCATTTACAGAAGATTATGAGGAGAGATTGAGTGGACTGGGACTATACTCATTGGAATTTAGAAGGATGAGGAGGGATCTTATAGAAACATATAAAATTATGAAGGGAATAGATAGGATCGATGCGGGCAGGTTGTTTCCACTGGCGGGTGAAAGCAGAACTAGGGGACATAGCCTCAAAATAAGGGGAAGTAGATTTAGGACTGAGCTTAGGAGGAATTTCTTCACCCAAAGGGTTGTGAATCTGGAATTCCTTGCCCAGTGAAGCAGTTGAGGCTCTTTCATTAAATGTTTTTAAAGTAAAGATAGATAGTTTTTTGAAGAATAAAGGGATTAAGGGTTATGGTGTTCGGGCCAGAAAGTGGAGCTGAGTCCACAAAAGATCAGCCATGATCTCATTGAATGGCGGAGCAGGCTCGAGGGGCCAGATGGCCTACTCCTGCACCTAGTTCTTATGTTCTTATGTTAATAACTTTGACTGAAAGGTATCCGGAATTCAAAGCTCAATTTAAATTAACTAACTGTCATCTTTCCATACATTTCTTCAGAATGGCACAATTATGTTCCAGCAATTATATTTCAGACAGAAGTTGCAGGGCATAAAAGGTTGACGTTTGATTATCAATTCAAGTCCCATCTATTATGCTGCCTTGTGAATGTTAGCTTTGTTAACCTTGGAGTCAAGAGAGTGGTTGACCCAGGGGGTTAACATTGTACTTTTATCTCTGGGTGCCAATATTGAATCTATAATAATTTAATTTGTATACAAGCTCGTGGTCAGCATAGTGACAAAATTGTTTCTAATTGGCTATTCTGCATTAGGCCACAAGCATTCGTGGTGCACAAAAGGGTTAAAAAGGAAATCAATTCTTCCAAATTGTATGACGTAGAGTGGAGGAAGCTTTACTCATTGAATTGTCTTGTCCCTGAACGAGCGGCATTCAGTGCCAAAAGCATTATTTTCCTTGGTGTACGGATACATTTAAATAAAGCACCGTTGTGGATCTCTGTGGAGTTTACAATTTCTCCCCATGTCTACATGGGTTTCATCCGGGTGTTCTGGTTTCCTACCACAATCCAAAGTTGTGCAGGTTAGGTGAATTGGCCATGCTAAATTGCCCCTTAGTGTCCAAAGGTTCGCTGGGGTTACAGGGATAAAGTAGAGGTGTGGGCTTAAGTGGGGTGCTCTTTCAAGGGCCAATGTAGACTCGGTGGGACGAATAGCTGCACTGTAAATTCTATAATTTCTGATCCCAATAATAAACTGGACATTGAGAGCATGATAATTGGGCTTGTCAGTTCTAAAAAGAAATGAAATGAAATGCATCTTTTACATGTCCGGCGCGGAAACTGGCCATCTGGCAGCACAGTAGCATGGTGGTTAGCATAAATGCTTCACAGCTCCAGGGTCCCAGGTTCGATTCCCGGCTGGTCACTGTCTGTGTGGAGTCTGCACGTCCTCCCCGTGTGTGCGTGGGTTTCCTCCGGGTGCTCCTGTTTCCTCCCACAGTTCAAAGATGTGCGGGTTAGGTGGATTGGCCATGCTAAATTGCCCGCAGTGTTCTAAAAAGTAAGGTTAAGGGGGGGGTTGTTGGGTTACGGGTATAGGGTGGATACGTGGGTTTGAGTAGGGTGATCATTGCTCGGCACAACATCGAGGGCCGAAGGGCCTGTTCTGTGCTGTACTGTTCTATGTTCTATGGCCACACTGGTCCATGCCAGTGTTTGTGCTCCACACCTGTCTCTCACCTGTTTAAATAGCTTCCCCTTAAATGTACTATAGTATCTGCCACAACTATTCCTTGTGGCGACAAGTTCCACTTATAATCAATTTTTAGGTTGCTGCGCACAGAGTTTGTTGGCTTTATTGGATGAGATTTTCCTGCTCTGTTCGCCACCAGGATTGTCTCTGCTCCCACCCAGCTTTTGGCTGGGCAGCCAGATCTCCAGCAACAGGTCCCACCATGATGGGGCCAGAAAATCCTAGTTGACCATGATCAAAGTGTTTTAATGCGTAAATTAGTATATTTTCATATGCTCAGGGTGTTTTTTCTATGTTTTAAATGATTCCAGCAGCAAGCCTTTTTATTAGCAGACATGTGCCCGTTTATTAGCAGAAGGTTTAAACATGACCTCTTGCACACACTATCTCACACACACACAAATTAGTTACAAATGAAGAAAAAGAAACAATGCAATTACAATCTGGGATTATTTTGGTCTCTTTCATAGTAGTCTTGTTTTAGATGATTTGATGCTTTAGCTGAAATGGAATTCTTGTAAAAGCAGGGGATTTTCAGTAATCTATGAAGCGTCTTGTTGTGGAGTTAGCAGGAGCTCAGCGCTTAGATGAACTTAAGGGTGGAACAGGTTGGTGGGAGAGTCCTTCTCCCACTTTCAAGGTATAGTTGTACATTACTTTGGATGTGTAATAGTCTTGCAATTGCTTTAATGGCTTAGATCAGGGGTGGGCAAACTTTTCCGTGCAAGGGCCACATTCAGAAATTCACAATTCACAAAGGGCCACATAGTATATTAAGTAAAATAATTACTTCACCCGGTTATGATTCTGGGCGCCTCATATAGAACATAGAACAGTGCAGCACAGAACAGGCCCTTCGGCCCTCGACGTTGTGCCGAGCAATGATCATCCTACTCAAGTCAACGTATCCACCCTATACCAGTAAGTAACCCAACAGCCCCCCCCATTAACCTTAAAAAAATTAAAAAAAAAAAAAAAAAAAAAATTTTTAATATTTTTTTTAATGACTTGGAGGGCCGCAGAAATACCTTTGGCGGGCCGCATGCGGCCCGCGGGCCGTAGTTTGCCCACCCCTGGCTTAGATGGTGTTTCTGATGGTATCTGTTTCAGACCAGCTTCTGTTGTTATAATTTAAAAGCAGGTAATAAACTGCCTTACCCACGTAACCTGTTACAAGTCCAAAGTCTTTTTCCAAATAAGGTAATGGGATAGACTGGGAAAGATTTTGTTGTGGTTCTTCACACTCTTGAGAGTTTAAGACAGCTAAGGTCCTTGTATTTGTGTGAGGTTCATCACACAAGGTTGATGAGATCCCTTTCATATTCATCTAACACCCATAAGTTTCAACGTCCCTATTAACCATGATCCTTTTTTATTCGTTCATGGGGTGTGGGTGTTGCTGGCTGGGCCAACATTTATTGCCCATCCCTGAGGGCATTAAAGAGTCAACCACATTGCCGTGGGTTTGGAGTCATATGTAGGCCAGACCAAGATTTCCTTCCCTTAAGGGCATTTGTGAACGACTTAGGTTTTTACAACAATCGACAATAGTTTCATGGCCATCATTAGACTTTTAAGGCGGGATTCTCCCGAATCCGCGCGATGGCCCGACGCCAGCATAAAAAATGGCGCGAGCGACTCCGGCATAGGGCCAACCGGAAGTTGCGGAATTCTCCACACATCCAGGGGCTGGGCCGGCACCGGAGGGATTGGTGCCACGCCAGCCGGCGCCGAAGGGACTGCGCAGACCGGCCGGCATATTCTAGCGCATGCCAACGGGGGTCTTCTCCGCGCTGGCCATGGTGGAGCTGTTACGGTAGGAAGAAGTGCCCCCAAGGCACAGGCCCGCCCTCAGATCGGTGGGCCCCGATCACGAACCAGGCCACCGTGGAGCTGCCCCTGGGGTCGGATCCGGCGGGGGTCTGAGAATCCTGCCCTTAATTACAGATTTTTATTAAATTCAAATTCCACCAACTGTCCTGACGGGATTTGAACTCGGATCCCCAGAGCATTACCCTGGATCTCTGGATTACTAGTCATTGACTAGTTTGTTGACAGACCATCCTTAGCAAAAGGAATGTGTGAATTTCACAAGTGGCTGTGATTGTCCATATTTTCATTTGATATTTGCTCATGTTTCAAGACTGTTTGTAATTGGATACTGTCAAATCACATGATATGTTACAGCCACTGGAAACAGTTTTTGGTATCCACGTTTTAAAAATATAACTTTAGGGTTTGTATTATCATCATGCCTGTACTGGGCATGATAAGATAAAGAATTGACTGTTATATTCATGGCCCTAGTTTTTCTCCCTCACAAATGAAAACACCTCTTCTACGTTTACCCAAAACCTTTCATAATCCTAACAAACGCTAACAGATCATCTGACAGAATATATCCCAGCCTGTTTGATAGTTTCTGCTGTGTATAAGTTCTCATAGGAGTATCATAGAATCCTTATAGTGCAGAAGGAGACCATTTGGCCCATCGAGTCTGCACCAACCTTTCAAATGACCACCCTACCTAGGTCCAATTCCCCTCCCTATTACTGCCACCCCAGCCTAAGGGGCAATTTGGCATGGCCAATCCACCTAACTTGCATATCTTTGGACTGTGAGGGGAAACCGGACCACCCGGAGGAAACCCACGCAAACTCCATACGGTTACCCAAGGTCGGAATCGAACCCGGGTCCCTGGCGCTGCGAGGCAGCAATGCTGTGCCACCGTGACACGCCTCTCAATTCTGGTAATATTTAATACAATTTCAAATCAGGGCAGGAAATGATATAAAGAGAGGGAAAAAAATTGGATTGAGAAGTGAAAGAGAAAAAGTGAGAAAATTTTTTTTTATTCACAGCATTAAAATCTGTAGGAATGAGACGAAACAATTCTATCGTAATTAAATTTCAGTGCCAGGGAAGTTGTTTTGAGATAATTAAGACCTACCAAACCCGAAAGGAATAATTAGACTGGAATAAATATGCCTTTACTTTTTCTGGTAAATTTTATCTGCATCTATGAGTTAAGTAAAGAACCTTTCTCTGTTCAATTTATTTGAATTCCTAGCTGGTAGAGTGCTGTTAGCCGTACTGTTATTTTACTACAATATACAGTCTGTTAACTGTTAGTTCATTTATAAGCTAGATGGTGAACTAGGAAACCAGAACCAATCTTTTTATTTAGTACCATATTTATTCCCGTACCAGCCTCCCCGGACAGGCGCCGGAATGTGGCGACTAGGGGCTTTTCACAGTAACTTCATTGAAGCCTACTCGTGACAATAAAGCGATTTTCATTTTCATTTTCATTTTCATTTACAATATGCAACATTATATAGGCTACCACCTACCTCGCCAACACCCAGTGCTCCAGACATCTCTCTTTATATGTGCTCAAGACAATTAATCAATCCATTTCCTCCACCTCTTTATCCATAACCTTAACAATACAATTAACATAACATTAATATTATCTTTCCTGTAAATGGCATTTAGGTAACTACTCTAAAGTCCCCGAAAACCTATTACATCTCCGTTTTTAAATATGAGAATTAAATTAGCCAACTGTAAGCCCACTGGCACTATTCCACTTTCTAATCCATCTGGAAAGTTTTATTAATCTATCGATGATTTCCCTTCCTTAAATCTTCTTTGATCTCTTCTGATGTCATGTCTGCCATCTTAGTCCCCCCGAGTCCCCCTGGCAGCTAACTATTTAATATTTTGCCATTTTGCTATCATTAACTTTGTTATTTTTGGCAACTTTGATCAGTAGATAGCAGCTGCAAGCGTTTATACAGGTTAAATTAAATTTTAATGGATAAATTATAAATTTGAATCATAGAATTTACAGTGCAGAAAGAGACCTTCGGCCCATCGAGTCTGCACCAGACCTCCACTCTATCTCCATAACCCAGTGACCTCACCTAACCTTTTTAGACACTAAGGCGCAATTTAGCATGACCAATCCACCAAACTAGCACACCTTTGGACTGTGGGAGGAAACGGGAGCACCCGGAGGAAACCCATGCAGACCTGGGTAGAACGTGCAGATTCCGCACAGTTTAGTGACCCAAGCCAGAAATCAAACCTGGGACCCTGGAGCTGTGCTAACCACTGTGCTACTGTGCCGCTGAAGTTGAGATTTAAAAGTCGGAATTTCAACTCTCAAGGATCGGTGGATTGGTTGCGGCTGGGAAGGTAAAACTAAAATTCTCAAATTCAATCCCAACACACCTCAATTTCCAGCGTGAACGGGTGCTTCTGGCCGAGGATGTTGATTATGATCATATGTGGCCACTGTCACCATTGGAGACACAAAATCTGGACAGAATTTAATTAGGCAATCAAGTTGAAATTGGATATTCTGATCCGCTAAATTTTATACTGCGTTTCACACATGTGATTTCCCCTCAACCCGACACCACAGCTTGGAAACCTACCTATGTGTTAATACCAGATAATGGTACTTGATAATGTCAAGTAATTGGTTTTTCAATTCTGTAAAGGTATAATTTATTCTGGTGAGTGGAATTTTCCAGCCCATATCCAGATTGATAATGGAAGTAACATTCACGTCAGGAATAGAAATATTTTCAATATCCAATCATGGGGAAAAAACCATGAAAATATCAATGAATATTAGTCATTTTTATTACTGTTTCCTACATATTTAAAAATGTGTATTTGGGCTGGCTTGCATAGAAGCAGAGTGCTACTTGTTAGTAGTGACTACCTTAGAAATTGAAGAAATGCTTTGATGCCTGAATCCTGTCACAATAAATGGACCTTATTATAGCCTGAAGAATGTATTTTTGTTGTATAAGACTAATAAATGATCCCTGAGATATTAAGTTTAAAATAAAATCAGCATTTTAAATGTAAACAGCAAATCCTGAAAACACACATGATCTGTTGAGAGAAAAGCATGTGTTTAATGCTTTAGATCGATGATCCTTTATTATAACCAATTTAAATATTTATGCAACAGGTAGGAAAAGTTCAGGTTTCTGAAAAACAGCCTGTGAACCAGTATAAAAGGAAGTAAACACCAAAACCCCAATTTCTGATGCAGCACCTTTGCTTTAAAATCTTTGCTGGGAGCCTGTAACCACATGCACCAGTCTTGGCTGCACCCTAAATCCAGATTAAATCCGACAAAAAGCTGATGTTCTGTGGGAATATGAAACTATGCTACCAGAATGCGTGAGCCTCATTTTGGATTCAGTTTTGATTTAAATTAAATAATGAGCAGAATTCCCAGCTGTAAGCAAGGGACCACCCACTGTGTGCTGCAAACACTTTGTGGAGTCTAACCTGCTTAAGCAGGCCTCTTAACTATATGTTTATGGGAAATGTTTTGTCTTGTGCTTTATGTTCAATGTTGCACAGTTTTGCCTCAGACATTAGTTTTTTGTTTGAGGTTTTGCCATTTTACTGGGCACTGGTATTTATGAATTTTTGTGGGCTTTTGCTGCTAATGCTTTCCTTCAGTATCTGTACTTTTTTGTATTAAAATAGCACTGTACAATGTGCTGAATGGATTGTTTGCCTAGTCGAAAATGTATTACATTCTTCAGACAAGAAAGAAGAGTCATTAGGAACCACCAATGCAGATGTAACAATACCTAAGGTGTTCTGCCTGAACCCATCATAACCCTTGGAACTGCAATTATAAACTCCTCCACCTATACCATGACACGTGAAAAGAGGCTATTCTTCATTGCATCTGTTTTACAAACCACATTTCTACCATCTGCTGCATCGAAATAGAGAAAACAGGAGCAGGAGGAGGCTATTCGGCCTTTCGAGCCTGCTTCGCCATTCATTATGATTACGGCTGATCGTCCAACTCAGTAGCTTGATCTCCCCCCCCCTATATCCTTTGATCCCCTTTGCCCCAAATGCTATATCTAACTGCTTCTTGAAAACATACAATATTTTGTCCTCAACTACCTTGTGTGGTAGCGGATTCCATGTGCTCACCACTCTCTGGGTGAAGAGATTTCTCCTAATCTCAGTCTTAAATGGTCTACCCCGTATCCGCAGATTGTGACCCCTGGTTCTGAATACCCCACCTTCGGGAACATCCTTCTTGCATCTACCCTGTCTGGTCCTTTTATATAGTATAACGTGACAATGCCAGAAATGAGGAAGATAGCTATTTCTGTGAAATAGAAAGTGACCATAGTGTTAAACTTCTGGATTTATTTTCACCACCAAAAGGATTTGGTAATACAGTACATTTAAGTAGTGTATTTCAAATTAGTGGAACAACATGGTTTAAAAGTTCTCCACACTGTTGTATGTTACAGTCACTGAAACAAAGAGGAGCTTCTGTTAATGAGTCAGTCATTGCCCAGAGACAGTAGTTAATTTGTTATTTCAGGCATCCCACAAACATGCACACATATCACAGTTAGGATTACCTACTCATTTGCTGCGAGCATGGGTGCCTGCTAAGAATCCACTTTTATGGTGGAGGAGTGAAAGGGAGGGTATAAAAATTATTGAGATGCCTGTTGGTTAATCATTGAACCGAGAGGTTGGAGGACAGTCCACCCACTTCCTATGCTCCAAAGGATCAAAAGGAATGAAGAATACCCCATTCATGTTCATTTAGGATTGTATACTGAGGTCTAGGTTGTGTATTTTAAGACAGGATATGAGGGAAGGAGTTGGCATTAAGTAAAGGTTAGTGGCTCCAAAATTTGGCAATACAGCCCAGAAGTTTCAGTGCTCTCCGGGTGCCACTTTAGTACAAAATGAAGTCCTCAACACTTCTGATCATTGGTGGCAGCTGTCTATCAATTGACAGCTGCCAAATCAAGGATGATTTCTACTCAGATTTGCAGGTTTCTGTCATGAGTCTTCATGTGACTGAACAGGCTGATCCTTGACCTACAAACCTTTGGACTCGTGAGGCAGGACATTCCACAAGATAATAGGATCTAGTGTAACCTGCACCTAATGCCAACTTGGTTGTCCTTTAGGGAAGGAAATTTGCTGCTCTTACCTGGTCTGGCCTACATGTGACTCCAAATGCACAGTAACATTTTGACTTATAAATACCCTCTAAAAGTCACTCAGTTCAAGGGCAATTATGGATGGGCAACAAATGCTGGCCGAACCAAAGGAGCGCTCATATCCTGTGAGTTAAATAAACCTTCTATTTTGGATATTGCTGTTTTAGTTCTCTCTTAAACACGCACAAAACACCCCCACAACCCCTACCTCAACAATCCTATTTAAATGGATTATCATCAACTCTCAGGCTAGTTGCTGCTCACTTTCTACTGGCTCTGCTTGAGTTTGTGAAAGTGGGTGATTGAGGAATTGCTTACAGTTGGTGAAATCTGCACCAAATTGGTGTTGGGAAGGCTTTCGCTGTTCTCTAAGCAGACCACTTTCTCAGTATTGGTTGCCATAGTAACTGTCCACCTTGGGCTGTAGCATCAGAACAAGATTGTGCAGAGGCAGCAAATAAGAAGACAAGTTCTTCTGGGAGGAGGAGGGAGAGGAGAAGGACTCTCTCAGTGGAAGGTCTTATCAACTTAGCAGGAGCATTTTCTTATATCTACCAAAGCCAGAAGTCAAGTCTACGTTTTCTGTGATTCAGAATTCTGCTAGTTCTTGGAATCAGACCTTCAGCTCAAAGCAGGGTGAGGAGGCTTCTGTGGATGATCATGGCCCAGAATTTATACAAGCTGTGATACTTCCATCACTCATCTGCACAAACCAATCACACACATATCATTTGAGAAATACTGCCATAAGAAATATCACTGAGATGATTGGAGTGCTGAAACAAAGGCTTGTTGTCTCAAGTGTTCTGGAGGAGTTCTCTCACACTCACTGACACAGGTGCCCCAATCGTGATGGTCTGCTGCTTTCTCCAAATTTAGCCATCATGCTACCACCGGTTCGGTGACCATTTCAGGCGGAGGGCGAGAAGCTAGGGAGGAGGTAACCAGCACATTCACATTCCAGGTGGGCTAATTTGACTCCAATTTCCGTGACTATACAATACACATTGTCCCACTGCCTCCCCCTCCACCATTGTGTTACAGGCCATCACAGTATCCTTTTGACCATATTCTTGAAATAAAACTCACCACAAGACAACCAGTAAAGACCAATTTTATCCACAGAACATCAAATAAGTAACATAAAACTGAACTAATCACCTTTGTTTTTCCCTCAATACCGTTGCCTGGCCCAGTGCTTCTATGCAGTGTGACTAGGCCTGCAACAATGATGGAAAGCTGCTGAATTTCAATGAGCGATACTACAGATGGTCTGAGAGCTCTGGCAGTCCTACCTAGAATGCCCAGCTTTGGTTTGCACAATCTCAGCACAGATAGCAGCATCTGGCTGGCTGGCTGATGGGCAACGAGAGCACTGACAGGGTGACAGTGTTGGGACCATGAGTGTTGCTGTCATGAGAGTGGTGAGCCAATTCATGCTCCACAGATTGAGTGTCACTCCCTGGTGTGGAAATCAGTACTGTTTAAAGACAAATTGACCACTTATATCTGCAGCAGTGATAGCAGCAGACTGAGCCCACCAGACAGCAAGCTGAGGTTTCATGACCTCACCCTGAGCTTCCACTGTAACATTCAGATGTTGGCTATTGCTCACATTGATTCCTTTGGAATCTTGGAAGCTGAGCCATCGGCCATCAGGTGCTGCATGATGGTTGGCCTTCAAAATGTTCTCATGGAGTTGGCCACAATATCCTCACTTGAAAGGATGGTCACCAAGCTCTGCACAAAACTCTGCATCAAATTGGAGCCAACCTCTTGAGTTCTTCTTGACTGACAGCCGGTCGACTGGCAAGCTAGCCAGTGCATGGTATGTATGTGCTTATCCCTCAGTTGTTTTCTGTATGCTGCCGCTTTGAAGTGCTCGTCTGAGTTCTCTACAGCGGAACTGTTGTGTGATCTCACCCTCCAGGGAACTGGCACCCGTGCAGCTCTTTCCCTTTTTTCTGGCTGCAGTCAACTTGTGTCTAATGACTCACCACTTGCAGATTCTGCCTCTATGCTATCCTTCAAAGTTTGTTCAGTGCCCGTGTCTCAGTTGGTGATGTAAGTGCCAGATCAAAATGACTGTGTTTCTTCTTCATTTGTCTCATCGTCTTCTAGATCTTCAGTCTCCTGCACCATTGCAGCAGTGGTCAGGCTGCAATTCTTGGGTGTCTGAAAGCATAAAGGCGCAAGGGTATGATCGGGGTGAAGGAAGTGAGGGGAAGCAAGTGGCGCATGGTTAGGCCATAGGCAATTTGTGAAACATATCAATAACACATTGCAGAATAAAGGTGAAGTGAGATGTGAGAAGGTGGAATAATCAGGAACATATCATGTTCTGTGATAACTTCATTCCCTCCTGCATATGCAGCTCACCCAGATAATTGGCTGCTGCTGCAATCTAGTATGGGCCACATTGTCCTACAAGGGAGAGGCAAAATTGTAGTGCAACATGTTTTGGAGATATGCATATGACCGTTGAATATCTGGATGTGTGGAAGTTGTGACATTTGTGTGACTTGCAGCAGTGATAAATGTGAGAGATGGGTAAGATGAGGTTATGAAAGTGACGTTTAAGTTCCAGCTGATAGAGATCATTGGTAGATGAGTGAAGGGGTTGCGGTGAATGGATCAATGTGTGAAGCTTATAGTGCTTTTGGTAAAAATGGCATATGAGGATGTATTCATTGACTGTAGCCACTTATGAGAGGTCAGTACATGTCTTTTGGCATTGCATAAGACTTTGAAGATAGACTTCTGGCATTGACAGCAGTAGCTGCCTGCTCCTATTGCATTCTCAGCGTCTGTCTCTTTCCTAGTCCCTGAGGGAAGAGGATCTGCATCCTCCTAAATACGAAGGCATTAGAGAACCTAGGGTATGCTGTCTGACCTGTTGTTCTATTTTGTAGTTTCTTCCTAGTCTTCTTCTCTTCTTTGACCAGTTCCAGCTCTTGTTGCAGTTAGATTCAGTCTGGTTTCAACTGGTGTTATCCTCTCACTAACCTGAATCCTCCACTGAAGTGTGTAGCCACTCAACAGATGGACTGCATACCACAATCACTATAATTAACAAGCAACCTTTATGTGCTCCCTGCATTACTTTGGGTGTGAGGAATCATGCATTGTGATCTACTCACAATCTTTTGGGCTTTCCATCTTAGTCCCTACTGAATTTGAATATATCTTATGGCGGATATCTAGTTCATGTTTCATATGTTTAAGAATATAACTTTTAAGTTTTAAAAACATAACTTTTAGGTTGGAGGTTAAAGTATTAAATGTACCATAACTAGAAACATCTGATTGAGAAACCCAGAAGCAATGCTGAAGTCAGTGGATTTTAAATAATTACAGTTCAAAGTATTTGTTCAATGAATGACCCATCTCTGGAGTTCTCGGTAGAACCGTGGTGTCTATTGTTGTCTCAAAAAAGGAAGTTGAAAACAGCTTTGTGAACATGAGAGTTGCTTTGAGGAAGCAACGAGTCAAGAGAGAGAATAATTACATCCATTAGAAATATAAATAATTCACATAGGTTACAGAATCAAATAGTTGTGCTGAAGGTACAATTATTTGTTTACATTTCTTTTTGAGGCCATCCTGAAGCATGAAATGCTGTCATGGAGGTAGGCTATGGGGGTAGAATTATCTTTTGTTTAAGTTATCTGGGGGGGGGGGGGTCCTCAGAAAGTAGGCAGTTGTAGCTTTGCTTTGGTATAAACTGCATCGCACTGAATTGAGAGAACGAACAGGAAATGATTGTTAGTTAGGCTTGCAGTTCTTAAGCATAGAAAATTCTAACTTTATCATTCACCACGTGGAATGCAAGTGTGGCTCAAATTCAGTTTTGATTTTGTGAAGCAATACGTAAGTGGGAGATTTGCCTAGTTTGCAACTGGAAGAATAAATCTACAATAGCCCTACAAGAGCCTTGTGGCAGATAGCAATGAGCAGAGCTAGCTTGGAAACTGATAAGGCATTTTTGTGTATGCAACCAGACCAAGAAGCTGAGGCATCAGCCTTCATAAGGTATTAAATAAAAATTGGAGAATCACTTATCCAAACAGCTAATGGAAGGATCCCCATAAAATAATACCTTGGAGAAAAGCTGGAATACTGAGGAAAGTTAAAGTGAATTCAGGGAAGCTGTGGCATACCTTGTGCATTGGTCCCTAAAGAAGTGAATGAACCTTCAAAATCGTTGCAATGTGTCAGGGACGTCTTGGGGAAAGCAAAAAGTAAAAGGTTCACAACATATGCAATTATAAAATATAGTGTTGTTAATAATGTCTGCTTTGTTTGGTTCTTATATAAAATAAAGTTTGTTTTTGTTTAAAATGTGAAATCTTGTGGCGTATTCTGTTGGTTGATTGCTGGGATTTCTCTTTAAATGTTAATTTTCCCTCATTGGATTGTAACTCTCAACTATTGTCCTTCACTTATTTTTGAGATAATACAGCTAAGTGAAATGAGGCTAAATTTACAGTGCAGGAGGAGGTAATTCGGCCCATCAAGTCTGCAACGGCCCATGGAAAGAGCACCGTACTTAAGCCCATGTCTCCACCCTATCCCCGTAACCGTACCTAACCTTTTGGACACCAAGGGGCAATTTAGCAGGGCCAATCTACCTAACCTGCACATCTTTGGACTGTGTGAGGAAACCCGAGCACCCGGAGGAAACCCACGCAGACATGGGGAAAACGTGCAGACTCCGCACAGACAACCATTAAGTGTTTACAGTCCATTGACTGAAGTATTGGAAAAGTGCACGCGAGACACATGTGAAAGGCACAACTCAACTTCAGATCATAAGGAGGAACTGTTGTTCCACTCAAAAATTACATTATTGTACAATTAGAAATCAAACATTACAGGTACTCTCTTGGAAGTAAAATGTCAGAATCACTTATGGGAATACCAGCATCTCTGAATCAGAGCAATAAGCCAAGCAGAGGCTACCAGATCTTTCCAACTCTCCCAGGAATATATGCTAGCTAGATCATTAACTTAATTTGCATCGTGCCTTTACATAGAAATATATCCCAAGGTGTTGTATCAAGCAAATGACAGACACTGTCCCTGAAAGGGCCAACAGTCTCATCATACTCCCTGTGGAAGCCAGATCCCAAAACTGGTGATAGTTAGTATGAAGGCACGGCATTTCTTGAAGGTGTCTTTTTTAGCCACATTTCTGAAAAATAATTTGTACTGATGAAAAAATGACTTGCAAATGACAGATCATTTGCATCAAGACATGTGTTTATTCTTTTGTTCATGAATGTGTTTTGTAAAGATAGAAAATGTGATTATTGGTATAGTTTTCAAAAAATTGTCAACTGCTATTTCTTTTTCAGGTCGATTTGAAAACTGGCTTGGCAATAGAAGAGGCCTGTTACGCTCAGGTATATGTTTAAACCGTTAACCTGTATTTGTGCATGTATGTGTCACTCATATTTTAGCTGTGTACGCAACAAGAGAAAACAAAGCATTTTACAAAGTTTACGTGTTTCTTCTCCTCCTGGTAGAAAGGGTGGTCGGCAGCTTGCTGACTTTAAAATGTGCTGCTCTGCAGTGATGATACACTGGGGATGGCGTCAGTAAGCTGAGAGTGGGACTTCCCAACACCCCCCCCCCCCCCCCCCCTCCCTCGAGTGCAGAAAGTCAATCCCTCAGGAGCTGCTGGCCAATCTGAATGGCTGGCAGCTGAGGGAAAGAAGTAAAAGAATGAAAAAAATAATCATGAAAAACACTGGTTCTGAACCTATGTGGATTTGTGCACTTTAAAGGTAAAAAGAAGGATTTTACAGCCCTCCGCCTGCATTTTAGAAGTGTTGCGGGTGGCTTGTACAATAATGTCTGAACTAGAGCAGCGCCAGAAGAGAGTAGTGACTACTGCTGGGATTACAACGAGTTCTGAAAAGAATATGAATGCCGGATTTACTGATAAGTCCGGCTTTTTGGTTCTGAAGGGATTGAGAAGCAGGGGGAGGAGAAGTGTGGGAGGATGTTGGGTTCTGGAGGCAAAATGGGGAGGCACAAAGGGGAGGTAAGAACTTGGGGATTGCCCCGATAGATGCAGCCCCCCACCCCCCAAAGGCGGTATCCCCCCCATCCTTCCTGCCTTTTGCCTGAGCTGTCAAACCTAGCAGGCTGCCCTCCTTTGTTCCAAGTTGGGTGGGAGGGTGAACTGTGACAAGGAAGCAATCCTTGTAGGCAGGGATCCTACAGCATGATCTGGACAGGTTGGGCGAGAGGGCAAATCAATGGCAGATGCAGTATAATTTGGATAAGCTTGAGCTTATTCACTTTGGAAGCAAAAACAGGAAGGCAGATTACTACCTGAATGGTTGCAAATTGGGAGAGGGGAGTGTGCAGTGGGACCTGGGTGTGCTTGTGCACCAGTCACTGAAGATAAGCATGCAGGTGCAGCAGGCGGTAAAGAAGGCTAATGGTATGTTGGCCTTCATTGCGAGAGGTTTCGAGCATAGAAGCAGGAATGTGTTGCTGCAATTATACAGGGCCTAGGTGAGGCCACACCTAGAATAATGTGTGCAGTTTTGGTCTCCTTTTCTGAGGAAGTGTTCTTGCTCTCGAGGGAGTGCAGTGAAGGTTTACCAGACTGATTCCAGCGATGGCGGGACTGTCATATGAGGAGAGATTGTCTAGGTTAGGATTGTTCTCGTTGGAGTTCAGAAGAATGAGGGGGGATCTCATAGAGACTTATAAAATTCTAACATGACTAGACCAGGGTAGATATTACCAATGATGGGTGTGTCTAGAACAGGGGTCACAGTGTGAGGATGCAGGGTAAATCATTTTGGACAGAGATGAGGAGACATTTCTTCACCCAAAGAGTGGTGAGCCTGTGGAATTCATTACCGTAGGAAGTAGTTGATGCTAAACTATTGAATATATTCAAGAGGCGGCTAGATATAGAACTTGTGGAGAATGTAATCAAAGGCTATGGAGAGAAAGCAGGATTAGGCTATTGAGTTGGATGATCAGACATGATCGTGATGAATGGCGGAGCAGGCTCGAAGGGCCAAAAGGCCTCCTCCTGCTCCTATCTCCTATGTATCCATGTTCCGTCTTCTCCAGCCGCATATAGTATTGCAGCAGATGTGCAGCTCCCTGATGCCTTACCAACCCACTGTAATAGATGAATTGCTTGGGCTTGCCACGGCTCTACTTTACGTGCCCCTGACCCCGCTCCCACCTTCAAAAATCTTGATGGGGGGAGGAGCTGTGAAATTCCTCCCTTTATCTTTAAAATGCAGAATTCCGCGTTGATGCATAATAGTTTTGTACGATTAGTTTTTTGCGTTTTTACTTTTTTCCCTCAGTTACTCTTTTGTCATATACCATTCCTGGCTAAAATCACAGTTCATGGACCTGCTGTTTGGCTGTTGATTTTGCTGCTTAGTAACTAGTTGTTCAGAAGTGCCCCTCTTCATTTGGGTATCACCTGGCTTTGCTCAGCACTTTGTCATACTAGGTAGAGTTGACATTGCTGCTTACCATACTGTATTGATATTGTGGGTTTGAGCTGTGTTCACTCTTTGTGGAAATGTCAGTGTGGTGTACCACCAAGTCATGTAAGGTACTGTACATTAAGTTTTTATTTGATGGATTCTTCAAATTGGATTCAATCTTCCCGATTTCATTATCACAACAAGAATTTGCAAGCATCAAGACTGATTTGACAAAAGCAATAGGGTTATCCAGAAACTACTGGAGAACAAACATCACCTATGTAGGGTTTACCTCAATGACAAATAATCACAATACAAAGATGATGTCTACTGAAACATCTATAGGTCTGTCCAATGCAATCACAGAGAGATGCAAGACACTTGGGTGAATCAGAAAACAGATAAACTTCAGTCATATGCAGATCAAAAGACTGGAAGATATCCTACAGTGCTCTGAAATCACAGTGACTTCACTGCAGTGTTAATGCAAACCTACTTGTGACAATAAAGATTATTATTCTAAATATAATACTTCACCACCAGTCCTTGGAGCTGACATATAAACACAGGTCACAGAAAAGACCAATTTTCTAGAAAGATGTGCAGATCAATTTAACCACATCCTCCATCAGCCTTAATCCATCAATGAAAAAGTAATCAACAGATTACTGTTTTGATGCCCACATTGTTCGGAACAACAAATGCAACAAATTCCGTTCTCGCGGCAAGCCTCCAAGAGCTCATGCTATCCTAGCTGAGGTCTACAAGGTCAATGTCAGGTCAAGAAGTTCACTGAATGTCGTGTTATTCATCCTGGGGTAACACAGATTGCAACACGATGCAGATAGACTGCAAAGCATACACCAAACTTAGGCATTGGTTCAATATGACTTATTGAACTTCTGTAACAATGCACACAGGTGGCTGTGAGTTGACTCCCTACTACTCTAAGTAAACTAACATTGGAAAGAGGCGGAGTGCTGATGCCTCGTGTGTTTTATAGTTGGAAGCCCCCTCTGGTGTTCTGTCTGGTGATTGGTTGTGTTCTGTCCTGCCTGTTGATTGGCTCACCTGGGTGTCTGACACTGCCTGCTTTTACCTCATGATGTGCATGGGTGCATATTATGACATCCCCCCTTTTAAAAAAATTGTCGGTTGGTTGTAGCATATACAACATATTTACAGAGATAACTATTTACAGCAATTGGTGAGTGAATGCATATGAACATGTAAGTTGTCTAGCATGCATATACAGAACAATATATACTAAGGAAATATTTATAAGTCCAGTCGCTGGGGCTGCCGTTGGATTCTTGTCGACCGCCTGAGAGGTGGGGTGGGGCTGATGGCGCCTTGACAGGCGGGAATGCAGCCAGATTGGTGGCCTCATGGAGCGAGGTATCCGGAGAAGGCATAACGACATCTGGGAACGTGAGATCCGGTGGTGGCCAGGCAAATTTGCGTAGTGCCCTTCTGTTGCGCCTGACAATGGATCCATCAGCCATGCGAACCACAAGTAACCTGGGAGCAGCCTGTCGAACAACAACAGCTGGAGCTGACCAGCCTCCACCAGGCAACTTGATGCAAACAGCATCCTTCGGAGAGAGCACGGGCAGATCAGTAGCATGAGCATCGTATGCCAGCTTTTGCCAGCGTCTGATTTGCTGCATCTTCTGCAGCACTGGAAGGTGATCCAGGTCAGGTAAATGAATGGCCGGAACAGTCGTCCGCAGGTTACGATTCATAAAGAGCTGTGCCGGAGACAGACCGTTGGACAGAGGGGTTGCCCTGTACGTCAGGAGAGCAAGGTTAAAGTCCGAAGGTGAGTCCGCAGCCTTTCAGAGCATTTGCTTCACGATATGGATCCCTTTTTCGGCCTTCCCGTTAGATTGCGGGTAGTGCGGGCTCGAGGTGATGTGCTGGAACTGACATAGCTTTGCGAAGTTGGACCATTCTTGGCTATAGAGACAGGGACCGTTGTCGCTCATGACCGTGAGTGGAATTCCATGCCTGGCAAATGTCTCCTTGCAGGCCTTGATGACAGTCCTTCATGTTAAGTCGGACAGTTTCACCACTTCGGGGTAACTTGAGAAGTACTCAATTATAAGGACGTAGTCATGCCCATTGGCATGAAAAATGTCGATCCACACCTTAGACCATGGAGAGGTCACGATCTTGTGCTACTGAAGCGTTTCTTTGGCCTGAGCAGGCCAGAAACGCTGGCAGATCACGCAATTGAGGACGATGTTTGACATGTCCTTGTTGATGCCAGGCCAATAGACAGCCTGCCGGGCCCTGCGCCTGCACTTCTCAACACCGAGGTGTCCCTCGTGGATCTGCGTGAGCACTAAGCTCTGGAGGCTGAGAGGAATAACGATGTGATCCAACTTGAGGAGGATCCCCTCAACAACTGTTAGGTCATCCTTTACATTAAAGAACTGGGGACATTGCCCCTTCTGCCAGCCATTCGTAAGGTGTTGTATGACCCACTGCAGAAGAGGGTCCTTGGCGGTCTCTTCTTGAATGTTGATGAGTCGTTCGTCGGATGCCGGGACGGTAGTGGCACACAGTTGCACCTGTGCCTGAATTTGGTGGATGAAGTCGACCTGTTCACAGGGCGAGGTGATGGCGCGAGACAGGGCATCTGCAATGATTAGCTCCTTTCCAGGTGTGTAAACCAGTTCGAAATCATACCAGCGGAGTCGAAGGAGAGTGCACTGAAGCCTGGCGTCACGTCATTCAAGTCCTTGTGAATGATATGGGCTAGGGGTCTGTGGTCAGTCTCTACTGTGAAGGTTGGCAGACCATACACATAATCGTGGAACTTCACAATACCGGTGAGAAGGCCCAGGCATTCTTTCTCTATCTGAGCATACTGTTGCTCAGTGGGGGTCATGGCACTTGACGCATAGGCAATTGGAGCCCAGGACGAGGAGCTGTCCTTCTGGAGGAATACCGCCCCAATGCCATCCTGGCTGGCGTCTGTGGAGATTTTAGTCTCCCACTCAGGGTCTTAAAAAGCTAGAACAGGAGCAGTGGTTAGCTTTGTCTTTAACTCAAGCCACTCAGCCTGATGTGTGGGTAGCCACTGGAAAGTGGTGGACTACTTCACCAAAAGCCTGAGAGCCGTGGTGTGTGACGCGAGGTTGGGAATGAACTTTCCCACAACATTTACCATACCCAGGAATCGGAGTACCACCTTTTTGTCTTCTGCGGTCTTCATTGTGTTGATGGCCTTGACTTTGTCCGAATCCGGTTGCACGCCCAGCTGGGATATTTGATCACCCAAAAACTTGATTGATGACATGCCAAAGGAGCATTTGGCTTTGTTCAACTTAAGGCCGTTGGCATGTATGCGTCTGAAGACCTGTTTCAGATGAGAAATATGTTCCTCCGGGGTCGTGGACCATATAATGATGTCATCCACATAAACCCGCACACCATCAATGCCCTCTAGCATTTGTTCCATTATCCTATGAAAGATTTCAGAGGCCGAAACAATACCAAATGGCATGCGGTTGTAACAATATCATCCGAAAGGTGTATTAAACGTGCAGAGCTTCCTGCTGGTCCCGTCCAGTTGTATCTGTCAGAAGCCACGCGATGCATCTAGTTTTGTAAAGAATTTGGCATGTGCCATCTCACTTGTCAGCTCCTCCCGCTTCGGGATCAGGTAGTGTTCCCGCATTATGTTCGGTTAAGATCCTTGGGATTATACAAATACGCAATTCTCCAGAGGTGGTCTTCGAACAGACCATCGAGCTGACCTAGTCAGTTGGTTCTGTCACTTTAGATATTATACCCTGGTCTTGGAGCTCCTACAGCTCTGCCTTTAACCAGTCCTTCAGAGGAGCCGGCACTCAGCGTGGTGCATAGATCACAGGCGTGGCATCAGGCCTGAGCAAGATTTTGTAGCGGTAGGGCAGCGTGCCCATCCCGCTGAACACGTCCGGATATTGCAATAGTAGCTCGTCAATGTCGGCCTGCAGATTCATGTTGGCAGAAGACATGGCATGTACGCGCTGGACGAGATGGAGTAGCTTGCATGCATGGGTACCAAGCAGGGAAGCCTTGTCGGGCTTGACGATTTCAAACCGCAATGTGGCCTAGATGGCCTTGTTGGAGACATGCAGGTGACAGGACCCTAACGCAGTGATGGCATTGCCATTCTAGTCATGCAGCTGGCAGGCCGGCGGACGAATTGTTGGCTGCCTTTGGATGCGAGCAAGATCTGTTTAGGAGATTAGATTGGCCGAAGCACCGGTGTCCAGCTTGAATCGGCTGCTGCATTGGTTGACTTGTACAATTGCACGCCACTCGTCCACAGAATCCACCTTGAGGATGGGTATGTGTGTTGCTGAACATGAGGAGGCCTTGTCATACATGGTAATGATGCCCACTCGATATGGGGACTCCGGCCAGTGGTCCTCTGGATCCATAGTGGTATCAGGTTCCGAATCCAGCAGCCCTTGCTGCACACTTTGAACGCGTTTGCGTTGGAACTGGGATCGCTGGCCCACAATCGGAGGTGCAGACCTGCACAAGGCGGCATAATGGCCAGGCTTCCTACAATTTAGACATTGCCTGCCTCTTGCAGGACATTGCCGCTTTAAATGGGCAGTGCCGTACTTCGGCACGTCATCACGTTGACGTCGTAATGCTCCGTGCGTCGTCGCACATGCGCAGTGCGGTCAACCGCCGCTCGCACCAGCGCAGTATGGTCTTAGGCCGCTTCGTTCTCCTGTCCCTGGTGTGCATGCATGGGACCACGGGAAAAGCATGCAAAATGGCTGCCTTCATCGATGCTAAGGCTCGGCATTCGGGCGATGGGCTGTACACACTCTGCCTCGTGGGAGGCAAGTTGGTCCTGCTCTGCCGATTTAAGGTGGGAATAGCGTCTTTTCGCCTGTTCATGGACTTTGCACGCCTCGATGGCTACTGGCAGGATCATATTTTTTATTTTTAGGAGTTGCTCCCGCAGGGCGTCGGAGTGGACGCCAAACACGATCTGATCCCTGATGAGGGAATCAGCGGTGTCACCGTAGTTGCAGGATTGCGCTAGAATGCGGAGCAAGGTGTACCAGCACAACTGGCTCACTGGATGACACTCTTGAGAGAAGGCGCAGCAGCCATGGTAAGGGTGGGGGAGGATTGGGGGATTTGAGGGTCCCAGGGTGGAAGCCCTAACTGATTGTCAATCTCTCACTTTCTCCAATTCCTTCCTGATAAACCATCTTTGCTGGAGTCGATCTTGCAAAGGCTGCCCACGCTTTGCTTGTGGCAGCCTAGGCGGACAGAAGCTGGAAATGGCAGCAACGTCAACACAGGCTGGAGGTGGCACCACATGTGCAAGGGGCCACTGCACACCCTGATGACCTGGCCACCTCTCAGGCTGAGGAGGGACCCAGAAGGTGAGGCCAGCGATGGCCCAAGGTGTACAGGCGTCGTTGGTCATTCAGAGAGCTGACGGACATCATGTGCTACATAAGACTGCGTCTCAGCAAGGAGACAGTGCTATCGAGGACATGTCCTCATGGACATGGCACCCCATGGAGGAGGAGAAAGACACCTGTTCCCGGTGGCCATGAAGGTCATTGCAGCCCTCAACCTTTATGACACCATGTCAGTCCAGGGCTTGAGCTGGGGCCCTTGGCATGTCGCAATCTTCCGCCCACATGTGCATTTGGGAGGTGACGGATGATCTGTATGCCCGGGCATCCAACTATATCACCTTCGAGCTGAGCCAGGCCCACCAAGAAGCCCGGGCTGCAGGATTTGCTGTCATCGCCAGGATGCCCCAGATCTAGGGGCGATTGATGGCACACATGTCGCCCTGCGAGCACCGGGGAATCAGACAGTGCCCTATATTAGCAGGAAGGTGTTACACTCCCTGAATGTTTAGATTGTGTGTGACCACCGCCTCCGAATCATGCACATATGCGCTCGCTACCTTGGGAGCGTACAATACTGCTACATCCTGCGGCTCTCAGCGATCCCCAGTGTGTTTGAGGACCACCCCAGGATAATGAGTTGGCTTGTGGGAGACAAGAATACCCCCTGAGGTCATGTCTGATGACGCTAGTGCGGAGGCCTGAGATTGAGGCAGAGGCTCGATTTAATGAGGCCCACGTTGCCACTCGTGCTATCGTTGAGCGGTGCATCCAGCTGCTGAAAACACCGTTTCGATGCCTTGGCCGCTCTGGTGTACACCCCTAGAGGGTCTCTCACTTTTTAGTGGTCTGCTGTGCCCTCCACAATCTGGCATAGGAGCAAGATGACATGCTGGAGGAGGAGCAGGACGAGGCGGACGGACATGCGGCCTCGTCTGAAGAGGAGGCGGTCCAGGATGGGCTGGTGGACGAACCCGAGGATGAGCCAGAGGATAGAAGACAGGAAGCGACAAGGCTCCCACATGCCAGGAGGATCAGGGAAGTCCTCATCTTCTCCAGATTCTCCGAGGACGAGGCTGTGTCCATCAGCTTAACACGAAATCCTCCCCCCGCCGCATTTCCCTCCCTCCCCACATCCTCCCCAGTTCCCTCCCTCCCAAAGCCCCGCTCCCCTCCATTTCCCTCCCTCCCTCTCATTTCTGCTTCAATCGCCCCACCCCATTACCCTCTCTCCCCATTCCCTTCCCCCCCACCATCCCTTTTCCCTCCCTCCCCCAATCCCCCACCCCCTTTTTCATCCCTCCTCCCCATTCCCCTCCCCCAATCCCCTCTTTCCCTCCCATTCCCCACCCCCATCACGCCACCCCATCCCCGACCACCTTGTTACTCCCTCAGTTCAGGGTGAAGGGCCGGTGTTGCCACTGTTAGCAGGTCACAATAAAGCAGGGGAGTGATTACTCGCTGTGAGGAAAGCCCTAGTGTTCTTCAGTTTCTGCTGAAGTCTGACTCCCTGTTTTTCAGATGACAGCGCGCTCAGATATATTCGCTGAATGGGGTCGGCATCAAGGCCTTTTGAGCTTAAACCACTGTGCCCGGAGGGGTCAGGGTGTGGGGGGAGCCGAGGGCACATGGGGCGAGGGTGCGGGCAGGCCCGTTAAACATTTTACTGTGACAGATTTCTATTCTCCCTAGCGACAGTTAGTAACCTGACCATTGCACACTCAGTGCTCCTCACTCTTCTTGGTTTTCCTTGGTCTACTGCTGCATCTAGGTGTGTCCCCAGGATGCATATTATAGGTGATGGCAGCCTGCTGCTTTCCGTGCCCTGTGGCCTTTGATGCCGTTGGTGGATATCCTCTGGAGGGCATGGAACCCGAGGCCCCGGCTGACTTACAGGCGTCACCTTGCCACCCTGTTCTGCCAGCTGCCCTTGGGATGCGCCTCCAGGGTTTCCTCCTCCCTAACCGTGCCCGTCGGGTCCTGGGGGGACTTCATGCGACGGAGGAGCAATTGGAGTGAGCTGCAGAACTCCTGAATCATCTGGCACTGCCAGTCCTGGAGGCTCCCCATTATCTCCACCATGGTGTTGATACCATCAGCGATGCACTTCGGTAACTGTGCCATGCTCTGCAATGCCTCGGCAATGTCCATCTGCATATGGGATATGTCCCTCAGCGAATGGGACATGATGCCGAGGCCCAGAGCCATGGTCATCACAGACTGAGCCATGCCTCGGATACCACTACTAAAGACGCTGACGTCGTGCTCCAGGTTTTCCACGGCGGTTGCCACCCTAGCAGTGTTGGCCTTGGAGTCACTCATTGTTGGCACCATCTCCTGCACCTGCAGCCTTGGGGACTCCTCCAATCGGCCTTGCATTGCTGGAATGTCGCTGACCCCCCCCCCCACCCCTGTATCCGATCATTTGCATCAGCTCTGGGAAAATCTTGTCCGGATGCTTGGCATCTGTCTGGGACCCAGCTGTGTCCTGGGAACCAGTAGACCTCTGACTGCTGTCTCCCTTGGTTGTTCTGGCCTCCAGCTGATCTGCATCACCAGATTGTACCCCAGAAGCCTGTCCACTAATATCACCTACCGAGGTATGTACTGATGGAAGGTGCGGGTGATAGTTGTGACACCTCGCCGATAGTCTCCTCAGACCTCTCCTCTGAGTGGTCTCTTGGGTGGCGGGGGAGTGAACGATTCCAGATGACCCGGCCTCATCAGATGGAGATCCTGCGAGACAATAGGCATGTGGTCAGTGAGAGGGAAGATCATTTTGTCTGACATGAACAACTCACTTGAGACAGATCATCTGAGTGAAGAGGCAGTGGATCCTCACCTCTCTGGCCATGATGGTGTCCAGGATGAGTCGGTTCTTTCTGGGAGTGGTGGATAGGTATAGGCAGTGTCCGGGGGGGGGGGGGGGGGGGGGGGGGGGGGGGTCCATCGCTGACAGCATCAACACCATGGTGAAGATAATGGGGAGCCTCCAGGACTGGCAGTGCCAGATGATTCAGCAGGCCAACTTCGCTGTCAGTGATTGCTCTTTCCTCAGGCAACCCTCCCTAATTTCAATACTCATTCCTCATAGGGGATGAGGACTCGCATCTCTGGGACTCCGCCCCCAACTTGGGCCCTTTCCCATTTATTATGTGTGGTCTTCTCCTGCGGGAACAAAGAGAGGGCATTGTGAGCCGCAGGCTTGATGGGTCAGGAGGCATTCTATATCAGGTGGCATGTGTGGGCACCGCACCTGGAAATGAAGAGATTGTGCTGGTGGGTGCCAGGAGGTTCTGAGCAGCAAGCACGAAGATCGGATGTGGGGAGGATATTTCAGAACCTCCTGATTTTTGATCACAAGTCCTTTTTTAGGAAGACGAATGAGATGATTTTGAGGTTTGTGTGGGCAGGGATGGCTCCTCGGATGAAGGATCGACTGGGGTGTGGGGGAGAGTTGGTGAGGGGGTGAGGTTAGCTTTGCTGAACTTGTTGAATTATTAGTCTGCAGCAAACAGTGCAATGACTACGAAATGGAGGAGTGGTTGGTTTGCGACAGATGAAGGCGGCCTCATGTTAGTTGACCAGTTTGAGGGCTTTGTTGTCAGCGCCCCTTCCGTTATCACCGGTTTGGTACTCCATGAATTCAGTAGTGGTAACAGCACTGAGGGTTGGAACGAGGCATGTTGCTGTGGGTCCCGATTTGTGACAATCATCAGTTTGCACTGGCAGTGTTGGATGCGAGTATGCAGGGGTGGTGGGAGGCAGGGATACAGTACTTCAGGAATTTGTTTATGGGAGGAAACCTTGCAGACCTGGAAAAGCTCGAGAACACGTACCAGTTACCAAAGGAGAATAGGTTCAGGTATCTGCAGGTTAGGGACTTCATTAGGAAGGAGGTGCCGTTGATCCCGACGCTGCCACCCCGGTGCTGCAGGATAAACATCTGTCCGAGGATGAAATTGGGGAGGGCAGTGTTGCGGACATGTATGGGGAGCTGATGAAGAGGGGAATGTGGTCCCATAAAGGAGGTCATGCACAGGTGTGAGGAGGAGTTTGGGGGAGCAGTGGGGGGACGTTGGGGTATGGAGTGTGGAATGAGGCTCTGAGGAGGATGAATGTGCCCTCAATGAGTGCTAGGCTAAGTGTTACCAATTTAAGGTGGTGCATGGACCACACATGACGGTGTCCAGGATGAGTCGGTTCTTTCTGGGAGTGGAGGATAGGTATAGGCAGTGTCCGTGGGGGGTTGGGGGTGAACCATCTTTATATGTTTTGGGTATGTCCGAGGTTGAGGGGATTTTGGGATTTTTCGATGTAATGTCAAAGATTCTGGGGTAGAGGTAGTTCCGAGTCCAGAGATGGCGATATCTGAAGTGTTGGAGGGTCCGGGAGTACAGGTGGGGAGAGAGGCCGACGTCTTGGCTTTTGTCTCCCTGATAGCCCGGAGATGGATTTTGTTGTGTTGGTGGTGTTCTAAGCCGCCAAAGGTGGGAGTATGGGTGAGCGATATGGCACAGTTCCTGCAGTTGGATAAAATTAAGTTTGCAATTGGGGGGATAGAGGAGGGGTTTGCCTTGAGGTGGAAGCTGTTTATCGTCTACTTTAAGGACTTTACTGAGCTGTCAGTGGGATTGGGCAAGTTGGAAAAGGGAGACGGGTACCGGGTTGGCAGCGAGATGAATGGGGGCTGTTGTTGGGGGAATGAAGGGAGTAGGATTTTGTTACCTGTTGTCGCACTTGGCTTTGTATTTCTTTGATTTTCTATATTTTAAACGTTTTTTTAAAAAAAAATTAAAAGCAGCTCCCCCTTGTTAGCGGCGAGCTGCTGAGGCGCGAGTCAGGCGAATCAGACGGCAAAGGAGCCAGCAATGTCGAGAATCTCGTGGGGGCTCATTTTTGACACTAAGTGCAGTTGAATATAGGCCACGATCTCGCCAACATGGCTGTAGTGAAACACCCCACGAAAAGTGCCGAAAACCAGACTTTGCCATTGTTGCATTGAATTGCGCCATCGCAATGCATGATCAGTGACGCAAAAGCCTTATTATTGTTGTCTACCTTTTTTTTAAAAGTTGGTTTCAAAATGGGGTATACTAAATCTTGGCTTTCCCTCCAACCCAACCTGTCTGAAAATTGCCCCGTATGATTGTAAAGACCCATAACCAATTTTAAAAATACAATACATATCCCTTCTTTCAGAATTTTAGCATGACACTTATTCATTGTTGAATAAATTATAGTGATGCTGTCCTTTCAGCTTGGTTTTTAATTCCTATCCTTCTGCATTGATATGGAGTTGACAGAGTGACAAAGCGGACAGCAAACAAGGCATTAAGTATGAGCAGCAGCATATATTCAGATCAATTTTGGGGGTTTGGTTCAGTAGCTCAATAGTGTTTGTGAAACATTCCTTCCTAGAAAATCACATACAGCAGGAAATTGCTTCAGGAGTGACCACATCATAATGGAATTGTTCTTGGCCATTATTTAGTGGAAAGTACCAAGAGGTGTTCAGCAAGCCAAACATTGACTCAGGACTCTGGATGAAAATGCAGGAAAAGGATGAAACACAATTTCCAACAGCTGTATACAGTAATGAATTTAAGCTTTTACACAAGATAATTATTGCACACATTATACATAACAATGCTATGTTAGGCTGTAAGCAAAAACATCCTTTTCAATTGTTTGTAAATCATAAAATGAACTGTGCAATGTTCAGGACTGATTGCATTATTTCAACTCTCCAGAGACTGCCTCCACATGCCATTTTACCTAGCAATCCAATGAGCCTGAATTTAAAATCGTGTTTTTCCCTTAAATTTCAGGTGATTCCGACAAAAGATAGAATTGAAGGACTTAATGCTTTTAAAGAAAAACGACTTCCCCGATACACGGGGGAATGATATCAGGGCGTGGAGAAAAATGAGCCTTTGAAATGGGACGAAAAACATCTAATTCATGGTATTTTTTATCTCATCTGTGTTCAGAAATGACTTTAATAAATACTAAGAGCCATAATGTATCTGATTTTGAGTATTGTATCTTTAAGAAAAATGTGAAGCATTGCTGTGATTTACTGCACATTGAACATTTACTACTATATAATTATTTTGCATTCATATTTCTATTCTTAAAACATACCAGTGAATGGGTAAGGTAAATCTTGTAACCTTCATCTGTATTCCTTGGAGTACATATTCTCCACAATTATCCAAGAAACTGCATTCAATATTTTCACAAATGTTCATATGTTTTCTTTGTATCAATCCCTTCTTTCTTGACACAGAATAAATTGAAACAAGTTTATGCTAAAATGGGTTGGGACGTATTTATTGTGAATGGAGATGCATAGAGGATTAATTTCAGAAACTTGCACCATAACTCATCACCATGCTGCGATTTATTTTGTAGCTTTGTAAAAATGTTAATCATTGTATATTAAATAACCTTTGACCCTGTAGAAAAAAGCAGTAAAGCAAAGTCCAGAGTCACAGATGACCAGCTGCTTTCCCCTTTGAGGGGGAGAGCTGATTGGTGGTGATTAAACCGGAAGATCATCACCCGTCAGACAAGTGGCAAGATTGAGAATGCAGGCCTTCATGAATAACCTGAGCCAGTTTGAGAATTGAACCCGCTGTGATGAATGGTTACTGTATTACTGTACCCTTACCATCATGTAAGGTGATGTCCCCTTTAAGACCGGGCTTGGTACATGCCCGGCATCTGCTGTCTACCTGCCGGTAGCGCTCAGGGGAAACACGAGATAAATTCGTAGAAAAGCTCACCGCGCTCGCCAGGAACTGCAATCATCAGGATGTGACGGGGGAAGTCCACATGAATCTGCACATCCGAGACGCTTTCATGTCCGGCATCCGTTTGACCTTCATCCGGCAGCGTCTCCTCGAAAATGGAGCAAAAGACCTCCAGGACACGGTAACACTCGCCACCTCGCTGGAAGTGGCCCGCCACAATCTAGGTATGTATCTTGCGAGCCCACCTTAGACTTCCCCAGACTCGGCCACGCTACGGGCCTGCGTCGTGCGGCGACCTGCCCAGACCGGGGGCACACCGTGCTATTTCTGTGGGCAGGGCCAGAACCCACGTCCATGCTGCCCAGCCCGCTCCGCCATCTTCAGCGACTGCGGGAAGAAGGGGCATTTTGCGAGGGGTCTGCCTGGCCAGACCCAAGGCCCAGAAACAAAAAGATAACCGGGCCCGAAAATCAGGCTCACAGGCCCGCAGGCCTCACAACGCGGCTGCGCACCGACCGGACACGCTCCCCTCTGACGCATCATCGGCCTCGTGCGAGTCATGGGGGCGGCCATCTTGGTGGCGGCTATCCTATTGACCCGACACGTGCGACCGACGGCGGCGACCATTTTGTGAATCCGACTCAGCTGAGGACTCGGACTACCCGCAACTGGGAGCGATTACACTCGACCAAACGCGTCCAAAGCACCTGCAGAATTCCATGATGCAGGTCCAAGACAACGGGCGCGACACTCCCTGCCTCTTCGACTCTGAGGGCACAGAGAACTTTATCCACGCGGAAACGGTAAGACTCTGCTGCTTGCGCACCCATCCCGCATCCCAATCCATAGCCCCCCTGCTGCTCGGGCTGGATTTCCAATGCAACCACCGAAGCCTGACATTGAAGTTCGGCGGACCCCTGCCCCCCCTCACGGTATGCAGCCTTGCGACACTGAAAGTCGCACCCCCTCTCTCTATTCGCGAACCTCACTCCGGACTGTAAGCCCGTCGCCACCAGGAGCCGGCGGTACAGTGCCCAAGACATGACTTTTATAAAGTCAGAGGTCCAGCGTTTACTGGGAGAGGGGGTCATCGAGGCTAGCAACAGCCCCTAGAGAGCACAAGTGGTGGCAGTACGGTTTGGGGAAAAGAAGCGGATGGTCGTGGACTACAGCCAGACCATAAACCGCTTCACGCAGCTTGATGCGTACCCCCTTCCTCGCATAGCAGAAATGGGCAATCAGATCGCCCAATGCTGGGTATTTTCCACTGTTGATCTCAAATCCGCCTATCACCAGCTCCCTATCCGACCGAAAGATCGCCCCTACACTGCCTTCTAAGCAGCCGGCCGGCTCTTCCACTTCCTTAGGGTCCCCTTCGGCGTCACAAATGGGGTCTCCATCTTCCAGAGGGCGATGGACCAAATGGTGGACCAGTACGGCTTGCGGGCTACATACCCGTACTTGAACAATGTCACCATCTGCGGCCATGATCAGCAGGACCATGATGCAAACCTTGAAAAGTTTCTCCAGACTGCCCGGGCCCTCAACCTGACCTACAACAAGGAAAAGTGCGTTTTCCACACAACCCGACTAGCGATCCTTGGCTGCGTCGTGGAAAACGGGGTCCTAGGTCCCGACCCTGACCACATGCGTCCCCTTAAGGAACTCCCCCTCCCCTCTAGCCTCAAGGCCCACAAACGGTGCTTGGGGCTTTTCTCCTATTACGCCCAGTGGGTCCCCAAATATGCGGACAAAGCCAGCCCACTCATAAAGACCATGACTTTTCCCCTGACGGCTGAGACCCGTCGGCCTTCAGCCTTATCAAGGCCGATATCATCAAGGCCACTATGCACGCAGTGGACGAAACCATCCCTTTCCAGGTAGTGAGCGATGCGTCAGACATTGCCCTGGCTGCTACCCTCAATGAGGCAGGCAGCCCAGTAGCTTTCTTCTCCCGGACCCTCACCGCCTCCGGGATTCGGCACTCTGCAGTCAAAAAGGAGGCACAAACCATTGTGGAGGCCGTGCGACACTGAAGGCACTACCTTGCTGGTAGGAGGTTCACCCTCGTTACCGACCAATGGTCGGTAGCCTTCATGTTTGATAACGCACAACGGGGCAAAATTAAGAATGATAAAATCTTGGCGTGGAGGATCGAACTCTCCACCTACACGTACGATATCAAGTATCGTTGAGGGGAGTGCAACGAGCCCCCAGATGCCCTGTTCCGCGGCACGTGTGCCAACGCACTGGAGGATCTCCTGCGGGCCATCCACAATGACCTCTGTCACCCGGGGGTTACCCGGCTCGCCCACTTTATCAAGCCCCGCAACCTACCTTACTCCACCAAGGAGGTCAAGGCCATGACCAGGGCTTGCCAGATCTGCGTGGAGTGCAAACCGCACTTCTACCGGCCAGACAAGGCCCTCCTGGTGAAAGCCTCTGGGCCCTTTGAGCGACTAAGCGTGGACTTCAAAGGTCCCCTCCCGTCCACCAACCGCAATACCTACTTCCTAACCGTCATCGACGAATTCTCCCCCTTCCCATTCGCCGTCCTCTGAACCGACATGACTTCGGCCACTGTGATAAAGGCACTGCACAGCATCTTCACTCTGTTTGGTTTCCCCGCTTTTATCCACAGCGATCGGGGTACATCGCCTCGAGCAGAACGACCAGCTATAACCCACGGGGAAACGGGCAGGTGGAGAGGGAGAATGCGACAGTTTGGAAGGCTGACCTTCTGGCCCTATGGTCAAGAGGTCTCCCAACCACCCGCTGGCAGGAGGTCCTACCCAATGCCCTACACTCCATTCAGTCGCTCCTCTGCACGGCCACGAATGAGACCCCTTACAACCACTTGTTTGTCTTCCCCAGGAAGTCCACCTCTGGGGTCTTGCTTCCACCTTGGCTGACGACTCCGGGACCTGTTCTTCTCCGGAGGCACGGGAGGAGCCATAAAACGGACCCCCTGGCCGAGAGGGTCCGACTACTACATGCGAACCCCCGATACGCCTACGTAGAGCACCCCGACAGCAGGCAAGACACGGTTTCCCTCCGGGATCTGGTACCCGCTGGTTCCCCCACCACAGACATCCCCCTTCTCATGGTTTCCTTGCGGGACCTGGCACCCACTAATGCCCCCCCCCCCCCGATCCCTCCCTCCGTCGGTGGACCCAACTGTGCGTGCCCCCTAGCCCTTCCACACCCCCCACCATCGCCGGTACTGCTACCCCCAGCCCCGGCCAGCCCCCTACGCCCCGACCCCCTACCCCGGCCCGGACCAAAGCTCCGACCATCGTGCTCCCGGATGTACTCTCCGTGTCCGTTGCACCACCGCCCGAGCTGACAAGGTCGACGAGGACAATCCGGCAGCCGAAACGAATAGACTTGTGATCCCACTTCGCCCCCGATGGACTTTGTGTTTTTTTTAAACAGGGGGTGAATGTGATGAATAGTTACTGTATTACTGTAGCCTTATTATCATGTAAGGTGATGTCCCCTTTAAGACCGGGCTTGGAACCCTGGGGGACTCCGCCCACCAGGGAGCCGTATATAAGGGGCCGCTCTGTAGATGGCACCAGTAAGCACCTGTCTCAGCATCAGGTGAGTTCTTAGTTTATTAAAGCCTTCTTTACCGTTCTACTCTCTAGCGTCGTTATTGAGGGTACTCCACCCGCACTGCTGACCTTGCTCTGCATCATGAACCAGTTGTCCAGCCAACTGAGCTAAGTTAGCCCGAAATAAACATTTGGGCCCTCTCTCTTCTTCAAGTGAAATGAATTTGAATGTTGTGCATAAACTTAAAATTTGGAATGTATAACACAAAATTATTTTCAAATTCAAAAATATGGAGAACTTCATCACTTGCCAACAGTGCCTTAAAAAGCACATTAATAGTGATTGTGTAACTTATGTGGTAATGTATTATCATTTAAAATGTGTTTCTGTATTACTACCAGCACTAAAAGGGTAGTATCGAGGTCATATGCCACAGAATGTTTAGCGCAACATCCAAGACTGGGCATTTTTACAGAGTATTTTGAAATCAGCTACCAAATTTATCTTAATAATTCATTAACCTATGCTGTTCTAAAAAGTGAAATAAATGCTCTTCTTATATTTGGTGAATGAAGATTTTCTCACCCTTCATGACTCACATGGCCCATAATTTCCTCTCCGGCCAGTAACTTCAGTCGCTGATGCAGCGCACATGCGCGACATGATGACCCAGAAGTATGGGCGTAGGCATGTATGCTGGAAGCAAGCGGCCTTCAGTTCTCCCGACCAGCTTTTTTTTGTTGCAAGGTTGAAACGCTGCGCTGCACTGGAGCTGCTGAATGAACAATGCAGGGATCGCGTGGAATTGGGCCACTTGCCCAGATTTTAGGTGAGTTTTTACATCTTTTTATTTGCACTTTTAATTTTTGGTCAAGCAGAGGCAGGAGGCATGTTATTAGTATTTAACTTTTATAAATATGTTTAAAATGAAAATAAAGTGAAAGGAAGATTTTTTTTATTTTGGTTAACTTTGGTTTGTCATGAGGCTGTTAATTCCATTCAAAGGGTACTTTACTGTATAGAGTGAGTTTGGAGTCACAGAAGGTGAAATAATTACTTTTTATAAACATGAGGATGTTAATTCCATTAAAGGAACCATAATGGACAGATTGATGTGATCACTCGCTAACGAATATGACTTTCTACCTAAATTGCTCAGTGTTACTGGTCACGTGTTTTGTGGGTTCTTGCATGACTGATCCTTACGCCGAATCTTCAATTACTCACTTGGCAGGAGTTTCCAAAAGGTTGGATCTGTCCTCTGATGCTAGTTTGCAGGCATTCCTTTCTCAGGTTCCTTTTTGGGACCTCCTCTTGCCGTTGGGTGTTCTCGAAGAATCAGGACGTTCCTCCAAGTAGGTCTCTTCTTTTTTTAATGTAAATTTAGAGTACCCAATTTTTTTTTTTCCAATTAAAAGGCAATTTAGCATGGCCAATCCGCCTACTCTGCACATCTTTTGGGTTGTGGGGTGAAACCACACAGACACGGGGAGAATGTGCAAACTCCACACAGACAGTGAGCCAGGGTCGGGATTCAAACCCGGGTCCTCAGCGCCATAGGCAGCTGTGCTAACCACCGTGCCTCCCAAGTAGGTATCTTGTGAGCAAAGGTCTCTCAGGCATTGACTTCAATGTTCCATTTCTTGAAGGTGTCTTTGAAGAGCTTCCTTTGTCCTCCTCTTGTTTGGGATCCATCCTTGAGCTGGGTGAATAAGATTTGCTTTGGCAGTCAGGACGTTGACATTCTAAGCATATGGGTGGCCCAGCGGAGTTGGTTTCAAATGATCATGGCCTCGATAGTGGTGCTGTTGACTCCTTCATGGACATTAATGTTAGCACGTGTGTCCTCCCAGCTGATTCAGAGCTAAAGTACATGTGAATTTTGCAACGTATTTTAAGCTGTGTTGTTTAAGAATCTCCCTGATGTAATATTCATCCTTAGAAGCCTCAGCGATTACTTCAAATGCTTTAACGAAGTTTAATGCCTTAGTTGATACATGCAAGCCTCCTGTAAGCTAATGTGAACCATCCATCTGACAGGTATTGCAGCAAATCAATCACCCATCCCTAAGTGTACTGCCAAAGGACATCCTGAAACGATGTCAGAGGAGATGTGTGCCAGGACACTGCGCTTCAGCAGCAGACATTGAGCTTGTAACATTAACAACTGATATATGTCAAAACCCTCCTTTCCCTCCCTCCCCTCTTCTCTCCCTCCTCTTCACAAATAGGCAGAACCATTGTGTTTATGTGGGAAAATGTATTTTATTGACTTGTGTAAGAATATTTATTGCAAGGAATTTGAAAAAGTTGAGGTAGTTTAATGTCATTGTTCAGCTGATAAAGTTAAACATTAAATGTCAACTGGTTTCAAGGTTTTGTATTGATAAAATTATTTTTGTTAATAAATGTTTTACATTAAACTTTACAAGCTTCTACAAATTTTTCACTGAAACATCAAAACACAACATTTAATTATGAGATAATTATAAATGAATAAGATAATTGAAGTAAACAAGGCAGGAACATAACATGGGTTAACAGTGGCACATGGTTAGCACTGCTGCCTCAACACCAGGGACCCGTGTTCAGTTCAGACTTTGTGGGGCTTTGTGGTGTTTGCACATTCTCTCCGTGTCTGCATGGGTTTCCTGTAACCATAGAATCCCTACAATGCACAAGGGGGACATTCAGTCCATCAAGGCTGCAACAACCCTCTGAATGAGTACCCTACCTAGACCCACTCCCCCGCCCTCTCTCCAGAACCTAAACTAAACTTTGGACTGTGGGGGAAAAAAACCAGAGCACCTGGAGGAAACCCAGGCAGACACAGGAAGAATATACAAAGTCCGCACAGACAGTCACCAAGGCCAGAAGTAAACTCGCATCCCTGGCGCTGTGAGACAGCAGTGCTAACCACCGTATCACTGCAATTTCTTCCGGATGCTTCGGTCTACTCCCACAGTCCAAAGAACTGCAGATTAGGTGGATTGGCGTTGTTAAATTTCCCCTTAGCATCCAAAAGTTAGGTGGGGTTACAGGGATAGGGTGGGGGTGTGGCCTGCATTGGATGCTCTTTCGGAGTGTTGGTGCAGACTTGATAGGCCAAAAGACTTTCTTCTGCTCTGTTGTGATCCTATAAACACAAATCAAACAAAATCAGATGTTACAAAGACAGTGACAGCAAATCTTATGACCATAATCTAAATTAAAATGTACAAACATTTTTAAGCATGCCACGTGTAAAGTTATATAATAATATAGTGCAGATTAAAACAGTTTCACAATTTAAGACAAATAACCGGACCTATGTTCACTTTCGGGCAGCACGGTGGCACTGTGGCTTCACAGCGCCAGAGCCCCAGGTTCAATTCCCCACTGGGTCACTGTCTGTGCGGAGTTTGCACGTTCTCCCTGTGTGTGCGTGGGTTTCCTTTGGGTGCTCTGGTTTCCTCCACAGTCCAAAGACATGCAGGTTAAGTGGATTGGCCATGATAAATTGCCCTCAGTGACCAAAAAGGTTAGATGGGGTTATTGGGTTACGGGGATAGGGTGGAAGTGAGGGCTTAAGTGGGTAGGTGCAGACTCGATGGGCCAAATGGCCTCCTTCTGCACTGTGTGTTCTATATTCTATCTTTTATAATCACATTGTATCATAAAAAAAATTAAAAATTACTTTAAAAGAATCAACAACAGAAATGCCTGTTTAAAAGAAAGAGCAAAAAAAACTGTGAAAGAAACTTCTACATACCATTAAAACACTTGTTAAAAAAAGTTGCCTGTTGTTTTCAATCTAAATCTGTTGTTTACATGGGCGTTCCCAAGCTGGCTGCGTCATAAGAGGACCGGGCTGCACTCTTCCTGTGCCGCGCTGGAGCCTGCGTGGACCAGGGTTGCAGGAGGGAAAGGAAGATTGGGCGCATCATCCGAGTGCCGGTAACTGCGCAGTTTTTCTTACTAAAATCGGCGGCCCGTGGCTTCCTGCCGCGAGCCAAATGTTACGGGCCAAATGCTCTTCAGAAATCGTTGAATGTAAAAATTGAAAAGCGCACATTATCTATCCAGTTCTGTTCAACAACGTATTCACATTCTGGCCAGACATGGTGCTGGTTTCGTGGAAACAGGCGTATATGAGGAGCTGATGATTTGTTAATGGAATTCAACCGCAACAGTTTTCCAAATAGTAAACAATTGGACAACCTTAGGATGGGAAATTGTTGAAAACTATTTAATAACCTATCTGATACTTTTGCAATTCTAATATGAAGAGGACCTCTGAAATACATCAGTAGACTTCTACAGACGTTTGCCAAGACTGCACCAACAAGAATTGGACAACCTCAGGATGGGAATAGTTGTGACTAAGCGATATATCTAACAAAGTTCAATTTTGTTGTTTTACACAATTGTTGACAACTTCTGCAACCTGTTTCTAGAGCAGTTGAATGATTTTTATTAGTTCATGATTGTAGAATTGAGCAATTTTCTTTAAAGTTGAAAATTTATGTCAACATCTTTATATATCTCAATGACTCAGTGCCTTAGGAAATCGGTAGCATTTTGCGTCTTTATCTATATTTGAACAGATAGGTATAACTGGTGCTCAATATAGATGGCAACTTATACAAATAGCAAATCCTAATTGTAATTAAAATTGAACAATTGGTGCGTTTGGAAAGTGACTAATACTGAGGGCATTTTGTTTTGTTAGAAAACAAAGGCATATTCCTCATGAGCATTGCTAATTCCAATAACGTGTTATGGGGTAATCTTTTGCCAAAGGGTGAAAATGATGCTAAATGGGTGCAGTATTAACAAGACTAGCAAGTTTGAAAGCAGGAATTAGCATGCAATTTTAGTCCCAAATGCAATATTTGAACTTTCCTAGGGCTGCTAGCCCGAAAACCTTTAGATTTAGCACTCAAGTGTTGCTTTGGTGTAGGTTTTTGTGGAACAGAGCATGTTCATTTTTCACAACCATGCCACTAAAGGTATGGAGAGCTCTGGCTGGCACACTGTGCCATATTGCTGGATGACTCTGACCAAAGGAAAAGGCACATAGGTTCTCGGATGTGAGATTAGAGGTTCTGTAAAGGAGGCGGGTTGTCCTGTACCTATCAACTCCTCTCTCCTTCTACTCCTGTCACTTATGCTTACAGGAGCTGGTGTTGCTCTGCCTCATCTCATCCTCCTCCCATTCTTTGCTCAGACCAGGGGATGAATTAGCTAGATGCCATGCCCACGCACCCTCTATGGTAGTCACCACTGTTTGTATAAAATATGAGAGGTAATACAGTAAGGCTCCTGTACTACAGGTACGGGGGTAGATCCCTGCCTGCTGGCTCCGCCCAGTAGGCGGAGTATAAATGTGTGTGCTCACCGAGCTGCAGCCATTTCGGCAGCAGCTGCAGGAGGCAACACATCTCTGCTTAATAAAGCCTCGATTACACTCTACTCTCGTCTCATCGTAATTGATAGTGCATCAATTTATTAAACAGAAATTTTACAGCGATGGACCTATGCATCAAGCCAGATCTACGCATAAAGCCTGCAGCTGCACCCTCAAGCAGACAACGCCACGTCGGCGTTCGACCACTGGCTAGCTTGCTTTGAAGCCTACATCGAAGCAGCGACAGAACAACCTTCAGAAGCACAGAAACTCCAGATCCTGTTCACACGGTTGAGCTCTGATATTTTTCCCCTTACCCGGGATGCGCCCAACTACACTGAGGCCATGGCGTTTCTGAAAGAGAACTACATCCGGCCGATCAAAAAACTCTACGCCAGGCACCTCCTGTCCATGCGGCAACAACTCCCCGGTGAGTCATTGGACGATTTCTGGCGTGCCCTGCACACCCTGGTGAGGAACTGCAGTTGCCAGGCAGTTTCGGCCGTTGAACGTACTGAACTTCTAATCAGGGACGCTTTTGTTACGGGCATAGGGTTGGCGTATATCCTCCAGCGCCTCTTACAAGGGGGTGTACACGACCTCGCGGCGACCACGAAACCCGCGACCTTACTAACGGTAGCCTCCCATAATGTACAAGCGTACGCCCCCAACCCCACAGTGCCCCCCCTCATGTACATCGTGGGCCCCACCAGTGGCCGCCCCCAGCCAACCCCAAGCCTACGCCGCGCAGCAGCCAGCAAACCCCGGGGTGCCCAATTGATATTTCTGCGGGCTGACAAGGCACCCCCGGCAGCGCTGCCCGACGCAGAGTGCAATCTGCGGGAAGGAGGGGTATTTTGCTGCGGTGTGCCAGGTCCGGTTGATCGCCGTTGAATCCAGGCCCATTGTTCCTGCAACCCCACGTGTGATCCATGAGCGCCGCCATTTTTGTCCCCGCAGCCCATATGTGGCCCATGGGCGCCGCCATCTTCCTCTCAGCAGAACACGTACGGCCTGTGGGCGCCGCCATCTTCCCCCCCATCAGACCTCGTGCGGCCTGTGGGCGTCGTCATCTTTAACGCCGCATGCCATGGGCGCCGCTATCTTCGGCGCCATTTTGGATGGTGCCTCAGGACCTCTGCTCGTCAGGCACCTCATCTGGTGGCTCATCGCCTGCAACCACTGCCGACTAGCCCGGGGCCCACCAGCCGCAGCTCCCCTCCATCACGCTCGACCAGTCCTGGTCACACAGCCTCGCAACTGCGACAACGATGGTGAAAGTCGATGGCCACAAGTCATCTTGCCTTCTCAGCTGTGGGAGCAGGGAGAGCTTCATCTACCCCGCTACGGTAAGGCGCTGCTTCCTCGTGGTACACCCCGTTACCCAAAGAACCTCCCTGGCCTCCGGGTCCCACTCCGTGGAGATTCAGGGGTACTGCATCACCACCCTCACCATCCAGGGCGTAGAGTTCAGCAACTTCAGGCTCTACGTCCTCCCCAACCTCTGCGCTGCCTTGCTATTCGGCCTGGACTTCCAGTGCAACCTCCAAAGTCTAACTCTAAACTTCGGCGGCCCCCTACCACCCCTCACCGTATGTAGCCTCACGACCCTTAAGGTTGACCCACTCTCCTTGTTTGCGAACCTCACCCCGGATTGCAAGCCCGTCGCCACCAGGAGCAGACGGTACTGTGCCCAGGACAGGACCTTCATCAGGTCGGAGGTCCAGCGGCTACTGCGGGAAGGCACCATTGAGGCCAGCAACAGCCCCTGGAGAGCCCAAGTGGTAGTTGTAAAGACTGGGGAGAAACACAAGATGGTCATTGACTACAGTCAGACCATCAATCGATACACGCAGCTCGACGCGTACCTCCTCCCACGCATATCTGATATGGTCAATCAGATTGCACAGTACTGGGTCTTCTCTACAGTGGACCTGAAATCTGCCGACCACCAGCTCCCCATCCGAAAGGCAGACTGCGTTCGAAGCAGACGGCCGCCTTTACCAATTCCTTAGAGTTCTCTTTGGAGTCACTAATGGGGTTTCGGTCTTCCAATGGGAGGTGGACCGAATGGTTGACCGGTACGGACTGCGGGCCACCTTCCCGTACCTCGATAATGTTTCCTTTGGCGTCACTAATGGGGTCTCGGTCTTCCAATGGGAGATGGACCGAATGGTTGACCGGTACAGACTGCGGGCCACCTTCCCGTACCTCGATAACATCACCATCTGCGGCCACGACCAGCAGGACCACGACGCTAACCTTTTCAAATTTCTCCACACCGCCAAACTCCTGAACCTCATGTTTAACAAGGAGAAGTTCGTGTTCAGCACCAACCGCTTAGCCATCCTTGGCTATGTGGTGCAAAATGGAGTTCTAGGGCCCGACCCCAATTGCATGCGCCCCCTCATGGAACTCCCCCTCCCCCATTGCCCCAAGGCCTTCAAATGATGCCTGGGGTTCTTCTCATACTACGCCCAGTCGGTCCCAAACTCTGCGGACAAGGCCCGCCTACTCATCCACTCCACAGTTTTCCCACTGACAGCTGAGGCCCACCAGGACTTCAACCGTATCAAGGCCGACATTGCCAAGGCCTCGATGCACGTGGTCGACAAGACCCTCCCCTTTCAAGTCGAGAGCGATGCATCAGACGTCGCTCTAGCTGCCACCCTCAACCAGGCAGGCAGACCTGTGGCATTCTTTTCCCGCACCCTCCATGTCTCTGAAATATGGCACTCCTCTGTCGAAAAGGAGGCCCAAGCCATCGTTGAAACTGTGCGGCATTGGAGGCATTACCTGGCCGGCAGGAGATTCACTCTCCTCACTGACCAACGGTCGGTTGTCTTCGTGTTCAATAATACACAGTGGGGCAAGATCAAAAATGATAAAATCTTGAGGTGGAGGACCGAGCTCTCCACCTACAATTACGAGATTTTGTATCGCCCCAGTAAGCTCAACCAGCCGCCCGATGCCCTATCCCGATGTACATGTGCCAGCGCACAAGTGGACTGACTCCAGGCCCGACACAATGGTCTCTGTCACCCAGGGGTCACCCGGTTCTTTCACTTCATAAAGGCCCGCAACCTACCCTACTCCATTGCGGATGTCAGGACGGTCATCAGAGACTGCCAGGTCTGCGCGGAGTGTAAACCGCACTTCTACCGGCCAGACCGAGCGCACCTGGTGAAGGCCTCCCGTCCCTTTGAACGCCTCAGCATGGATTTCAAAGGGCCCCTCCCCTCCTCTGACCGAAACACGTACTTCCTGAACGTGGTCAATGAATACTCCCGATTCCCGTTCACCATGCCATGCCCTGATATAACGTCTGTCACAGTCATCAAAGCCCTCAATAGCATCTTCAGTCTGTTTGGTTTCCTCGCTTTCATCCACAGCCACCGGGGAATCCTCCTTTATGAGTGATGAGCTGCATCAGTTCCTGCTGAGAAAGGGCATTGCCTCAAGCAGGACAACCAGTTACAACCCCCGGGGAAACGAGCAGGTGGAGAGGAAGAACGGAACGGTCTGGAAGGCCGTCCTGCTGGCCCTACGGTCTAAAGGTCTCCCGGTCTCCCGCTGGCAGGGCGTCCTCCCCGACGCCCTCCACTCCATCCGATCGCTACTTTGCACTGCGACTAATGGAACCCCTATGAACGTCTCCTTGCCTTCCCGAGGAAGTCCACCACCGGGGTTTCGCTCCCAACATGGCAGGCAGCAGCAAGACCCGTCCTCCTCAGCAAGCACGTGCGGCTCCACAAGGCGGACCCGTTGGCCGAAAAGGGACAGCTGCTACATGCGAACCCACAGTACACCTACGTGGTGTACCCCGACGACCGCCAAGACAGTCTCCCTCAGGGACCTGGCATCAGCTGGTTCTCCACCCCCCCTCCAATTGCCCCGCGTCACCCACCCTCCCCCCAGAGCATCTCACCACAGCTCCCGCTCCAGGACGATCCGTCCTCGCATTGGTTCCACCCGGGGATGAGGATGAGGACTACATGCTTCCGGAGTCACAGGCGACCAAGCCGGCTCCTGCATGACCACTGGGATTGCGGTGCTCACAACGGAGGATCAAGGCACCCGACCGGCTAAATTTGTGAACTTTCACCAAACTGTAATCTTTAAAAATGCTCATATGCCATGTAAATAGTTTTTTAAAATGCTCGCATGCCATGTAAATAGTTTTCCACCGCCCCTGGACTCTTTTTTTAACAGGGGATGAATGTGGTAGTCACTACTGTTTGTATAATACGTATATGAGAGGTAATACGGTAAGGCTCCTGTACTACAAATAGGGGGGTAGATCCCTGCCTGCTGGCTCTGCCCAGTAGGCGGAATATAAATGTGTGTGTGCTCACCAAGCTGCAGCCACTTCAGCAGCAGCTGTAGGAGGCAACGCATCTCTGCTTAATAAAGCCTCGATTACTCTCTACTCTCGTCTCGTCGTAATTGATAGTGCATCGCCCTCTTTCTCCTGCTAACTTCTATTGGAGTCCAAAAAGGAGCATTAGCACTGATTTTGCAGTTGAAGTCCTCAGACGTTTCCTGTAATAAACATAAATGTTGGTGCAGTCTTGGAAAAGTGTCCGCAGAAGTCTACTTATGTATTTCAGAGGTCCTCTTCAGAGCTCCAGTAGTAAGAAATGGTGAATATCCTTTTAAGTGGTGCTTGAAATTCACATCAAAGCCTTGTTTACTCCCAACTCGCAGGTATGAGAGGGCATATGGAACAAGTACAACCACCAAAATGTCATGAAGCCTCTTTAATAAGTGGCATTTTTAGTGGTAATCCAGTTGGCCGTTCCAAGAGCTGTTTTTAACTCCTTTACTGAGATGGCTTCTTGTATTAAATATGGGTTAAACCAGTATTGCAGCTTAAGACCTCACCTTGGCCACCTGAGAGGCTTTTTAGTACCTCGAGTAATTTGCATAAATTGCCCCAAAATTTGTGAAGACAGTATCAGTAGTAATCTGCAGAGTAGAGTCTGTATGAAAAGCTATTAAATAGATGTGTTAAGAATTCCATTCAACCACCGAAACCAAAATCAATTATTGTTTTTACAACAGTCAGGTGAAAGATACACCAGAATATGTTTTTCGAAGTTGTATATTTATGCATTTATCATCTGCCAGAATGGAAAATCATCAGTTGACCTCAGATCAACACTATTCACCTGTGCCAGCTGTGGAAGGGGCTGCCACTCCAAATCAGCCTCTACAGCCATAACAGGCACTAGTCAATGCAGAAGTGACATATGTCCGGGCGTAATCCATCATCTCCTGAGGCAGATGCCAATAATAATAACCAGGACTTGTAAAGTGTGTCAGCAAATGTTATCTCCGTGGTGTTGCTGCACACCATATTACTAAACCCTTGCAAAAATTTACTTCTCATCTTGAAAGGTTTAAACTGTTTGCTTGCCGTCTGAGCTTCACAGGCAAATTTCCACATTGAATCTGAGATCTGCATCCCCTTTACTGGATTTATTACATCTATGACTGACAAATGAATTCAAAATCATTTTACACTGTGAATTTATATACAAACACCAGGGCCGGGATTCTCCAATCCCGCGGCCACGTTCTGACGCTGGCGTGAAAAGTGGCGTGAACCACTCCGGCATCAACGGTCCTCAATTGTCAGGTATGCACCCCTTCCTAGGGGGCTAGGTCGGTGCCGGAGTAGTCTCCGCTGCTCCAGCCGGCGCGAGTTTGGGCGTGCGCGCTACGGCCAGCGCGAGTTTGCGCATGCGCGTGGGTTTCCATCTCCGCGCCGGCCCCTGAGCAATATGGCGGAGCCCTACAGGGGCCCGGCATGGAGGAACATAGGCCCCCACGGAACCAGCCCGCCCACCAATCGGTAGGCCCCAATCGTGGGCCAAGCCACCATGGAGGCACCCCCCGGGGTCGGATTCTCCCCCCCCCAAACCAGGACGGCCCCAACAGACACAACTTCAAGGTCCCACCATGTGGGACCGTACGTTACCCACACCGGCGGGACTCGGCCGAACTCAGCGGGCACTTGGCCTGTTGAAGCCCAGAGAATCGCCAGGAGGGTGCTTTCAATGGCCCCTGACCGGCGCGACGGCGATCCCACGACCGCCCGAGAATCGGTGAGCCGGCGTTGGGGCGGCATGGCGTGATTCACGTGCCCCTCCGGGATTCTCCAATTCGGCACGGGTCGGAGAATCCCTGCCCAAGTTGCTCCGACAAACACATGTAGGTTAACGTTTATAGCATAATTTTAACATGACCTTGTTACAACACCTTTGGCTGGTGCGCAGTCAATTCCAGCCCCACTGACCAGACTCACAACACAACATAGAACATATAGTGCAGAAGGAGGCCATTCGGCCCATCGAGTCTGCACCGACCCACTTAAGCCCTCACTTCCACCCTATTCCCGTAACCCAATAACCCCTCCTAACACCCAATAACAAGATTAGAAGGTCGTTTAGATAAGAATTAGGTGTGAATAACCTATGAGGAAAATAACTTAAAGATGATTCGGAAGGTGAATGAGGTATACATATGTTAATGTATAATCAAGGAAGTTGATAGGGGCAGATAGCCGAACACACAGAGGCATAATCAAAGAGGAACAAAGGTGTAATTGACCCGATGATGAGAAGCCAGAGAGGCAGTTAACATCTAGCAGTCTCAGAAAGTAGACAAACCAGTTTCCAGCCACCAAGGCTGAAGGCCAACATTTTCCAGCTAGCAACCTAGAGGTCACATTTACAAGAAACAGACCTCTAAGTTTCAGAGTCCAGGCAGTAGAGAAAACCTTTCTAACAGCAGTTTTAAATATCTTTGCTGGACTAGGAAAAGACATTTCCCAGACTTTAATATCACCCCTGTATTGTACGGTAACTATAAGCTGGTTATTTTATTTGGATGTTGTTGGGGAAACGGGGAATTCTTATGGAATTCAAGTATGGTAGATATATTTTGGAACAAGGGGTACATTCTATATAACCATGTGTGTGCTTAGTGATTCATACATCTTACTTGCATGAGAGTAGAGTAGCCCTGTTACTGTGTATTTAGCTTTTCTTCACTTTAATAAAGTCCTTAATAATTGTTACACAACAACTGGGCTGTTTATTCTCACTGGGGTTTCACTTGTCTTCTCACACAAAATAAAATGCTACATCCCCACGAACCGGTGTTCCAAGTTGGGAGAATCTCGCAGATAACATGAGCGTATTTCGTGAGAATGTGAAAACCTTAACTATCCAGATGGCTGCACAATGTAAGCCTAGGTACTTTCACCATACTGAAGCCACGATTTCATCACTGAGAAAACAGGAGGCCAGATATGCATACTTCTATATCAAAAATTCGGTGTCTATAATTGCTGGAAAGAACGAGGCAAACAAATTCTGTTGAAGCTTCGCATCTTCAAACTTTGTAACTATGGCTATAGTGGGCTGAATAGCATGGTAGAAATGCTCTCACATTTTTTGATATTTGCACTGTTGAGGAGTTTATTGGACAGTTTCCATTAGTAAATTGTCAACCCAGTGCTTGTAAAATCACCATTTTTCTTGGAGCCAAGGTGGATCCACCATGACAGGCAATATTTCCAAGTTAGGATGGTGGGAGACTTGGATGGGAACTTCCTGGTGATGGTGTTCCCATGTATCTGCTGTACTTGTCCCCTGTCCTTATAGATGGTGGTCGGTTTGGAAGGTGCTGCCTGAGCAGCCTTGGTGAGTTCCTACAGTGCATCTTGTAGATGGTACACATGGCTGCCACTGTGCATCGATGGTAGAATGAATTACTGTTTGTGGAAACGGTGCCAATCAAGCAGGCTGCTATGTCCTGGATGATATCAAGCTTCTTGAGTGTTGTTGAAGCTATACTCACCTACAAAGTGGGGAGTATTCCATTACACTCCTGACGTATGCCTTGTAGGTGGTGGAGGGGCTTTGGGGAGCCACAGTATTTATATGGCTAGTCCAGTTTAGTTTCTGGTCAATTGTAACCCCCGGGATGTTGATAGTGATGTGTTGGGTATGCTGGGTCTGCGAGGACTGCGTTTATCATAGCAGTGAGAGAGACACGCTTCCAATACTTGAAGAAATGCAACTATATTTTATTGAACTCTTAACTATAAAGCCAGAGGGCACTAGTTTTCCCGCTCTCTGGGGATGCAGCCTCTGAGACAGTCAGAGCCTGCGAGCAACAACTAGAACATCCGCCATGTGGTAGTAAGATAGTCTGGTCAGGTTAGCCTCAGGTCTCCAGTCAACTCAGCATAGTGTCAACCCACAGTTAAAGTATGTTTAATAGTTAAGAGTTCAATAAAATAGAGTTGCATTTCTTCAAGTATTGGAAGCGTGTCTCTCTCACTGCTATGTGTATATTATGATAGATAGTGGGGGATTCAGCATTGGTAATGCCGTTGAATGTCAGAGAAAGATTCTCTGTTATTGGAGGTAGTCATTGCCTGGCACTTGTTTCTGGTCAATGGTCACTTGTTTCCTGTTTCTGGTCAATGGTAACCCCAGGATATTGACAGAGGGGGATTCAGTGATGGAAATGTGGTGAGGAACAAAATGTGGGAAAATGTCCAAGAATAACTTCTTAAACAGTGTTCAAACTCGTCATTCATTTATTAACAAAATGTATAGCACTGACAATGGGTGCTGTTGATATGTGTCAGGAGGATGTGGTACTGGGTGACATGATTAGACAGACAGTTTTAATTTGCAGAATGTTGCTCCATTAGTAATTTTGGTCTTTGCTTCCAATTGTTTGAAGTGTTCTGGGAACTTTGCCATAGATCTAACCACATCCTCTTAATACTCAATATACTCATGTTGGTGAACTTTTGCCCCATATTAAAGCAAATTATGCATATTTAAAAACAAAATACCTTAATTGTAATTTTACAAAATCATAATTCCCCCAGTAGCATTTTAAAGCTATTTTTACTCGAACATGAAAATAGTCTAGTTGTACTGATACACATAGGAATCCAGTTGAACATGATCTGTGTTGCCACATCTCCAGGTCAGATTCAACATCAGACGTAACACTGGAGCTTGAATGTCTACTGATTGAGTATCAGACCATAGGGTGATATGACACTCAGTCTTTAGCTTCCCTAGGCCTGTAATCATTTTGTAAATTCATTCCTAACTTTACTGTTGTAATGCTCATCAGCACTTAATGAAATGAAAATGAAAATCGCTTCTTGTCACGAGTAGGCTTCAATGAAGTTACTGTGAAAAGCCCCTAGTCGCCACATTCCGGCGCCTGTCCGGGGAGGCTGGTACGGGAATCGAACCGTGCTGCTGGCCTGCTTGGTCTGCTTTAAAAGCCAGCGATTTAGCCGAGTGAGCTAAACCAGCCCCTAAGTCATTTGATAGATTAACTTCAGCTTTCCTTGGATTGCCACCTTGTCCTGGTGTAGAGGCCTGAACGATCCATTGACCCTGAGAGCAATGCCATCAGGAGTCTTCAGCTCCTGGCAAGGTTACCCACAATGACAAGATCAGAGGGGATGAACCAGACAAAGCGCAATTCAAAACAAGTCCTCAACGGCGGATCAGGCGGAAGATACTGGTAGCCTCACGGTAGCATGGTGGTTAGCATCAATGCTTCACAGCTCCAGGGTCCCAGGTTCAATTCCCGGCTGGGTCACTGTCTGTGTGGAGTCTGCACGTCCTCCCTGTGTGTGCGTGGGTTTCCTCCGGGTGCTCCGGTTTCCTCCCACAGTCCAAAGATGTGCGGGTTAGGTGGATTGGCCATGCTAAATTGCCCGTAGTGTAAGGTTAAGGGGGGGTTGTTGGGTTACGGGTATACGGGTTACGTGGGTTTAAGTAGGGTGATCATTGCTCGGCACAACATCGAGGGCCGAAGGGCCTGTTCTGTGCTGTACTGTTCTATGTTCTATGTTCTATATGTGGCTGCAGCTTGTCAGCCTCCCGAGTGTCAATCACGAATCCGGCAAAACCCGCACCGTTTTTCATTGGAATCAATTGTGTTCCACATGGCACTGGTGCTAGCCCCTTAACAGTTGATGAATCGGTCCAGGTACGGCACCAGTTTGTTGTCATGAACGTCCACGAATCTCAGGAACGGAGAATCCAGCGAATCCAGTGGGTATACGGGTTACGTGGGTTTAAGTGGGGTGATCATTGCTCGGCACAACATCGAGGGCCGAAGGGCCTGTTCTGTGCTGTACTGTTCTATGTTCTATATACTGTTATGACGCCCTGGCCAATTACGCAGTCAATTCCAGCCCCACTCATCCCAGAGTCACAACACCAATAATTCTTATAAAAATACCTGAAGTTTTTTTCCCTTGGCTGTCCAATAATTACGCCAGGTTTTTAAAGTTTTAAACACAATTACTCTTTATTTATAACAGGAACAAATCTAAAATACGCAATAAATATAGCTGCTTAATGACAAGCTAATACCTGACTACCCCTTTAACTGCTGCACCCTTTACCCACACACACAAGCCAGAAAAACACGGGGGGTAGGCTGGAAAATAATAAGGATGAAGGTCAAAAGATTAGAATCTTTGCTTCAGCTGGTGATTTATTAGTAGTTTTGCTTCAGTCCTGAACTTCAGTTCAAGGCTTTTACTGCGGATTAAAGTCTCTGGTTTACAGCCTGTTACGATCTTCCTTGCAGTTTAACAATATCTTGCTCACAGTTTTTCCGGAGAGGCCCCTTGCTTCGCATCAAATTTTGCTTCCCTGTTTCTGCCTTACCTGGAGAAAGAATTTGTCGGTTCACATCAGCTTTTTCTGCAGAGAGAGTTATCAGATTCTGAAGCTTTCCTGCACAGCCTGTAGATATTCTCCTGTAACCAGATTCATCCAGGCCCCCTGCCAGTTCAGAAACACAGCATTTTCTGGAGGGAAATAGAGGGGAGAGAGAGAGTGGGTTTTCTCTCTAAATTGATAAAAGCGAAACTGAAAGCTCCTTGGGTCTCTGAACCGTTTCAGTAGGAACAGATCCAATCACCACGTGTTACTGGGCAGAGCACAGCCTTTTGGGCCAATCCATAGGCCAAATCAATCAAATCGAGACTTACCCAATCTCTGTCATTGGTGCCGATCATTCCCCAACTCCTGTCCATACCAGCAGAGGCTTCTGCTCGAATTAAAGGCATGAACAATTTTCCTTAAAGACGCAAGTCCATAAATCATCCATGTAACGTCAAAAATAAAAGAAAGAGGAAATAAGGGAATAAACAAGAACAAACAGGAAAGACCCTTATAATACTTGTATGGTATGAACAACTGTGATGGCGGATGGAGGCAGCAGCAGTAGGGAGATTCCCAGTCATGATGTTCCCTTACCATTAGAACTAGATATACCCTCTGTCAAGGACCATGTGTCTGTTGATATGCAATGGTATGCCCACGTTAAAAGATATCCTGCACCAGGTGTCTACTTAGAGGAACCCCCACCCCCACACACAGACAAGCCCTGCAGTGAGAGGTGACAGGGGCAGTGTGGTGAGTTCTGGATGCCCCTAGCTTCGGACTGGTATGTAGGTGGTGGAGTTTGATTCAGTCGTCTCACTTGGAATAGGAAGAGAAGAGCGTTTTGGCAGCGTTCTTCACAACTGAACAGCCCTCTTCAGGATCCACTCTGCCCACCCCACATGGGGAATGGGCCAGAAAAGGCACCCTAAAATTAGTCTGCTTCATCTCCAACCTGGCTTGAAAGCTGATCCAGCAGCTCATCTACCTGCAGTCAGAAAATCAAAGTTTAAAAAAAATATATTTTTATTGAACCGATTTTCACCATTTACGCCAAAGGAAAAAAACAACCCAGCGATACAAAAACAATCACAACCAAACACAGAACTGCCCTACTCCCTCCGACACCCCAGCTCAACAATCAACGGTAACCAACTCCTGAAAGAGCATGATGAACAAACTGCTACAATTGTAGAACCCCCCCTTTGCCCCTCTCAGCTCGAACCTCACCTTCTTCAATGTCAAAAACTCCAGCAGGTCCTGCCACCATGCCAAGGTACAGGTTGGAGAAGCTGACCTCCACCCCCAGAAGACCCGCCTACAAACAATCAGCGATGCTAAGACATCTGCCCCCGCTCCTGCCTACAACTCAGGCCGGTCGAATACCCTGAATATGGCTTCTAGGGTACCGGGCTCCACATCCACATGTAAGACCCCAGACATGGTACTGAGCACTGTCCTCCAAAACATTTCCAGCTTCGGGCAGGACCAAAACATATGAACATGGTTCGCGGGCCCCTCCCACAGCGCTCACAGGCATCCTCCTCCCCCTCGAACAGCTGTCTCATCCTTGTAAAAGCCCTCAATCTCTTCACTAATACCCCTAACACCCTCTCGTTCCATGTCACTATTCTGACCAGGAATCTCTTCCCCCCCCCTCGTATCCGTCATCATCAAAACCCTGGGCTCTTCCCCACAGGCCTGACCTACCCCATCACTTGGTTACCGTCGAAACCGTCTCTCACTCGCCAACATTAAGGGCATTTAAATGGTCATTGGATAAACATATGAATGATAAGGGAATAGTGTAGACGGGCTTTAGAGTTGTTTCACAGGTTGGCGCAACATTGAAGGCTGTAGGGCCTGTACTGCGCTGTAATGTTCTATGTTCTCCCAGCATCCCCCGTCCACTTCCTCTTGCAAAAGCTTCTCCCCGTATCGATTCTCTCCTCCCATCTTTAACACCTTCCAGCCCATCGAAACCTGTTCGATCAGGTTCCAACAACCGCCACCCTACCCTCCACCACACTCCCGTTCACGAGCCAACCTTTGCTTGTTAGTGCGGACGCCCCTGCCCAGGCCCCCTCCTCCCAATCTCCTCCCCCTAACCCAGTCCCCGAGAAACAAACAAAACCAGTGCAAAACCGCACCCCAGAAAACTGCCATAACCCCAAAGCCCAATATAATTTCAACATAATCGTAATCCACTATAAACAATGGTAAACTACCCTCCCCCATTCAACCAACCCAAAACCCAGGCATTCGCCCCAACAAATACAAAACAAGAACCACCAAAAAGAGAGATAAAGACAAAGCACATTCCCCACTTCTTCTTGCTAAATCCCAATCCCAGTCCCACCTCTCATTCAGAACCAATCTTTCGGCCCTCACGACTACCTCCACCGTCTCGAAGTAGAAATTCCTTGAGTTGTATGTCACCCTCAGCTTCGCTGGGTAGACCATGCCAAATCTCACGCTGTTGATATGCAGTGCTGCCTTCACCCGTCAAAAGGCCACCCGCCTTCTCACCAGTTCCACCGTCACATCTTGGTACATACAAATACCAATGCCTTCCCACTTCACCTCACGCCTTTGCTTCGCACAACTCAGGACCTTCTCCTTGACGTGAAGCTTATGAAAGCAAATTAGAATTGCCCTTGGTGGCTCGTTTGCCTTCGACTTAGGCCAGAGCGACCAATGTGCCCTGTCCAGCTCATATCGGGAGGGTTCTCGCCTTCCGCAACAACTCAGCCTACATTTTCGCTAAGTACTCGGTCAGCCTCGGGCCCTCCACCCCCTCAGGCAGGCCCACGATCCATGACTTTTGCCACCTCGACCTGTTCTCCAGGTCCTCCACCTTGGCTCTGAGCCCTTTGTTAGTCTTCACCACCCTCTGAAATTCTCCGGCCATCACCTCGGACAGAGTTTCCATTGTGAGGTGTGAGGCCCCACCCAGCGATCCAGCCTTCGCCATCTTTCTTCCTGCCGGACTCACCCGTTCTCTCGATGGCAGACTTAATAATAATCTTGTCACAAGTAGGCTTACATTAACACTGCAATGAGGTTACTGTGAAAATCCCCCAGTCGCCACACTCTAGTGCCTGTTCGGGTACACAGAGGGAGAATCCAAAATGTCCAATTCACTGAACAAACACATCTGTGGGACTTGTGGGAGGAAACCGGAGCACCCAGAGGAAACCCACGCAGAGACGGGGAGAACATGCAGACTCCGCATTTGCTAGCCCCCTTCTTTCCAGTACAATTCTTCTGGGCCTTTGACATCTCCCACCTTCCTTATACCTTCCTGCACCAGCTCATTCAAAAACTGCGAAACCAGGCATTAAAGTTCAAAATCCAGAGCCTCAATCAGGAGCCACCCAACGTGTGACCTCCACCTACGTGCTGTCACTGGAAAAAACTCAGAAAATCAAAGTTAAACTCAATTTTGGAACCTGGAATGTGTGAACCCTCGTGGATCACGAGCAAAACAATTGAATGGAACAGAGAACTTCCCTTGTTTCCCGTGGCCTCAGGAACATTAACATTGTGGACCCGAAGAGCAGACAAAGGGCAGCTCAGGGAAGATGGCAATGGTTACACCTTCGACCGGAGAGGAAAACCCGAAGATCACCCCAGGATGCATGGAACTGGATTTACCATCAAGAATAAACCCGTCAACAGACTCTCGGAACTCTCAGTTGGCATCAATGAGTATCTCATGACCCTCATCTACAACTTGGAAAGAACCAGCAGACAACGGTCTTGCGTGCCTAAGCCCCAAATCTTGATGCCAATGATTCATCCAAAGAAGGCTTCTACTCCACCCTTGGACACCATACTCTCCAATATTCCGAAGGAAGATAAGATCATTCTCCTTGGGAACTTCAATGCCAGGGTTGGAACGGACTCATCATTTGCATCAATGGTTGGGGCATTGGCACTCAAGACCATTGTCCGCTGGTCCTTGGCAAGCCGTAGATGGAGGGCCATGAGGCACACGTTGATGCAGACTCAGAGTTCGAAGAGTCTATTGATGAATTCATTCTTGATGGTGGCAATACCATCTCCACTCTCAGAAGAGAATCTCCAGGCCGTGCTCGATACGTTTATGGAAGCATATCCAAGAAAAAGTCTCAGCGTCAACATCAAGGAGACTCAAGTCCTTTACCATCCCGCTACAGGGCAAGATCTGGTTTCTACCTCCACCAAGGTCAATGGAGAAATCCTACCAAACATGGAATATTTTCCCTACCTGGAGAAACGCTTTTCATCTAAGGCTGACATAGATACGGAAATCTAAGATAGAATCCAATCCTCGAGCACCTCCTTCGGATGCCTAAAGACAACTGCAACATTCATGCTTGACACCATTTCTCCATCGCCATCGCCACCATCCTTCACCTTGTCAAGAACAAGCTTCCCAGTGGAGTGGACATAGTCTACAGGACGGATAGGAAGATTTTCAACCTCAACTGGTTAAAATCCAAGAAAGAAACAACTAATATCGCTCTTGTACCTTCAGTATGCGGATGACAATGCCACCTGTTCTCTCTTGGGAGAAAACTTCCAAGCCATGCTTGACAGCTTACGCAGAAGCATACCGAAGAATGAATCTCAGCCTCTACCTCAAGAAGACTCTTGTCCTTCCCACCTGCCCCAGGGGAAGATCTAGCCTTTCCCTCCATCAAGATGAACAGAGAAATCTTCCAAAAGAAGGAACATTTCATCTACCAGGGGAGCCACCTCTCATCTAAGGCTGATATCGATGTGAAAATCCATCCCACGAGCGCCACCTTCAGACACCTAAGGACAAGAGTGTTCGATGACCACAACAACCCTGCTGATACAAGATCTTTGTGTACAAGGCTGCCGTCCTCCCAACTCTTCTATACGGCTCAGAAACTTGGACTACATGCAGACGCCACCTCAAGGCCTTGCAGAGGACAATCAATGCTGTCTGAGATGGATTTGCTGCATCAGCACACTAACATCAGCATCCTTGTAGGAGCCAAGAGTATCAGCATCGACACCATGATCATCCAAAACCAACTCTGGTGGGCCGGCCACGTGCTTTGTCTGCCAAAGCAAATCTTTGCCTAGCTCAAGGAAGGCTCCCGAACAAGAGAAGGACAAAGCAAGCATTTCAAAGACACCCTGAAGGCTTACCTCAAGAAATGCCACATAAATGCCAAACATCTGGGAGACCCTTGCTCAAGAGAGACCTACTTGGAGGAACCTCCTGATTGAAAGGACACAATTCTTTGAAGACACCTGACAGCAAGAGGAGGCCTGGAAAAAGAGCCTGAGAAAAGAATACCAGCGATCTTGGGTTCCACGACCGACTCCACCTCCTGGAACTCCTGACAAGCGTGCAGTCGAAGATACGGCTGTCGGATCAGGCTCATCAACCACGCAAGGACCCAATGATCTCATGACCAGTAACGTGGAGTTTCTTAGGTGGACAATCATA